>NC_046333.1:701153-1044903 GCF_000738735.6 Corvus cornix cornix | reverse complement strand
CATGGTGGTGCTGGGGAAAAGTTGGATTGGATGATCCCAGAAATCTTTTCCCACTTTACCAATTCCATGAGTCTAGGATGAAAACATGGGAATAGGACTGGTAACGGATAATCCTGTTCTGTTTGGATGGATTCCTTCCAGCTCTGAGTGAGGAATGATGAGGTTTCCTAGAGCTCTGATGGAGCATGGAACTCTTCCCTCATCCAGAACATCCCCTGGCGCCTGGGCTGCAGCTCCAGGGCTTTGGAATAATGGTCTCCAGATTCCTCCAGGAGTTTCCTGACCTCAGCACCCTTCTCCAGGAACATATTCCTTTGGGATTATCCAGTCTGGCCTGAGCACCGGGTCACAAATTGTCTCCCAAACTGCAAACTCCAGTTCCCAGGATTCGTGGAAGAAGTTCCACGGGAGCACCCAAGAGGCACTTGCTGGGAAGATGAGATGCCAAGAAAGGCTGGAAAAAGAGGGAAATTATTTAACAGAATTTATTCCCTGACCCTCCAGGAAGGTGGGAAAACAGCCGTATCCCAGAAAACCAGCAAATCCCATATTCCACCCAATTAGCCAGGGTCTGGGATTGTTTCTTTATTAATTATGATTTTTATGCGCATCCCAAAGTAGTTCAGGAATGGCAGCTTGGAATCACAAGGGACAGAGGAAGACCCCTCTGGTTTATGGAGTTCTCTCGGAATGGCTGATTTCCGATATTTCATCATTTAGGGGATGATCCTTGAAATCCTTGAATTTCAAGGATGTTTAATCCTGCAGCTCAGTGCAGAGCCCGGCTTGGAGAAAAGCACTTCCCTTTCCCCATTCCTTTATTTGGAGACTCCTTGGACTCCTTTCCTCCCTCAAGGAAAGGTTTTGTCCTGAGGAATGGAGATTTACCTGGCCTTCAAGGCCAGTTGAATTCCATAAACCAAACTATCCATGGAGGAGAACAGGGATTCCCAATTCCCCATCCCTAGCTTTCATTCCCACGGATCCATGTCCTGTGCAAATAAATCAGTGAATAAATAACACATCAAAATTAATCAAGAGATCAATATCTGCCTTTCTCCACATTTGCACCTTCCCAAGACAAGCATTAATCAAAAAAAAAAAATTTGGAAGAGAGGCAGGGAGACTCCAATGAACAGGGAAATAATGGGATTTTTTGGAATTTTTTGTCCAGGAAAACAGCAGGATGAGGGCTGATTCCAATACAGCCCTCAAAGGACAACACTAAATTCAAACATTTGGGGGACTAAACAAACATGGATGAGAATATTTGTTAAAATTTGCATCTTGTCTCCCTTAATTACTTACTGAAATTAAATTGAATTTAAGTTAATTAAATTTTGGCCACATTGAACCTGCCTGGATTTGATCTCTTTGTATCCAGTTAACACTGATCTCTCAGCTCCACTCTTCCTCACGCAGGATTAGGGAATTATTTGGATCGTTGGGATCATGTCATAGATTAAACGGGGTTAAGCGCATCCAAATAAACTTCCTGGAGCATTCCCAAAAAACCACAAACCGCCAAGAAAAGCCAGGCACGGATTAACCGTCCCTGAGACAAATTCCTACTCTCCAGATGTTCTTTAACTGTTCGGCAAATCAACAGCAGCAGCAGCCCAAGGGCGAGGAGTCTGGGAAGGAGAATATTCCCACTGAGAATCCCAATTCCGTGGATATTTTCCTGCTCCTCCACTCTTTCCTTGTAGACGCAGGAAAATGATGGGTGGGAATCTTCAGGGAGAGGAGGTGATGGGGCTCCTGGAGCTGTGAAACCCCCTCAGGCAAAGGAGAGCACCTGGAAAAGGTCAGGATAGGGTGCCACGTCCAGCTAGGACCACATCCCAAAATCTATCGCCTAATTCCTAAATTTCTCCATGGAAAGGGTGGTCAGGCATCGGAAGGGGCTGCCCAGGGAGGTTTGGAGTTCCCATCCCTGGAGGTGTCCAAGGAATTCCTGGAAGCGGCACTCAGTGCTCTGGTGGGATTGGGCAGCGCTTGGACTCGAGGACCTTGGATGTATTTCCAACCTCAAGAATTCCTTCATTCCATGGGTAGGAGCACATCCCAAACCTATTCCCTAATTCCTAAACTTGCAGGGAAGGGCACTGTGGGAACACATTATGTACACATCGGGATAAACCCATCGAACTCCGGCAATGATGAAATTCCTGGACAGAGGCACTGAAATTTGGGAAAATCCAAGCACTGCCAGCTCCTGAGCTTCACCAGTAGCACGAGGAGCTCCAATCCAGGATTGGCCGGTGCCCAGCTGGCACAGGGAGCACAAATCCCTGGATGAGGCGGGAATGAGGCGGGAAAGGCTGTCACCACTGCGCCATCCTGAAGTCACCCCCTCTTGTCCCACCACACCAGATCCTGGTGGACAACCCACGTCCCACCGGTGAGCGACTCCCATCCCTTCCCATCCCTTCCCTTCCCATGGATGTGTGGCACAGGTTGAGTCATTCCTGGCAAATCCCAAGAATTTCTGGCAAATGCAGCTTTTAGGCTCAGCCTGTAGGCTTGGCTTTATCCCCAGACCAACCAGGAGCAAGGGAAGGTCATGGAGGACAACCTGCAGCCCTTCCGCCCTGATCCATCTGGAGCACTTCTGGAAGGCCCTGGCGAAATTCCAACACGTCCATTTTCGGCTGGAAGCTGCCAAGCCAAACAAAACTCTCGTAGCCACATGAATGAAATCCATATGTTTTTACGGAGCGTTCCTTTCGGATGGATCCACACGTGGTGGAAAGCAGAGGAATTGTGCTGATTTTGAAGGAAAACCATCCATGAAGGAGCTGCCAGATCTCCTTGGTGCAGCTCCGTTGGCAAAACTCTTTTTGCACAAAAAAAATTCCTTTTTCTCCCCTTTCCTTTTTCCTTTATTTTTAATTTTTTTTTTCCTAAGAGAGAAGGAGGAGGGGGAAAAATCCCTATAAATAACTCTACTGTACTGCTATGCCTGAAAACTCCAGGAATATTTTACAAGCTGGACTCGAAGCCAGAATTTGGGACCTGCAAATGGGAGCCCTTTCTGCAGCGCTTTAAAAATGTGGGGAAATAATAAAACGAGGAATGTCTCAGCTTTAAAAAAAAATAGGGAATCCAAACCCTCCGGTCTGTATTCCTGTTTTTTAATGGATTAAGTACAGGGGAAGCATTCTTTAATTTGGGGGTGCTTGGAAAGGCCAGGGAAGGATCTAAAGCTGCCAGAAGCATTTGAGCGTTAATTAAAAGCAGCTTAATTAAAGAAAACGATTAAAGAAAATAATCAGATTTCAAATGAGGCGCGGCGGGGGGGAAGGGAGGAAGGGCCAAATATTCACTGTTGTTACATTTGACTCCAATCTTTTTCTGCTTGGGATTCAGGATAACCTGGGATGCAGGATGGCCCGAAAGTCTCTTGTGGACATGGACCAGTTCTTGGGAGACTTGAAAAATCATGGAATTCCAAAGTGGTTTGGGTTGGGAGAGACCTTAAATCCCATTCCAACCCCATTCCATGGGCAGGGACACCTCCCACTGTCCCAGGCTGCTCCCAGCCCCAATGTCCAGCCTGGCCTTGGGCACTGCCAGGGATCCAGGGGCAGCCCCAGCTGCTCTGGCAATTCCAGCCCAGCCCCTCCCCACCCTCCCAGCCAGCAATTCCCAATTCCCAATCTCCCATCCATCGCTGCCCTCTGGCACTGGGAAGCCATTCCCTGGCTCCTGGCCCTCCATGCCTTGTCCAAAGTCTCTCTCCAGGTTTCCTGCAGCTCCTTCAGGCCCTGCAAGGCCACACTGAGGTCACCCCAGAGCTTCTCCTCTCCAGGCTGAACATTCCCAGCTCTCCCAGCCTTTCCTCCCAGCAGAGCTGCTCCATCCCTCGGATCCCCCTGGAGCCTCCTCTGGGCTCTCTCCAGCAGCTCCAGCTCCTTCCCGTGCTGGATCCAGGGCTGGGGCAGCTCTGCAGGTGGGGCCTCACCTGAGGGGAGCAGAATGGATTGACACCGTCACGGAGCTTCCTTTTCCAGCTTCCACAGAATTCCAAAATTCCACCCCCTGCTGTTATTCCACTCAGTTTCACCGGTCTGGAGACTGCGGAGTGACTTCATTAAACCTGATGGGAACAAAACAAATCCTGGAATGGGTGCGAAGGGACCCCAAAGCTCGTCCAGTGCCACCCCCTGCCATGGGCAGGGACACCTTCTGCTATCCCGGGCTGTTCCAAGCCCAAATTTCCAACCAAATCCCACCACGGGAGCAGTTTGAGGCCGATTTGTCCTTTCCTTGTGTAACCAACAAAACCAACAAAACCAACAAAACCAACAAATTCCTGAAGTAGTGCCGGTGTTGTTTGATGAATCCGCTGATCCTTGCGGTGCTTTGCATTTCAATGCCCAGGAATTGCAGCCCTGGGAGCGATTATCAGGGATTGGCACACCCGGAATCTCTTCCTGCTGAGGAATAATCAGGAAAACAAGGTATTTTCATTGGTGTGAATTATTTGAGCCCCTGATTCAGCTTTCCCTAAAGCTCTGAGGGGGAAGGAGCCGTTCCAGAGCATCTCTGGCAGCTCCGAGGTTGCTAATGAGGGAATCTTTATGGAGCTTCCCGCTGGGAGAAAGGCAAAATCTGGGATTTATTTCTTCGTGCAGTTTGTGCTTGGCAGCCAGAGGTGAAATTCAGACAGCAAAGCAAAAACAAATCAGGCACCGTCAGCAAATTGGAGGCCGTGGAGTGGAGAGGGACGGGAATTTGGTGGGAGAAGGAGGGAAAAGGAGGGGGAAAAGGGATTCTAGGAGAGGGGATGGATCCGCAGTTCTTTCCAAACATTATCAGCAAATCCCGGTTTCCTTTTCCAGTCCGGAGATTGGAGCCGGAGGACCCAAAAGCAGGAAGAAGTTACAATATCCAGAATAAGCGTTCCTTAGGGGAAGCCTAGGAGAGAGGGAGGTTGGAATTTCATGATCCTAAAGGTCCCTTCCGACCCAACCCATTCCATGATTCTATGGATGGAAGGAATTTAAATCCAGCTGGAGCATTTCCATGGGCTGAGGGAAAGAAAAGCATTTTGGAGCTTTCCATGTTGGAATTTTTAAAGGGAATTCTCCATTTTTAAAGGGAATTCTCCATTTTTAGAAGGAATTTTGCTGCTTTCAGCTGAAATTTGCCATTTTAAAAGGGAATTCTCCATTTTAAAAGGGAATTCTCAATTTTTAAAGGGATTTCTCCATTTTTAGAGGGGATTTCGCTGCTTTCAGCTGAAATTTTCCAATTTTAAAGGGAATTCTCCATTTTTAAAGGGGATTCTCTATTTTTAAAGGGAATTCTGCTGCTTTCAGCTGAAATTTGCCATTTTTAAAGGGAATTTGCCATTTCTAAAGGGAATTCTCCATTTCTAAAGGGAATTTTCCATTTCTAAAGGGAATCCTCCATTTTTCAATGGAATTTTGCTGCTTTCAGCTGAAATTTGCCATTTTTAAAGGGAATTTTCCATTTCTAAAGGGAATTTTCCATTTTTAAAGGGAATTTTCCATTTCTAAAGGGAATTCTCCATTTTTAAAGGGAAATCTCCATTTTTAAAGGGAATACTCCATTTCTAAAGGGAATTCTGCTGCTTTCAGCTGGGATTTAGGTGGTTGAAGGCAGCAACCAGATTTCCCTTTAGAATTCCCTACTTAAGACAGGAAACCTCTCGTTGCCATGGAATTCTTTGGGAATACAGGTTGGATGGAGGCAGAGGAGCCACCCTTTGGATTCCCTCCCCAAGGATTGGGAACTCCAAGGCATCCCACAGAAAGATCCAACGGCCAACAAATGACGGATTCAGCGCCCTCCTACCGCAAACCAAAGCACTGCTGTAATTCCTAAAATCTCTTCCTTCATTTTGGAGCCTGAAGGATGGATGAGCTCAAACTGTGAGTTCTGACCGGATCAGACTCAGTTTGGGGTCTTCTGAAGGAAGAGCAGCCACTAAAAGGTTCCAAAATCACAGGATTTTCCAAGGTCTGGGTCCTCAGGGATGGGGATGCGGAACAACCTCGTGGAGAGGAAGTGGGGAAGGCACAGAGAATTTTCTACTTTGGGGTTTTTTAGCGGGTCTTCGTTTTAAATCGGGAAAATCTGTTCGTTCTCCCACTCCAGCTCCAGCATTAATCCCTCTGATGAACGGGAAAAGCTGAAGGGCTCCCACCACACTCAGGATTTGGGATGGGATACACCAGGATGATTCCCTGTTGGACACAGGAATGGGTTCCAACACCTGGAGTTTCCCAAACCCTGCTGAAAGGGGGTTTTAGCTGAATTTTAGGCACCTGCAAGGAAGGCAACAGGGCCCTCTCAGCACCATCACAGAGATTTCTGTGATAACTCCCAGATATTTGGGCCAAGAAGGAGTTTTTAGACAATTCCCTTGGATTATTAAATTCCACAAGGCTTCAGATTCCCTGATCCCCTCCTGAGGAGCCACAGCCTGGATTTACAAACCACCAAAATCCAGTGTTCAGCCCCAGTCCTGAGCAGAGCTCTGCACTCCCACACGGCCCGGTGCTCTCCTGGGAGCAAAATCCACGAGCCGGGAATGAAGGCTTTGCTGGGGCTTTTTTGGAACTCAGCATTTTGTGGTTGTAAAATGAAACGTTTTCTCCTAAACCACTTTTGAGGAGAAAAAGGTACATTTTGAGAGACAGACTTCTCGAGTGGTTTGCTGCTTTCATTTTGGGTGGTTTTGTTCAAAGCCAGGGGTGATTTTGGATTTCAGTTCCCAAAATCCATTGGCTATGAACTGAAAATAGAAACCCTTAGCCACTCAAAGCCAGAGATTTTTTTTTTTTAACCTATTTTATTTTTTTCCCCCTGCATTTTAAATCCTTTTTTTTTTTTTAATGAAAGCCAGAAACTCATTTCAGGGGGGACAGCAGGGAGAACTTCTCGATCCATTCCAGTTTTTCTATCCTGAATTATTTTAGAAAGATGAGATTTTTGTCTCTTCCAAAGCTTTCCCCACTCCTAAGAAATGGTGTTTAATTAGTGCAGAAGGTTTTAATGAGGGTGGAGCACTCGTTCATCTGGAGATGGAGATAGGGGAGGGCTGGTGATGTTTTCACACTGACAGAGAGGAAAATCGAACTTCCACCATTTTTCATTCTTTGTTTTAAGCATCCCCATCTGCCTTGTAAATCCCCTCTTGGCTGCTGGCAGATGGAGCCTTCTTCCCCCAAATCCCACTTTTTTTGAGGAGAAATCCAGCTAAAAATGTCCTTTGATTCCAAATCCAGATGTTTATTGAGTCTACATCCACTCCCAGCCCTCCAAAGGAATTGTCTGGAGGTTTCGGACCTTCTGCTCTAATGAAATTTGGGAATCACTCCTGCTGAGAGCCTGGATTAACTTTAGGATTGGGATAACAGGGATGGCCTGGGTGCAGAGTGACATCAGCAGCGACTCTGCTTTGAGTGGTGTAAAGAGAGACATCAGGAACACATTCCTTGTAAATGGCTTCCAGCAGGAATCTGCTTCATCCCTAAATTCACAGATGTCTTTTCCACTGGCCTGGGATCACAAAACGAAGCTTTTTATTCCCAACTTCCTGGCTCTGATTTCAGCTCCGTGCTAAAGTCTCTCCCCTTGAAGTTCAGCTGGCAAAGGATGCGATGAAATGAAGGATGAGGGACAACTTCCAGCTGATCATCCCATCCCTGCCGGCTTTGGGAAGCAGCAGGGACACCTTCCCCTATTCCAGGCTGCTCCAAGCCCTCTCCAGCCTGGCCTTGGACTCTTCCAGGGATCCAGGGGCAGCCCCAGTTTTTCCAGGAAATCCAATCCAGTCCCTCGGCTCTCCCAGGGAAGGATTCCTTCCCAATATCCCATCTAACCCTACTCTCCTCCAGGCTGAAGCCATTCCCCCTTGTCCTGTCATTCCAAGCTTTTACAAACAGCTCCTCTCTGGAATTTTTCCAGGTCCCCCCTTCAGGATAACTCCAGGGATTTTGCAGTTTTCACTGAGCCTAGGAAGTAATTGAGCTCAGCTTGACAATACCAGAGGGTGCCCAATTAAATTCTGTCCCTGACACTGTGTGGAGGCAGCTGAAGGAGAGGGGAAAGCGTGGATACGTATCAGGAAATGGTTTTCCTTTAAAAACAGAGGAATCTGGATAGTTTAACTGGATTAGAAACTGTTCCTGTTGTCCCTTTCCCTCACAAACCGTGGCTTCTTCCATGTCTTTGCTCACCTCTCTTTTCCATTCTCTCCACTCACAAAAGCTCACTTGGATTTAATTTAATCCCCTTTGGAAAAGCAGGATTTAATTCCTTGGGAAGAGCTTCAAAAGGGGGGTATGGATTAGTTTGTCTCAGACAGGTGCAGGGCCACTGCTCAATCACGGGATGGGATTCCTGCATTTCCACACAGATCCCTGGCCTGGCTCCTGAGGCTCCTTGAGCTGGGCTTATTTTTCAGATCTGGGAAGAATATCCTGAGATCTCTGTGAGCTGAGCAGCGCCACCCCCTCCTCCCAGGGAAAAGGAAAGAGGAAATTTGTGCCAGGATGAGCTTAAATTGGGTAGAAGGAAAAATATCTTCACTAAAAAGGTTGTCCAGGGGTGGAGCCCATTCCTGAGGGATTTAAATCCCTGTGGATGTGGCACTTGGGGACGTGGTTCAGTGGTGGCCTTGGCAGTGCTGGATTAATGCTCGGACTTGATGATCCTAAAGGCCTTTTCCAACCTCAACAATGCCAGGATTCCGTGTTAATTTCAGTCTCAATTTCCCATTCTTTGCAACAAGAAGCGGGGCTGAGCCGCTGTTTTGAGTTAATTTTGATTAACTTTACATGAGCTTAAACAGATTAAATTCAGATCCACACGGACTCCGTCCTTTTTTATGAGGGAGTAACTGGATTTAAATGATTCCAGCAAATGTAAAATCTCTGATCTGTACCAAGCAATGCCTCGTGAACTTGTTCTCGCCACAGAAATTAAAATCAGCCTCTCTCCAAGCAGCTGCACGGCCCAAAAATGCTGCAAATAAAGAGCCGAGGGTAATGAATCATCCCTAATATTCCATGGCATGGCAGGGAAGCAGTTTAGTGGGATATCCACATGGATCAGTGGGAGTTAACATCCTCATCCGTGATCTGGCAGAGAACTGAGCACAGGCATGAATGAATTTCATGGATTTCACTCAAGCGGGAAGTGCCAAAAAAATCCCTGAGGACAGAGGATTTGTGGAAAGGGGCCAGAAGAGGTGAAGGAGCAGGGACAGGCAGCAGCAATCCAAAGAGATCCTTGGGAATTGCCTGTGCCAAAGGAGATGTAAGGGAGATCAAAGGAAACAAAGCTGCAAAATGTGAAAAACGGGGGGAGGCCCTGGAATGGAATTCCCAGAGAAGCTGTGGCTGCCCCTGGATCCCTGGAAATGCCCAAAGCCAGGTTGGACATTGGGGCTTGGAGCACCCTGGGATAGTGGAAGGAGGGTGAAGGGGATGGACTTTAAGGTCCCTTCCAAACCATTCCATGCTCATCGAGCAGAGCGACCCCAAATCCCTGCCCCGGGTGCCACCTCCCCCCAGTCAGAAATCGGGAATCTGGGGCTCCAGAAAACGCGGCTCCATTTGGGGACCTTGAATAACTTCCTCGAGGAGAGGGGGGTGTTCTGTCTGACTCTTACGGCATCAGGAAAGAGACCTGCCTCCCCTAAATGCCCCTGAATGCACAGAAGTTCCCTTGTCCCTGGCCGACTGGATCATTCCCCTCAGGATGAGCGGCCATTTTGTCCCATTCCTTCTCCCACCTCCATCTCAGCTCCCTGCTGGCCCTGCTGCTTCTCCCACTTCATCAACCCCTTTTTCTCCTCCAGCCCTGCACCAGAGCAGATAAATCATCTCTTATCAGCTCCACAATCACCTCTTATCACCTCTACAGAAGGCACAGGTGGAATAAAACCCCAGGGCAGAGCTTCTTGATTTTCATCGCTTCTTGCACAGCCAATGGAGTCAAAACATCCTGGAAATTCGGTTCTGGAAAAAAGCCACCTCCACCCAAAATCTTATCAAAGCTTTTACCCAGCAGGAATTTTCTAACATTGTTGCTTTTCAAGGCAAAATTTCATTTTGGCTGAATTTTTTTGGTTGGTAGGAAAATGCCCTTTCCCAGCCTATTTTTCCATCCACAGATTTTAGCATTCATCAGCTTGCCAGGAGTTTCTATGAGGAAATAAATAAGAGCTAATTAATAATAAATAAGAGATTTATTAATGACTGTATTATTGCTGTGGCAAGGGAAGCAGAACAAGTTTGATTAACAGCTTCATCTCAATTCCTTCAGAAATTTCCTTCCTAGATAAAAGCTGCGTGAAAATGCTGAGCTGAGCTTAACTCAGCCACTCCATCTCCTTGGCAGACGGGCAGTTGACCTCATATCCCAAGGCTCCTGCTCCAAATTTTCTCATTTTTGAAAATTACAGGCTGCAGCTTGGCCTTTTTCCCCCCACCTGGATGTTCCTCCCTTCCCAAACCCCAGCTCTGAAGGCCCCTCATCCCCTCCCAGGAACACTCACACAGAGTGTCCCACAAAACTCTATTTTAAATCCTAATAAACGTCTCGGGCTGCTTTTGTTTGCTTTTCTGGTTAACCATCTTTACTACTCCACCTCCTCATCATTTTTCCAGGAAGAATGTTCCGCGTGGACCCCACAATTAAATTCCAGACGGCCCACGAATGCAGCGCTGGGGGAGATTTGGGCTATTATGAAAGACAAACCAAAGAATAACAACCCCTGGGCGCTTCCAAGGTGCACAAACTATATTTGACCACCCAAACACAAGGCGAGGATCCTTCCAGGCAGAGGGGGGGGAAAAAATACAAAAATAAAGAGCTCAACTCAGCCACTGTGGGAGCCTCTTTTTTTGGAAAGGCAAAAGCTTTTAGGCCAAACCAAACCCAAATTCAGCCCAAATGATGAATGCAAGAAAAGAGACATTTGTGGTTTGCTGCCTTTAATAAGCTCTCACCTGATCCCCAGGGACTTGTTTATATTTGAACTCCACGTGGGACATAGGATCGCTATCCCAGAGCAGCAATTTGCAAATTAGGACCTCTACTTTGAGGGAATTAAAACTGGATTTCGCTGAGGCATAATCACGCCACTGTCTTCTCTCAAGGTCTTCTTTATTCCCCGCCGGAGTCGCCTCCAAACCCCACTGCGAAGCCAAACTCCAGATGGGGGTAGGACAGCAAAGCTGAAATTATCTTCCCCCTAAATATCCTCCCATTTAGAGCTGCTGATCCCAGAATTGCCTGAAATCCCAGGGGAAAGGGCCTTGGACTCTGTCAGGAGATGGAAGTCGGGTCAGTGCTGCCAGGGGGAAAAGCCCCAGCGGGACGGGGAGTTCTGAGGCAAGGACACAGCAGAAGAGCAAACGCTTCTGGAAAATCTGCCCCAGCTATCCCAGAAGATTCCCAGCTTGGATTCAACATGGACACAGTCAGAGCTTCCCAAATCCTACCCACAGCACCTCTGGGACGTGAGGAAAACCAAGGATCTGACAGTGCATCCTTAATTTTCCAGCCAGTGACAGACTGAGGCTGGGAAGGACGTGAAGGATCATCCCATTCCCACCCCCTGCCATGGGCAGGGACTGCTCCCACTGTCCCAGGCTGCTCCAAGCCCCAATGTCCAGCCTGGCCTTGGGCACTGCCAGGGATCCAGGGGCAGCCACAGCTGCTCTGGGAATCCCATCCCAGTCCCTCCCCACCGTCACAAGGAAGAATTTTTCCCGATCTCCAACCTAAACCTACTCTGTTTCCAAATTCCCAGTTCCCGGGGACAAATCCCGAAAGGAAAAGGAGAAGCCTCTCTTTTCTTTGGCTTTCCCGAGGTGACAGACCGGAACAGGGAAGGGCTGAGTCACTGCAGGTAAAGGAAGCTGTCCTTGGCTGGATGAAAGAAAACAGGAGTGGGAACAGGAATGGTGGGAGCAGGGATGAATGGTTGCCATGGAAACCATGCCTCTTTCCTTAAATGCTTCCCTGCTTTTGGATAATTCCAGCATGGATAAGGCTCCCTGAGCCTTTTATTCTGGTGGAAGGTGTCCCTGCCCATGGCAGGGGGTTGGAATGAGATGATCCAAGGCAAACCATTCTGGGATTCTGGGATTTCAATCCAAACAACTCATTCCAGTTGTGTCATGCTGTGCTGACACTGAATTGAGTGCAAAGAAAGAGCTTCTGGAGGGGTTTGGTTTCCTTATCCAAATAAAAAATGGGAGCACAATCCAGCAGTTTCCACAAATAGGGAGAGTGTTTTACTTCGGCCAAATAGAAAAACAAAAATAAATTGGGATTTGGAGATCCTGTCTCTTCCTCAAATAAAATTCACACACAGCTGGCAGGAAGAAAAGCTTTGAAAAAGCAGAGATTTGTGATTCTCCTGTTCATTCCTGCTTTTTTCCTGAGCATTCCCTATCCTCCCCAGACCTTTCCGCAGCCACCCATCCATGGGATCCATCCTCATGGACACGTCTGGTGACCCTTTGGAAAACCTGGTGCGTCCCATGGCTTGGATGTGCAGGAAATGCTGAAATCCCTGAACTTTGTATTTTCCATTCCTGGAACCCAGGTGGCTTCCGAGCACTTCCCCTGCTTTTTTATGGAATCATGGATTGGTTTAGGCTGGGCAGGACCTCTAAAATCATCAAGTCCAAGCTTTAAACCGTGTCCCCAAGTGCCGCATCCATATGGATGATAAATCCCTCCAGGGATGGGGACTCCAAACCCCCCTGGGCAGTTCCAAGGCCTGACCTCCCTTTCCATGGGGAAATTCCTGCTGCTGTCCAAGCTGAGCCTCCCCTGGCCCAGCCTGAGGCCGTTCCCTCTCCTCCTGTCCCTGTTCCCTGCGAGCAGAGCCCGACCCCCCCCCCCCGCGGCTGCCCCCTCCTGTCCCAGAAGGTCCCCCCGGAGCCTCCTTTCCTCCAGGATCTTTGATGGAATTAAGTGAGGAATTCCTGAACTGAGGGAGAGATTCCTCTCTTCCCACAGCAAACACCGAAGTTGGGCTGATGCAAAACATCCCCAGAACGTTCATTTCTCCCCACGGATTGTATGGAGAGGGATAACGGATTTCTCTGGAACATCCACGTTACCGACACCAAAATCTGCCTGAGGTGACACTTCCGCCAGACCTCGTGGAGTTGGTTTCCCTGACCAAGCACATCCACCCCTCATTCCTTTTCCTTGGGATTACCTCAGAAAAGTCACAAACCGGGAGCTCCCCCAACTTTGCCCTTCGAAAATTCCCAGGGCATCAGCTCCAAGTGACATCAGGACCTTGCTGGGGGCGTGGATTTTATGGATTCGCTTCCCTGGGTTCCGTCCAAGAGGGGTCAGGCAGTTCCTGGTATTCCCGAAGGGGAGTTTCCAGGAGCTGGTTAACAGGGGACGGGAATGTCCCACAAATGTCCCACAAGCAGGGACAAGAGCCCGGGACTCAGGTCACTGCTCCCGCTGCCCGAGGGCTCGCCCAGCGCCGTTTCCCCCTTCCCTCGGTGTTTCCATCGCTCCACATTCCTGGGCACCGGGGCAGGACCGAGGGAACGGCACGATCCCTTTCCAGGTGGGCTGGGAATGTGTTTAACAAGTGCTGGAGCACTCCAGGCAGAATTCAGCAATTCCCAGCTCCTCTGGAAGCTCTTTCCAGACATGGACTTGCATGGCAAGTTTGTCACTCCCTGCGAGCACCTTCTCCTTGACCCAGGACTAATTTGGCCTAAGCTCTGTTTAATCACTCTGGAAAAACTCCCAAAGCCCTGGGGCATGGAATTATCAGGGCCTGGCTGTGACTAATCCCAGTTTTCCCTTTCACCGAGGCTGGATATTGCTGCTCTCTTGGGGATTTTTTAAAGCCACACTGATTTTCAGTCTGGCCTTGGAAGAGGTCAACTCACTCCCTTTTCCCAGGTGGGAAAAGTGAATCCCGTACTTTTCTTCCCAAATAAAAGCTCCGTTTCAGTCCTGCTGCCTTTCCCCAGACTTTCTGCTGCAACAAGATACGGAGACTTTCCCTGGTTTTCCCTTTTTTCCTCAGTGGATTGACCTGGGTTCCCAAACCCACAACATCCGGCTGCCTGGAGAACATTTCCCAGGATGGTGTCCACAGGTTTTTACCTGCAGCGGGATTTGCAGGGGTTTTTCCCACTTATCCCAAACTGGGATCTGAATATAATTCCCAAGTGCAGGGAATAGAGCGGGAAAACCCCAGTGTCGGCCCCCACTGCTCTTCATCCCACACGATTCTGTCTCAATGCTCCAAAAGGTTCTAAAAGCACCAGGAGTTTTTTCCATCCTGTTCCAGCTGGGATTTGGGTCCCTGTGGCACAGATGGATCTCCTTGTCCTGTTTGGAATATTATCCACTCCCTTCCCGCATCCATGGGGTATTTGAGGGAAAGAAATGCTAAAAGGAGCATCCCTCACCCAAAACGGTGTTAAAGAGCGACCCTGGCACCGCTGCCCACTCCGGCTCCGCATCCTCCAAAGCACGGGAAAACCAATGGATCACACTCATGGATCCCCATAGGAAACAATGGATTGGTGTTGGATAACTGCTCATGGAATCCCACAAAGGTTTGGGTTGGAAGGAACCTCAAGGATCATCCCATTCCCATCCCTGGATGGGCAGGGACACCTCCCACTGTCCCAGGCTGCTCCCAGCCCCAATGTCCAGCCTGGCCTTGGGCACTGCCAGGGATCCAGGGGCAGCCCCAGCTGCTCTGGCAATTCCAGCCCAGCCCCTCCCCACCCTCCCAGCCAGCAATTCCCAATTCCCAATCTCCCACCCATCCCTGCCCTCTGGCACTGGGAAGCCATTCCCTGTTGTCCCATCCCTTGTCCCCAGTACCTCTCCGTGTTTCTTGTCGCTCCTTCAGGCACTGGAAGAAGCAATTGGCTCATCCCAAAGCCTTCCCTTTTCCAGGGCACCGCTTGTCTGGTGTCCCATTAAAAATCCAGGGAAATTGCCCCAAAGTTTGCCCTCCCTCTGGACATCAACAAGTTCCACAACCCATCGCTGAAATGAAATTCCATAAAGACATCCCCAAGATTGCCTTTCCCTGGGATGGAGCCACGGGGCAGGACAAGCTTCCTTAATCCTGCAGATTCCCTGCAGAAGGCCAGGGGCCGTTCCTAAAAACCTTGGACGGGGCTTGGAGCAGCCTGGGACAGTGGAAGGTGTCCCTGCCCATGGCAGGGAGTGGAATGGGATGATCCTGAAGGTCCTTTCCAACCAAACTTTTCTGGGATTTTGGAATTCTATGGAAAACCACTGAAATATTCCCAAAATCCAACATGGTTTTCCTCACTTACACCATTTATTTCCTCTTTTCCTTTCCCTTTTGTGTTCCCACTCGCAGGGGGAACCATCAGAGAGGGAAAAAAACCTCATTCCATAGGGAAGGGAATCCAACCAGAGGCATTTCCCTCCATCCCAGTCCACCACAGACTGGTGACTGGTTTCACTGGTGGATTTATGGAATCCCAGGATTGCGTGGAGCAGCTTTTCCCAAAGAAATTAATTTTCCTCCTCAAATCAATTCTCCCAATAAATCCCACCTTTCTATAGCCAGGAATTTTTTCCCTCAAAGCCAACCCACAGCACTTCAATTCCCTCATCCCTGGATTCCAACAAGATCGGGCTCCGACCTTCCCTTTTCCCAAGCAGCTCCTCAATAATGTTGGAGTTCTGGCACCTCCTCCCTGGCTGCTTTCGGAGCTCACTCCAAGAGCTGGGGCTTGTGTTTCACTCCGTATTAATGCCTGAAATTTTATTATCCCGGGATCATAAAAGCCCAGCTGCTGATGGTGGCCTCAGCCTCGGTTATTTCATCCTCCTGAATTCCTGGGATCGAATCCAGGGTTTCTCCGTCGGCATGAGGAGAGAGCCCTCTGCAGATCGTTGGATAAATTCATCCACTCACAGGAAATATTCCAAGGAAGCTGCTTTTCCCCTGCAGGCCAATCTCCAGGAAAGCTGGGAAAGCAGCGTGGTTGGACACCGGGATGCGGGATCAGACCTTCCCATGGCCAGGTCAACCTTCAAGGACAAGTTTGTTTTATTCGGGACATGGGATTCCTCCTTTTCCTGACCTTTTTCCTGCTCTTACGGAGCAGGAGAGACCTGACAAGGCTTAGGAGCAAGAAGGGATCAAATCCAGGCTTTCCTGAGCTTTTTCCTCATTTTGGCTGAGGATGAACCAGGATTTGGTGAACTTTTCCTTCCATCATTCCCTTCCGGTCCCCATAAAATGTTGGTTAGACATGGAATCATAAAATCCTGGAATGGCTGGGAAAGGATCTTAAGGATCATCCCATTCCATCCATGGGCAGGGACACCTCCCACTGTCCCAGGCTGCTCCAGCCTGGCCTTGGGCACTGCCAGGGATCCAGGGGCAGCCACAGCTGCTCTGGCAATTCCAGCCCAGCCCCTCCCACCCTCACAGGCAGGAATTCCTTCCCAATATCCCATCAAAGCCCCAGGAGAACAGGGAAAATCCCCCTGTGATGGTTCCATCCCCAACAGCCCCTGGTCTGGAGCAGGGATCAGAATTTCCCAGGATTGCAACCACGGGAGCAGGGAAACGCAGCCTTTTGCCCTCCACCGAAGTGTTAATTCCCAATAAAACCCTTGATCCGGAGCTCCTGAAATTCCTGCACCTGCTAATGAGTTAATTAAACAAATTGATTATCCATGGAGTTGGTGGAGCGGTGGCTGGGACGGAGCAGACCAGCAGGATAATGAGGGGCCACCATGGAGACATCGGGAGAGAAGCCTCTGGAACCATCTGGGATGTCCAAAGATACCCGGGGATGGATTAGGGACCTAAAAATTCCCTTTCCACCGAAATTATTCCACCGAAATTATTCCAAAATTATTCCCCACTTGGCTTCCGAGCACCATCCAAGGATCTTGGGTCTTGAGTCATCCCAACTTCCTCAAGCCTTGGGGCACTTCCCTGTGCGTGGACATGGGCCAGGGAGAGCAGGAAATCCGGGATGCCCTGGATTTTGGGAGGTGTGGAGCAGGAAGAGCCGACAGAGGTAAGGAGAGGATCCTGGAGAAGATGGGAAGAGTGAAGATGGTGGGAAGATGCTCCAACCAGGAGCAGGAAGGAAGGAAGGAAGGAAACCAGGAGTGGAAAAAGAGGTTTCCTTGTGGAAAGATACCCAGAATATTGGAGAGGGCTCTCCTAAAGTCTGGGAACAGCCTGAGGACATCCTACCCCTGCTATTCCAGCCGAAAAAGCAAATCATGGAACAGCCACCATTCCTAAAAGCCTTTTAAGAGGTGGGGGAGGGACACCAGAGCAGGAGCCAGGAGATCCAGCTGGATTTCCCCCGGTAGCACTCGGCATCTCCAGGAACAGCAGGACCTTGTCCTCGACCAGGACCTCCCCAGCAGCCTTTGGGATGAAAAGGAGTTCCCTCCTCTCCCAGTGAAAATTTTGGGAAGTTTTGGGCTTGATGGTGCACAAAAAAATTTGGGATTGGTTGGGCTGGAGTAGCAGAGGACCATGGAACACGATGATCCTGAAGGTCCCTTCCAACCCAAACCATTCCATGACTTTATGATGATTGGGGCACGGAAAAGGACACTCTGCCTTGGAATTCCATTGCACCCAGGACTCGCTCCAGGCCATTCCCAACTCTCATCCTCTCATTGGATGAAGGAGAAACTTCAGCAAAATCCGAGCACATCCCGGCCCCTCACCCCACGCTGCTTTGCAGCTCCACAGGGAAGCCAGGGATGAAGCTTCTGTCCAGCCCAGCGCAGGCCGCCCTGCAATCCTCAGCTTTCCCAACACGCACAACGTGACTGCGGGGAGGCAGGAACGAGGCTGGAATAAATCAGGGAGAGCAGCAGGAGGGGCCCGGCATGTGGCTGGAATTAGCGGAGAGGGGAATTGTAAACAACTGGGGAAACGTGCCTGAAATTAATTTTCAGGACCTAATGGGATTTTGCTTGGAGCAGAGTCAAGAATGGAAAGCTTTCCAGGGCAGAGCGAGGCACTTTGCATAAATCTGCATCCTGATATTGGCTGGCTCTTCCTGGTCGGAGACGGGAGCGCGTCTTTGGGAGGATTTGGGAATTGCTTTAGTCATTATCCACAGCTCTTTTCGAGAAGTTTTAACGGGAACAGGCACCTAAAAGCCAGGGCTCCTGGGCTCTGGAATGCTGTGGGATGAAAGAGCGGGAAAGGCAAGGACAAGTCAGCAAGGCCTTGGTGTTGTCATGTATGAACTGGAGGGAATTTATTCTTCCATAGGGAGGTGTGTTGGGAAAGGTGACCCCCCAGGATGGATTGAATCCCGTGGGAGAAGGGATGAGGTGTTTTGGGAAGTGAAATGATCGTAGAATAGGATCAAGGAATGGTTTGGGATGGGAAAGACCTTCGGGATCATCCTGTTCCACCCCTGCCATGGGCTATCCCAGGCTGCTCCAAGCCCCGTCCGACCCAAACCAGTCTGGAATTCCGTGATTCCATGATCTCATGAACAATCACAGCAGGAAATTCCTGTCAGCTCCCCAGGAACCGCAGCTTTCCTCAGTGCTCGCCCCGGCTGATTGGGAGGAAAAGCCCAGGAATTCCATCATTCCATATTGACTAAGATGCACTTGAATTTGCAGTGATGTTCATTTACCTCCCATCCCACTCCGCACTCTGCTTGGAAACGGGATCCACACGGATCTGGATCAAACTCACTACAGGCAGCAGAAGGTTTTTCCCTGGATTTCCAAAGGCTCTCGCTCTTCCTCTTTATCCCTTTGCAGGGAGATGCCTGGGTGGAATCTCCATCTCCAGAATTCCAGCAGGGATTGAAGAAGCATCGAGAAGGTTAAAATTCCCAGGGAATGAAGAGGGATTTCCATCCTCACTGGAGGCAATAAAATCATCCCCATTGGATCACTGCGAGGTGGGAATGTTCGAACATGACTTCCTGCCGAATTTGAAGGTTCTCCTTCAGCCGAAATCAAACGTCCTCCATCATCCAAACTCAAAGGTCCTTCATCAGCCAAACCTCTCCTCCATCATCCAAACTCAAAGGTCCTTCATCAGCCAAACCTCTCCTCCATCATCCAAACTCAAAGATCCTTCATCTCCCAAACGCCTCCTGATTTCCACAAGTTTTAGGCAGCACAGGGATAAAGGAGAGCGGAATCCTCAGGGGACTGAGGAGTGGAGTTACCTCCCAGTAGGACCTTCAGAAGAACCTTCCAGCTTCTTGTAACACAACCCCGCTGCCCAAATACCTGTCCCGATTTTCCAGCTGGGAGAACATGGGAAGAGAAGCTTTTCCTGCTATTTCAGGCCTCTCCAAGACTTCCAGGCATTTCCATTAATAAACTTTCCAGGCTGTCCTTTTCTCTGGCACGATCCGACCCCAGCTCCAACGGAGACCAACTGGGAAGCTTTTCTCCTTCCTGACTCCGAGTGTTGACAGGCATGGGAAGAGCCTTCTCCTTACATCTACGACTGCTGGAGTGCTTTGGCACTCCCAAGTTTTGTTCCATGAGGAGACACGGACAGGTCCTGAAGAAATTCCGCACTTGAGCAGTTCCTCAGCTTTCTGAAGGACACAATCCCAGTAGCTCCAGTGCCCCGAGGGAGCATTATGGAAAACGTCAAGCCAGGATGACTCTGCCGAGTATTCCCAGGGCAAGAACCACCCTCAGCTTCCCAAACATCCATAATTCTCCATTAAATACAGAGGAACGCTGAGTGCTTCTCTCTTTTTTCTCTTCATGTCATTATTTTTGGGAACAATAGGTCAAAATCCCGCAGCCAGGCAGCTGGAAAGGAAACGCTCCCGGGAAAAACCACGGCAAACCTTTCCTGGTGCTACCTGGGTGGGACGAGCTCATCCGACTTCCACTTTTCCTCAATCCTTCAGATTCCCCGGAGGGAAAAATCCTAAATAAAGGCACAGATTTGCTATTTTTAGTTGCATTTACAATCTCCAAACTCCTCCAAGATGTTTTATTCCTTCCAGCTCCATCTACCGCAGATGGAGCTCGGGAAGGGCTGTGGGAGGTTGGGCTCCTGTTGAAAATTCCTTTTTATTGGACATTTTCTGCTCTCTAACAATCGCATCATAAATTCAGCAGGAGTTTTATGGGAACTCCCAGGGTGGTTTTATTTCAAATATCTTAATGGGAGGGGGAAAAAATCCCACAGAGCTGGAAGCAGCTCCCGGTTTTCTTGTTTTGACAGGGATTTTTAAAGGAAGAACTGTTCAGAACCAAATGGCAAAAGCACTTTAGGAACGGCCTCGCTGGGCCAAGGAAACAGGTTGGGGTTCTGGAGTAAAGTTGGAACTTTCTGCTGGAAAAGGGTATCCAGGGGTGGGATTCTGCCCCTCAGCCCCTCTGAGGTGATTCCCCACCTGCAGAGCTGCCCCAGCCCCGGGGCCAACAGCACCAGGACCTGGAGCTGCTGGAGAGAGCCCAGAGGAGGCCCCGGAGCTGCTCCAGGGCTGGAGCCCCTCTGCTCTGGAGCCAGGCTGGGAGAGCTGGGAATGTTCCCCTGGAGAAGGGAAGGACACAGGGAGAGCTCCAAGCCCCTTGCAGGGCCTAAAGGGGCTCCAGGAGAGCTGCAGAGGGACTGGGGACAAGGCCTGGAGGGACAGGACACAGGGAATGGCTTCCCAGTGCCAGAGGGCAGGGATGGATGGGAGATTGGGAATTGGGAATTGCTGGCTGGGAGGGTGGGGAGGGGCTGGGCTGGAATTGCCAGAGCAGCTGGGGCTGCCCCTGGATCCCTGGCAGTGCCCAAGGCCAGGCTGGACATTGGGGCTGGGAGCAGCCTGGGACAGTGGGAGGTGTCCCTGCCCATCCAGGGGTGGGATGGGATGAGCTTTAAGGTCGCTTCCAACCAAAGCATTCCATGATTTCATGACCTTGGAATGGTGAAAGGGACACAAGTTCCACACTCACCATCCATTAATGATGGACATGGAGCAGAGGAGAGGATGAGTGGAACCTGCTCCGATTGTCCCAGCTCCAGGCAAGGACTTTCTCTGAACTTCCATGGAGGGACCAGAGGCAGAAAAGCAGCTGGAAGTGGGACGGGCACCGGGAAGCAGCTCTGCATCCAGGAATCCAACAGCCTCTGTCCCAGCAGGAATGTGTTCTTCCCTGCCCAGGGCTCGTTGCTGTTCCTGGGAATTCGGAGCAGGTGCTGGAGCAAATCCCATGAGCCGTGTCCAGCAGAGGCTGCACCACCATGCTCCAAATGTTCCATTCCTCCTGGCACAGGCATGGGAAAACTTCCCAAGGCAATTGCTGCAAGGTTGGTTGGAAGAGCTGAACAACAAATGGGGCAGGAGAACAAAAGGATGGCAAAGTCCTGCGATAATTTCCTGTCTGGAAGTTCATTGGATTCCACTGGCCAGGCCCCGGGGCTGGGGGCAGCTCTGCAGAGGGGGTCTCATCCCTTCGGAAGGTACCAAAGAATTCCAAGAGCTGCCCATCCCCACTCCCTCAGAGGCCGTTTCCGATGTGTGGACTCCCAATTCCCACATCCGAGTATCCTGTGCCATAGGGAACATCCCGTGGGCCCCTCCACTCTCCACCTGCCATCGCTACAGGTCTCCCAGAGTTCCCAAATTCCATCCATCAACCATCCCAGGGCACCTCAGAGAACCCTTGGAAACCACGCAGAATTTTCCAAGCATCCCAAGTGTTTAAGGAACAAAACCATTCCCTACAGCTGTGCTCAAACATCTCAAAGGAAAAATTCCCAGGAACCTGCTTTGGAAGCCTGGGACCTGTAGAGTCAGGCAAGCAGCAGAGGGATTTGTTTCCAGAGGCAACAATGATCCCGAATCCCCCCAGGGAGCTGGAACAGGCGGCTTGGGCAGAGTCTGGCCGGGAACACCACAAAAGGAATTTCAGCAGCTGTCAAAAACTGGGAATTCTTTTCATGTTCCTGCAGCAGACGGACACTTGAAAGCCAGACCTTGGCCAGGGGTGTGACCACTCCAAAACCACGGCCTGGAGGGCCGAGGGCTTGGGATGAAACCTCCTCTCCCTCATCCCAGCAGGTTGGAGAATCCCAACCGCTCCAGCGCTCCAGGGCCGCTCCTGCTTCGTGTCACGGAGCCCTCAGAGGTTCCTCCACATTCCAGCCCACCCCGGTGCCTTTTATCCCGGCCAAATGCATCCCACGGCCTGGTTTTTATGGGACAAACAGAGGGATGTCAGAGAACTTCCAAGGCCAGAGCGTGGGGAGCACAGGAGGGAATCCAATGAAAAGAGGCGGGAGGTGGCATTTCCAAGGAGGGGAGAAAGAAACATCCTAATTTTTAAAAGGCCAGAATGTGGGCGGAGGATAATCCAGAGGGAATGGCCGGGAGGATCCTGAGGGATGGATTTGACGCTGGTGTCAGTTTGGTGTCAGTGTTTTCCACATTTTCCCGATAAAAGGCGGCGACATCGGGCCCCAAATCAGCCAAAGGAAAACTGATTTTCCTATGGATGCAGGGATCCCTGATTTTCCATGCAGGGATCCCTGTCCCTCATCAGAACCCCAGCACCACACCAGGATCCCTGTCCCATTCCAGGATCCCTGTCCCATTCCAGGATCCCTGTCCTGTGCCAGCACCACAGTCCCATGCCCGGATCCCAGTTCCCTGCTGGGATTGCTGCCCCATGCCAAGATCCCAGTCCCACACAGGGATCCCATTCCCATGCCAGGATCCCTGCCAGAATCCCTGTTCCACACCGGGATCCGTCTCATGCTGGGATCTCTGTGCCACACTGAAATCCCAGTCCCACTCCATGATGCCAGTCCCATACCACGATCCCTGTCCTGTGCAGGCAGCCCAGTCCCATTCCAGAATCCCATTCCCACGCCGGGATCCCATTCCCACGCCGGGATCCCATTCCCACGCCGGGATCCCATTCCCACGCCGGGATCCCGCATCTCTCCAGGGCTCTGGGGCTGATCCTGGCTTAATTTCAGCCTGGATTAAAAGTGGAAAACACATGGGAAAGGGAAAATTCGGGATGTTTTATTTTAGCTTTGACCTAAAACAAAACATTGGGAATTTTCATTTCCAAGTCAGATTTTCCGGGAGAGCTGAAAGTGAAAATTATTCCTTCAGGAACTGGGAAAAGCTGTGCCTGGAACCGGAAAAAGGGAATTTTTTCCCTTGAAAGTCAACGAGGGAAAACTCTTCTGCTTCCCACCATCGGTCCGGGTTCAGCCAGGGAAGGAAGGGAGGGAGGGATGGATGGATGGATGGATGGATGGATGGATGGATGGATGGAGGGAGGGATGGCGGGAGGGAGGGATGGGAGGGAGGGATGGGAGGAATGGGAGGGATGGATGGAGGGAGGGAGGGATGGGAGGAGGGATGGAGGGATGGAGGGAGGGAGGGAGGGAGGGATGGAGGGAGGGATGGAGGGAGGGAGGGAGGGAGGGAGGGAGGGATGGGAAGAGGGATGGATGGATGGATGGAGGGATGGGAGGAGGGATGGATGGAGGGATGGGAGGAGGGATGGATGGAGGGAGGGATGGGAGGAGGGATGGAGGGAGGGATGAGAGGAGGGATGGAGGGAGGGAGGGATGGGAATCTCAGCCAGGGATGCAGAGCCTGGCTTTATCGGGAATCCGGCTGTTGGGAACTGCTGCACGCAGCCGTTCTGTGCATGGAGATCTGCTGACATCTACAGGGCATTCCAGAGATTCCGTGGCTCCATGGAATCAGGGACTGGTTTAGGTAACAAGGGAACTAATTAAGGATCATCCCATCCATCCCATTCCATGGGCAGGGACACCTCCCACTGTCCCAGGCTGCTCCCAGCCCCAGTGTCCAGCCTGGCCTTGGGCACTGCCAGGGATCCAGGGGCAGCCACAGCATTCCCTCATGGCACCTTCCCACTGGTTTTCCAGAAATCTTTTGCCCTAGGACAAGGGTGAGGGGCACTTGGATGTCTCCCATCCAGAGAAAAATCTGGAAAACCACCAAAAATGCCCAAAAACGCCCTGCAGGGAAACAGTTGGGCTCCCAGGCCAGGCGCTTTCCCACTGGAGAATCCAGAGGGAATCTAGAAGGAATCCACCAGCACATCCCAACACCGAGCCTGGCCCAGGTGGGTGCAGCCCTCCCGCTGCTCCATGGAATTTCCGTGTCCTTGTTGTCCCCACACACCCGGGAATGGCCCCTCCAAGGGGAGAGGACGGAGCAGGAACGGCTGCAAACTCCAGGAGGAGAAGGGAGGAAGCTGGGAATGGCGGAGGAATCAGGGACTTTTCCAGCTGCTTTTTGCTCCCAGCCATCCGCTGGAAGCAGGAATGGGGCTCCGGCAGGTGGAAAATCCTCATGGAGGACCGCAGAGCAGTGGGAAGCAGCAGGTCCTGGCACAGGGACAAGAATCCATCACCCCGGGAATGATCCACCAGGAAAAAAGCAGAGGATGTGGGAATTACCAGGAACAGCTCTTTTTATCCCAGCTGGAATCTTAGGTTGGCACCGGATGTTTTCCCTCGGGATTTGGGCACCATCCTGCAAGAGCTCCCAGAGCCACAATGAAGTTTTCCAGGGAAAAGGCAGGATCAGCTTGGCAGATCCCACCTGCACACCTTTTCCAGAGGCACAGGGCTGGGATCATCCCACAATAACCGGGATCAGCCCATCCCAGGAACTGTGCTTGACCAGCTGTGGCCACCTCCAACTTCCATGGACTCAATCCCACTGCTCCTCCTCCAACTTCCACGGATTCAATCCCACTGCTCCTCCAACTTCCATGGACTCAATCCCACTGCTCCTCCTCCAACTTCCATGGACTCAATCCCACTGCTCCTCCAACTTCCATGGACTCAATCCCACTGCTCCTCCAACTTCCACGGATTCAATCCCACTGCTCCTCCAACTTCCATGGACTCAATCCCACTGCTCCTCCTCCAACTTCCATGGACTCAATCCCACTGCTCCTCCAACTTCCATGGATTCAATCCCACTGCTCCTCCTCCAACTTCCATGGACTCAATCCCACTGCTCCTCCTCCAACTTCCACGGATTCAATCCCACTGCTCCTCCTCCAACTTCCATGGACTCAATCCCATTGCTCCTCTAAACTCCATGGACTCAATCCCACTGCTCCTCCTCCAACTTCCATGGACTCAATCCCACTGCTCCTCCTCCAACTTCCATGGACTCAATCCCACTGCTCCTCCTCCAACTTCCATGGACTCAATCCCACTGCTCCTCCTCCAACTTCCATGGATTCAATCCCACTGCTCCTCCTCCAACTTCCATGGACTCAATCCCATTGCTCCTCCTCCCACTCCTGCAGGACAAGTGGCAACTTTTTCCCTTTTTCCACATGGAATTGTTTTATTAGGAAAAGATCCATTAACAATAAGCCCTCCCCAGAGGAGGAGCTGCTGGAGGGTCGGGAAATTCCAGAAGCAAAGCAAATCCCACCTTTAACTCAGCTGGATGCAGAGAGCAGCCAACAATTCCCGAGCCCCACAGCCCCTCCCACAGGAATTCCAGGGCTGGCCACGGATATTCCCAAATAGGAGTCTCTGCACAGGAACAGGAGCACCAATCCCTGGGAAATGGTCCTGCTTTTCCAAGGGCTGTTGGCATCTCCCTCCTTTCCCAGCAAGTCTGGATTGGCCTTTCCAGCCCCAGCCTGGAGTTTTCCCATTTTTCCTTGCTCCGAGTCCTGGCTGTGAAGTTCCAGCCAATGGGGGGGGGGGGGGGGGGGGGGTCTGTCCTGCTCCCATCAACCCCCTGTGATCCCAGAAAGTTTTCCATGGAAGCTCCTCAGCAGCCAGGCACGGCGGAATTCTCCTCCAGGCATGGCGGAATTCAGGGAATTCGGGAAAAGGGATGAGCAGTCCCAAACAGGGAGTTCTACCTGGGGACACGGGGTCGGCGTGAGGCGGATCCGGAGCCCATTCCCGACGGATTCTCCTCAGTCGGAGTCGCTTCCCTCCTGCTTCGCTGATCCCACAGCCGACGCCAGCTCCTCCTCCTGCCCTTTTAAGCGCTCTCCTGCCGGGAAAAACACCATGGAGATGGGATGGACGGCTTGGATTGGGAGCGACCCAGTGAAGGACCCCGAAACCCTTCCCTCAGCACCATCCAAGCGCCCCCAGAGGTTCTTTGGGAAGCTCCTTGGGATCAACAGCTTCCCAGATCCTTTTGGGAAGGGATCAAGCCCCACCAATCCCTCCCTGGCCCAACGAGCTCCCAGCAAGGATCATGGAATCCCTCTGGAATAAACCACCCCATTCCCGCGGCTCCGGAACGCACGGATCAGCTCCGCAATGGCTCTCTGGGTCCTCTTCTCCAGCTTTTCCAGCTTCTTGGACACATCCCGCTTCAAATCCCTGGGAAGGAGAGCGACAAGGTCAGGATGATTCCACAGCCAGGCAGGGCCTGCCTTTCCCAGGGGAAATTCCTTCTCTTTCCCAAGTGCCAGCGGCTCCAAAACCAACCCCATCCCTCGGCAATGAATCCCAAAGGAATCAGCAGGCAAACGGAATTGGGTCCACTTCCACAGCCAGGCTGGCTTTCCAACTCCATGGAATCATGGAATGCTTGGGGTTGCAAAGGACCTTAAAGATTCCAACATTCCACGAGATTTTCCTGCCATTTTTAACCCTCAGCTCGGGTTTTCCTGGATATTTCCGGCACACAACCCCCCGCTGATTCCAACAGCCTTTTCCCGGGAGCAGCATTCCACAGGCACTCACCAGTCGGGTTTCCTGGGAGCCAAGTTTGCCAGATCCTAGGGAAGGAGAGGAGACATCCAGTGAGAGCCGAAGGCAACATTCCAGCCTGGACACGGCACGGAGCGACTCCGGATTTCCAGCTCTGGATTCCCAGCTCTGGAATTCCAGCTCCACGTTTACCTACCACCTCGTCGATGATGGGCTCCGGCTTGGCAGCCTCCAGCTGCTCCTTCACCGTGTCCTCCACTAGATGGGGAAACAGGATCGGGATACAGGGAATTCCATCAGATACAGGGAATTCCATCAGCGCTCCAGGCTCGGCTCCCAAAAGCTTCCCCAAAACCCCATTCCCACAGCTTTCCCTAAAAACATGGCGCCCACACGTAAGTAAATCCCTTCGGTATCCAAACCCTTCTGCAGACTCCTCAAAATTATCTGGGAATGATGGAAATCCCACAAGCAGCAGCGGCAGCTGGAATCTGGTTGGGATAAGGTCTCTTTTCCCTACATTTGCAGGAATCGGCTGCTCCAGAGGTCTGGAATTTGGCTCTTCCTGACTCATGTCCAGGCCTGGGACATTTGGAGGGCTCAAGCTCCAGCCCACGCCTGCAGAAAGGTCTGGAGGTATCAGGGATAATGGGAAAACATTCCTGGAAAAAGCCACCCACGGAAGGGCTGCGGCACCAGGGAGCACATCCCACTCCAGCACCCGGATTTCATGGAATCACAGAACCATTTGGGTCGGAAAAGCCTTTTGGATCACAGAACCCAAACATTCCCAGCACTGCCAAGGCCAGCACTGACCGTGTCCCCAGGTGCCACCTCCACAGGGATTTCAATCCCACCAGGAATAGGGATTCCACCACCGCTGGACAACTGGAATTCTCCCAATATCCAAGCTGGTCATTCCCTCTCATCCCGTCCCTGTTCCCTGGAGCAGATCCCGATTCCCCTCCTGTCAGGGAGTTGTGCAGAGCCAGAAGATCCCCCTGGAGCCTCCTTTTCTCCAGGATAACATTCCCAGCTCCCTTGGGAATTCTCCAGCCCCTTCCCAGCTCCTTTCCTTTCCCTGGACACGCTCCAGCCTTTCCATGTCTTTCCTGTCATGTGGAAGTTTTAAACTCCTACAAAACCACAAGGAAAGGGCAGTGCTGGAATTCCCAGCCATTCCCAGCCCTCCCTTTTTATTCAGGGCATTTTTCAAGGGATTTATTCCAGGAGAACTCCAAATCTCAAGGATCAAGGGAACTCTTTCACTTCCTCCCCAGGAGATTATGAAAGTTCCAGGTGAGGAAATTCCAGCCCCAACGCCCTCAAATCCGGCCTAAGATTTCCTTCAAGATAAATCCAACAAAACAGCCGGAATTTCCGGAAGGATCCTCCAGGGAGGCTCCTCCGAGGATGAATCCTTGGATTTGGGCCTGGGAGTGCTCCCAGCGCTCTCGTGCAATGCTGGGTGTGAGGGTGACAGGATCAGATATTCCAAGCCCTCCAGGCTCCATGGACACCTCATCTCAGTGGATCTCCCACCTCAGGAAGAGCCCGGAGCTTCCCAAGGCCTCCTTTCCCTTCCCACATTCCCACATTCCCGCTGCTCCCACCTGAGGCCGGTTTGCCCGGGGGCAGCTTCCTCTTCTTCAGCTCCTCATCCTCGGGATCGTAATTCCGCAGCTTAATCTCCCTGGGAAAAGCGGGAAGAGTGAGAAAAGCCTGGGATGCCCCAGTGGGCACTTGGGAAAAAGGGGCATGTTGGAATCAGGAGCCAGAGGCAGCTGAAATCATGGAACCATGGAATCGCTGAGGTTGGAAAAGCCTCCGAGATCTTCAAATCCAACCACTGAGATCCAGCCAAGGCCACCACGGATCCACTTCCACGGCTTTCAAATCCCACCAGGAATGGGGACTCCCGCTCCCCATTCCATGGGGAATATTCCCAATATCCAACCTGAACCTCCCCCGGCACAGCTCGAGGCCGTTCCCTCCCATCCCATCCCTGTTCCCTGGGAGAAGAACCCAACGCCCACCCGGCACCGACCTTTTGGGGCTAAAAACTGGGATACTCCGCATGGAAACCCCAGAGGAGATCCAAAATCATGGAAAAAATTCTTTAGGGAAAGACAGGGAAGAAAGGATTATTTAGGATATGAGGTGGTTATCCAAGCATTCTGGAAGTGCTAAAATCAGGGAGCACATCCAGGTTCTGGAATAAGTGGATGGTGGAGCTGAGGGAATGAGGAACCCAAACATCACCCGGAAGTTTTTCCGTGTTTTCATCTCCTCCAGGAGAGCTCAGGAGTCGGGATTGAGCCACAATTCCATGATATTCCCAAATAATTTGGGTTTCAATGGGACACTCTCACTCCCACGAGTGATTCCTCACTGGAGCGAAACCCTGCAAGCCTCCAGAGGAATTCCCAAAGCCACAATCCTGGAAAATCCAGCTCGCAGGAGCTCATCGCACCTCCAGCTGCCTCCAGGACACTCCAGAGGCAGCGGGATCCATGGATCAGCTCAGCCCACAGGGATAATGAAGGAGGTGAAGCTCATCAAGCACCAAGGATGGAATTAACCGGGATAAACGCTCCAAGAGAAGCTGAGGAGGAGAAGCTTGGGAAGCAAAGGTCCAGGTTTTTATGGCAAGCACCAAAAATCCAACCTTGGAAGTCACCGGAGCACAGGTGGAAAATCCAACCGTTCCCACTCCATCCCATTCCCGCTCCAGCACGGGAATCTCCTGGCCAAGATCCAACCCACTCCATGGGAGTGGTGGGAACAGTGGGACGTGTTCCAGGACCTCGCTGAGGTAAATCATGGAATTAGAGAATGGAAGCGACCCTTGGGATCAGGATCGTGGGCAGGGACAGCTCCCACTGTGCCAGGCTGCTCCAGCCCCAATGTCCAGCCTGGCCTTGGGCACTGCCAGGGATCCAGGGGCAGCCCCAGCTGCTCTGGCAATTCCAGCCCAGCCCCTCCCCACCCTCCCAGCCAGCAATTCCCAATTCCCAATCTCCCATCCAGCCCTGCCCTCCGGCACTGGGAAGCCATTCCCTGTGTCCTGTCCCTCCAGGCCTTGTCCCCAGTCCCTCTCCAGCTCTCCTGGAGCCCCTTTAGGCCCTGCAAGGGGCTCAGAGCTCTCCCTGTGTCCTTCCCTTCTCCAGGGGAACATTCCCAGCTGTCCCAGCCTGGCTCCAGAGCAGAGGGGCTCCAGCCCTGGGAGTAGCTCCGTGGGATCCTCTGGATTCACTCCAGCAGGTGCTGAAGATCCCAGGACAAGGTGCCACCGTCATTCCCGGATTCCTCACGCAAGGCACCAAAGCAGAGATCCAGGAGAATCCGCCCTGAGGAAAAGCTCTTCCCTGGAAAAGCTGCTCCCGAGCCCATCCTGTTCCTGGAGCGGCTCCAGAAGGAAGGAATCCCCAAAAATCCCCACCTCTCCCCACACCAGGAGCCCCCAAACTGGCTGGGCTGGTTGGTTTTCCAGGATGTGCTCCTTGCTGGAGCAAGGACTGGGAGACACATCCAGGAGAGCCGGAGAAGATCCCAAATCCATCAGGAGAGAGGCCGTCGCTTCCCACAGGGTTTTCCCAGGCACCTGAGCCTTTCCAGGTGGACACTGGGATCTTCAACATCCATGAATAAAACTGGGACAGAGCCCACATTCCATGTGGAGCGTAGGATCCTGCTGGAGCTGGATATTCCAAAGCATTCCCACCCCGACCATGCCAGGAATACCAACACTGGAACAAGGACAAACCCCATCCGTGTTCTTCTGTGGCTCCTCCTGGTTGGGATGGATCCAATCCCATCTTCCACCCCTGAGGTTCAACCAAAGGGAGCCCTGGAGGCACCTTGGGAGCACCTGGATGGCCACGGGATAATAGCCGGGATAGCTGCTGGAATTCCTGGGATCAGATCCACAATTTCATCACGGAGCCGGCACAAGGATTGGGACCAGAAAGATGCTCCAGCCCTGCTCACATTCCCAGAAATTCTCCCTCAGGAAGGGCAGCTGGAGGTCTGAGCACCTAAAAAATCCATGCCCAGAACGCCATGAGGTGGATGAATTCCCAGGAATGGCTCCTGGAAAAACGTGGAGCCAAGGGGTGGAAGGAGCAGGATTTCACCACTGGAGCTCATCCCCATCCCAGGAATGAGGAGCGGGAAAATCCAGGATCATCCCCAGCCTCCCCAGGAGGGTCCAGCCAGGCTTGGGATCACAGGAAGCTCCATGGATCCTTCTCTAGGGATGGATCAGCTCCATGCAGAGGGAAAATCCACAGCGTCCTCCAGCTCCAGAGGGGGAGGAAAGCCCAAAAACATGGATAAGAACCTTCAGGATGGAGCCAGCTCGGGAATTTTCCCAGTCTGGATCCCGGTGGCCAGATCCCAGGGGGATTCAGCTTCCAAGTGGATTCAGCCACCTCAATCCCTGATTTCCCTTTTCCAGCTTGGAGCAAAGTGTGGCAGCTCCCAGGCTTGCCCATTCCCATTCCCACCCCTCCTCCTGCTCCTGCCGCGGCCTGAGCACATTCCCGATGGGAAGAGAAGCCTGGGGATGCTCCATGTCCGTGTCCAAGCGGGAACAGATCCCGGGAAGCGTCAATCAAACCCTCCCCATGTCCCGAGCTCAGCTCCGGCCGCCTCACAAAAAGGGCGGGAAAAAAGGGCGGGAAAAAAAGGGCGGGAAAATCCTCAGGGAGTTTTTCCCATTCTTTTCCTTGTCCTAAACCCCTTCCCCGAGATTTCCACGCTCCGGGATGAAGGGCATCACGTCCTGGATGCTCCTAGCAAGCCCAGCCCCCTCTGGAGCAGATTCCCGGAGGGATTTTGAGGCAGGGATTAACAAACAAAAGCGCTCCGGACCTGCCAGGCGACATTCCAGAGGCAGGAATTCCTGAGGGAGATCGGGTTTCCCAAGGCCCGCTCCTCCCCCAGTCCAGGGAGCTGTAACTTCCAAGGATAACTCCATGTCCAACGGCAGAGCTCGGTGGGGATTTGCTTTTCCCGAAGTTGGAAAATCGAGGATTATTTTTATCCCATCCCTCTCCAAGCTTTTCCTTGGATTTTCAGTTTCCCTTTTCCCACCTTTGTTGGCACAAGGAGCCCAGTTCCAAGGCTCAGCACTGCGGGATGGGAATTCCAGGCTCCAGCAGGTCCCTGATTCCCAAATTCAGTGTTTTTCCCCATGGGAATGAGGCGGAAAGGCCAAAATCCTCCCACACCCTTTTCCTGGGAAAGGCGGAGCAGCGGCTCCGCTTCCTGCTCCACACAGAAATCCAAATAATCCAAGTTCTCCACAGTTCCAGAGAGAATTCCCAGAGCGTGGATCAGGGATCAGAGCTGGAATTCCTGGGAGAGGAGCAGGGCTCGCAGGGCTTTGTTCCTGCCCTGGGAATTTGCAGGAAAATGAGGAAGGAAAAATGGGATGGGGAGGTTGGAGTGGAGTGGGAACAAAGCAGGAAGTGGCCAAAAAATGTGGGAGCAGGGAGGGAAAAATGCTGGGAAAGCCAGAGCCGAGGGGATCTGTCCTTCCTGCAGCCCGTGGAACAGAAAAGTTGGGAATCTCCATCCCTGGAAGTGCCTGAGGCAAGGTTGGATGGGAATTGGAGCAGCCTGGGATAGCGGGAGCTGTCCCTGCCCACGGAACGGGATCATCCTGAAGGTCCTTCCCCGCCCAAACCATTCCAGGATTCCATGGAATGCCTTCCACCAGGGAACTTTTCCCTGCTCCAGCTTTCCTGGCAGCACTGGGATGCCACGGAGCAGGTGGGGTTGGAATCTCCTGGGGATTCCCAAGCTGGAAAAATGAGCAGAGGGAACACACGGAGAAGGGGCTGGAGAATCCCAGAATTCCAGAATGGATTGTTTGGAAGGGACTTCAGGATCATCCCATTCCATGGGCAGGGACACCTCCCACTATCCCAGGCTGCTCCAAGATCCAGCCTGGCCTTGGACACTGCCAGGGATGGAATTTGACGGGATTTCCCCATGTCCCGAGTGGCTGAGAGGGAATTCCCCCAATCCATCAATAAGCAGAGGGAAAAGCAGGAAAGAATCCCTGGAAAACTGCCGGTGCCTCGGCAGGGACCTCCAGCTCCTTCCTCCCGGAGTTTTCCCTCTCCGGCCATTCCTGAGGGGGCAGAACTTGGAAGCAGCTGGGAATACGGAGCCTGCAGAGAATCCTCAGGATCACAGGAAGCTTCCAAGCCAATCCATTCAGGAATTCCACACCCGGAAGCAGCCAGCAGTGAAAATCCCAGGATTTTGCTCCACAAACCAGAGGATTGTTCCCTGAAGCACTGCATTCCCTATCCCACAGGATTCATTCCACCTGGAAAATCCAGCCCAGCGCCCGTTTAGCTGGAAGTGGTTTGGAGGGAAAGGAGATTCTGGGCACCAGGATCATTCATTTCCCAAATCCAGGTGGAATCCCAGCAGATAATCCCAGTTTCCCTTTTCCATAGGGAGATTCCTGAAAAATCCAAATCCAGGAGGAAATCGAGGGATGGGCTCTTCCAGATCCAATTCCCACGGGAAAAAAACCAGACATTCCACAAGAAAAGCAAAAGGAAATCAAAAGTTGGGCATCATCCGGGCCAAATTTGGGATTCAAACCTTCCCACGGAGCAGATTCTGCTGGAATTTGCCTTGGGAAATTCCCTCTGGATTCCGACCAAACAGGCTGTGGTGGGAAAGGTGGACAAAGAGGAAAATCCATCGGGAAGCAAAGTTTTCCCCCCAAAAAGCTGCTTCCCAAAGGATTCCATGAATTTGAGGATGAAGCCGGAATGGGATTTCCCACTCCACACTTTCCTCTCCACCTGCAACTTCCTTGGATTTTCCAGGAAATCATCCCGAGGCAGGGGAGGGATTTTGGCCGGATCTGCCACTGGATGAACGAAAATCCATGGAAAAACCCATTTCCCAGTGCTGCTGAACAGCGGGAGTGGAACACCGGGAATGCCACGAAGGCCCTCGGATCCCTCCAGGCAATCCCAGCAGCAATTCCCAGGATAACATCAGTCCCAAAGCAGGATTTTTTGGGGATTTGGAGGATGAATTCCTCACTCCAGCTGGGAGCAGCCGTGCCTGGATCCGCAGGGGTGGGAAAACCAACCCAGATTCCGTCGCCTCTGGAATCTGAGAGCTCCTGATCCATTCATTATTCAGGAGCTTCCCGAGATCCCGAGCTCCGGTTTCATCTCCGGAGCCTTTTCCGGCACAAATTCCAACCACGGAAAGTTCCCTCTCCCAAGGAATTTGGTGCTTCTAGCCCCAAATCCCTGTGGGTTCTTCTCCACCAGGGATGGGCTTTTTCCAAGGAGTCATTCCCAAAAAACAGCGAGGATTTTCCACTGGTTCCTGGTTCTTTTTCCCGTGGAAAAGGTTTTTAGGGATAAAACCATGGGAAAAGGTCCCATTCCACCTTTTCCACCCAAAATGTTACCCCATGATCCCCAAAAAAAGCCCTGATGGGATTTTCCCAGGAGGAAAACACCTCTGGAATCAGCTGGATCTGCCAGGAGCCTCAGCTGGGATTGTGCTCCCGTTTTCCAGGGAAAACAGCCACGGGAATCCATGGAAAAATACCAATCCCCACTCCATCCATGCAGGAACGGCCGGGAATTCCGGGAAGCTCCCAACATTCCTGCTGCCCCTGGAAGCGCTCACTCAGCCTCAGGCTTTTCCGCCACTTTATCCACGGAATTTTTAAGGCTGGAAAAATCCTGCGGGACGAATCCAGCCATCCCTCATCCCAAATGATTCGCCCCAAATTCCTATGGAAAATCCCTATGAAATTACACAGAGCCAAAGGAAAATGCTCCTGGACAAGACATTCCCGAGGGAAAAGTGGGAATCAGGAAGGAATTACTTGTGCTTGACAGGCTCCTCCTCCTCATCTTCTCTGGGAATTTTGGATTCGGGTTCTCCACTCTCCTGGTTCTGCAAACAAAAAAAAAAAAAAAAACGGGATAATCCGTGAGATTGGGGCTTCCCTGGAAAAGCGGGAGAGCAAACAGCTCCCAGACCCTCTGGGATTGGGATATTCTTGGGAGAAGGGAATTAGAGGAAGAGAAGGATGAGAATGGGAACGAGCGCCGATCCCCACGACAGAAGTGGGAATTCGCCCAGCAGGATTTCTTCTTTCCCTCGTTTCTCATCCGGGATGGAAAACACGGAATGCCACAGGGATGAGCACAACAAAGGATTTCATTCCAGCTCCAGGAAAAAGCTGGAGCAAAATCAATCCAGTTTCTCCAGAATAGGGAAAGAGGCTCCGCTGGCAGCAGCAGATCCCGGGAAAAGCAGGGGAATTCCCGCTTCTCCTCGTTATCCAGGCAGGAAAAGGGATGGAATGGTGCCCATGAGGAGCTGGGAATGAGCAGCCATGGAATTCTGGAATCCTGGAAGGAAATGAACTTCCCAACTTCCGAATAAAAGCAGGAGCAGCACCAGATTTCCCGGGAAATTCAGCAGGGATGGACACAGCAAGCTCTGCTCAGCTCCACTTATCCCGACTTTTATTTCCATGGAAAATGATTGGGAATAAGGGGATTTGGGCCTTCTCCGTTCCCAGAGCTGAATTCCCAACTTTTCCTAAAGGCACAAAAGGCTCGGATGGGAAGGGACCCTCAGGCTGATCCCATTCCATGGGCAGGGACACTTCCCATTATCCCAGGCAGCTCCAACCTGGCCGTGGACACTTCCAGGGATGAGGCAGCCACAGAATTCCCTGGGAATTCCATTGCAGCCAGGAATTCCTTCCCGATATCCCATCCATCCCTGCCCCCTGGCACTGGGATCCATTCCCTGTGTCCCATCCCTTAGCCAAAGTCCCTCTCCCAACACCAACTCCTGGATCCCGATATTATCCAGGAGCTCTTCCAGGCCTGGGAATGTTTCCCAACTGCTGACTCATTCCCTGGATCCCTTTTCCAACCAAACTTCCCAACTCTGTTCCACAATCCAGGTTAAAAATTACATTCCCAGCAAACAGGGAAGGGAGCCAGGGGCTGGAATTGTTCAGGTCCAGCTCCTGCTCCAAGTGCAAGGAAAATATTCCCGGATTTTTTAAAGGGAAAACCGACAACAATCACCCCTAAAATCCCCATCTCATTGCGGTTTCATTCCCTGGTTTTCCTCTGAAGTCCATTAAAACCTTGGGATACTCCCAGGAATTCCCTGCTCAACAAACGCTCCATAAATTCAATAAAAACCGGGAAGAGCCCTCTGGAATTTTCTGGTGGAGCTCCAAGCTGGGTAATGTTTAGCCACCCTCAAATCCATGGAATTTCAGGTTGTGGGAAGTCCCTTCCCGCACTCCGAGTCCTTTCCTCTCATTCCTGCTGGAATTTTATCCAGAGGGGTTCAAAGATAAGGAAATACTGAACAAAAATATTCCCAAGGAGCCGCAGCTGTTCCCACTCCTGGGAATTCCTGCTTTTCCCTGGGGGCTGGAATATTGGGATATTCCAATCCTACCACGAGCTTGGCCAAAATTCCCAATTCCGACTTCTTTCCTATTAAATCCAATGGTTTTTGAAGGCTTGGGGATATTCCTAGAAAATCAAGGCAAAGGTTTTCCAGGGAAGCTGTGGGGGGAAAGGGTGGGAAGGAAAAAGAGTGGGAAAGAAAAAAGGGAGGGAAGAGAAAGGGCGGGGATAGAAAGGGGCGGGAAGGAAAGGTGGGGAAAAAAAGGAAGGGAAAGAAAAAGGGGGGGGAAAAAAAGGCAAAATCAAAAGGAGGGAAAAAACAAGGTGGGAAGAAAAAAGGCGGGAAAGCGACGGAAAGGCGGGAAAGCGACGGAAAGGCGGGGAAAGCGACGGAAAGGCGGGGAAAGCGACGGAAAGGCGGGAAAGCGACGGAAAGGCGGGAAAGCGCGCAGGCCCGGCTCTGGATTTCCCAGGAAGAGCAGCAGGGCTGAACACAGCAAACACTGCTCAGCTCCACTGATCCCGACTTGCACTCCCATGGAGCACGGCACGGGTGGCAGGAAGGAGGTTGTGGCATTCCTGCATTCCCAGAGCTGAATTCCCAACATTTCCTAAACCCAGGGGCACAAAAGGCTTGGATTGGAAGGGATCCTAAGGATCATCCCATTCCACGGGCAGGGACACCTCCCACTGTGCCAGGCTGCTCCCAGCCCCAATGTCCAGCCTGGCCTTGGGCACTGCCAGGGATCCAGGGGCAGCCCCAGCTGCTCTGGCAATTCCAGCCCAGCCCCTCCCCACCCTCCCAGCCAGCAATTCCCAATTCCCAATCTCCCACCCATCCCTGCCCTCTGGCACTGGGAAGCCATTCCCTGTGTCCTGTCCCTCCATCCTTGTCCCCAGTCCCTCTGCAGCTCTCCTGGAGCCCCTTTAGGCCCTGCAAGGGGCTCGGAGCTCTCCCTGTGTCCTTCCCTTCTCCAGGGGAACATTCCCAGCTCTCCCAGCCTCGCTCCAGCCCTGGAGCAGCTCCATGGACTCCTCTGGCTTTGCTCCAGCAGCTCCAAGCCCTTCCTGCCCTGAGGATCCCATCCCTGGATCCGTGGGATCCCCCCTGAGCCATCCCACTCCTGCAAATCCCTCTTATCTCCAAACCAACATTCCCAGGCTGGAATTGTTGGGAAGAGCCTCTGGGAACATTGCCCAAGGTGAACCAACCTTGTGGAAGCACATTCCCTGTGCTCCAGCCCTGGGATCCTTTCAGACTTCCCTAAAAAAGCCGGGATAGCAACGGATCCTCCGGAGCCCTCCGGGAGTTTTATCCCAGCTGGAAAAACTTCCCTGGGCTCCGTTTCCACAGCAACAATTTGCCCAAGCCTTTGGCACTCGGATTTCGGGATCACGAGGAGCTTTGCTCCGGCAAAACAAATCCCAGCAAGAAAAGAAATGGGAAAAGCGAGGCCCCAGCAACCCTAAGTGTGGGATCAGGGATTGTCCGGGCCTTTGGGAAAGCAGGAAAACGGCGGAAAAGCAGGAAAAGGAGCAGTGCCGGCCCTTCCTCCCGCTCCGGCCGGGAAGGTGTGGAGGAGCAGGGATGTGGCTCTGGAGCGAATCCAGCCAGGAACAAAAGCTTGGGATGCAGCCAAAGGAATTTTTCCGGCTCGAGGCACAACACAGGGAATGCTCCGGAGCTGGGATGAGAGAAGGAGCAATGGGAGACCTTTCCCTCCCACCAAAACATGGAAAGGCTCCGGCTTTTCATGGATTTGAGGATAAAACAGCAGGAGAAGGAGCTGTGGAGTTCTTGGATTAGGAATTTTTGGGATGGAAGAAGGAATCTGAGCCTGGAATTCCCACCCAGCGATCCCACCTGGATTTTGCTGAGGGATCTTTGGGAATATCATCGGTATCCCCACACATCCGAACAGCAGAGGAAGTCCCATGGAATTTTCCTGGGAATCCCCTCAGAGTGGAACTTGGAGCCATCGAATCCCAGGATTTCACAGCAAGGGCAAAAGGAAAAGGGGAAAAGCTGGAAATCTGGGACGTGCCCAATGGGAATTCCCAAATATTGTCCCAGCGAGGAGTTTTTTCCTTCAATTATGGGAAAAGGCCCCCATCCCCCACTTCACACGGGAAAAGGAAGGAAAAGTGGCAATCCCAAAGCAGGAATTCCTGAATTCCCAGCCTCTCGCTTCAATTCTCCGGAGAATCCCGGAATGTATTCCCACAAAAAGCGTTCCCACAGCACAACCTCTGCCGGATTCCCTCGGGAATCCCAGTGCTGCAGACAGAGGAGGCTCCTGGAGCAGCTTCCCACTTTTCCATGGAATTTCCAAGCAGGAATCTCCCTTATTCTGATTTCTTCTCCTTTCCCGTTTCTTTCTTTCCACCTCAATATTTTTGGAGAATTTTCCTTAAGGGAAAAATCTGATCCGGAACCGGAGGGAGCAGAAGGAAGAAATTCCCGTTTTCCCTGGTTTTGGTGCTTCCAACCCCGAGAGAATCCCAAAAAAATGGGATTTTCCCACAATCCAAGTTCCTCTGTGAACATTCCCGGTGTTTCCAGTGGGAATAACCTGAAATTCCCTCCAGGACACAAAGGAATGGCAGGAAAACTCCAGGAAAAGCAGAATTCCTTAAGAAAGGATGCAAGAAATAGGGAAAATTGGGATATTTCCGGAATGTTTCCCTTCTTTCAGCTTCTCCCTAATTTTTAGGAAGTCCTGGACTTCCAAGGGGGTTTTTTCCAATGAAAATCCACTGCCCTTGAAACGTTCCCGCTCTCCCGGAGATCGGAGGCTCGGGATCATTTGCATTCCCTGGATTTCTGGAGCTAAGGCTGGAAAACAAAGGGATAAGCTGTGAGAGGGAACGGAACCAGCCGGGAATAAAGGAGAAAAGTCGGGAAAAGCCTTTCCCAGCTCCAAAAAAAAGGGCTCAGAAAGGGAATCAAAAGCAGGAAAAGCTTCCCAAGGACCTCGAGGTGCTCCGCAAAAACCTGCTGGAATTTAAACCGGCTCGGGATGGCTCCTCCTGGAATTCCCAGCATTTATTCCCTTTAAAAACTAGGATTCCTGCTGGAATTCCAGCCTTAGGTTTGCTTTCCTCTGGATTCCAGGCCTGGAATGTTCCATGCTCCCTGCCCATGGGATTGGATGAATTTTAAGGTCCCTTCCCGAAAGAAATCCGGGATTTTCCAAGGTTTAATAAAGCAGGAATTTCAATCCACGTCATGACAGAATTCCCAAATTTCTGCCCGGAGGGCTGGGAATGGCGGAGCTCTCCCGGAATCTTCCAGCAGGGTGGGGAAAGTCCCCCTCTGTATCCAAGCTCTTTTCCAGGAGCTTGGAGCTCCTTCACCCCTCTGGAATGACGCTGGATCCACCCAATTGGAAAAACCCAATCCCTCAGCTTTCCATCCTTGGCAAACCAGGAATTCTCCATTAAAAACCAAAGAGCTGCTTGCAATTCCCTGCCCATGGAATGGGATGACCCCGAAGGTCTTTCCCAGCAAAGTATTCCATGAAATAAGCCGGAGAAGCGGCAGAGAATTCTCGGGGGGAATGCCGGCCCAGCATCCCTACCCCATCTCCAGGGCAGGCTCCGTGTCACTCCTCATTTCCATGCATCCCATCCCAAAGCTCTGGCAAATCCAGCCGGAGCAGGGAGCAGCTGGAATTCCAGGAGATGAAAGGAGCCCGGGATGGGGTTCGGGATGCGGAAGAGCCTTTAATCCCTTTTTTATGGAGAGGGAGAAAAGGGGAAATGATGGAAAATCCCCGTGGCCATCGCCATGGAGATGGGAATGGCAGGGGAGACGCCGGAGCAGCGGGAGAATCCAATCCCAGCAATTTTCTGCCGGATTTTTGTAGGAATTAACCCTTCCCTGGGAAAATCCTGGCAGGAAACAGGGAGGTCGTAGCCAAGGAAAAGAAGGCAAAGTCATTGGAATGGTTGGCTTTTCCAAGATTTTGCCTCCACTGGTGATGGGGAAAGAGGGGCTGAGGCATGGAATCCTGGAATTATCGAGGTTGGAAAAGCCTCAGAGATGGAGCCCGACCACTCCCGGCCCTTCCCAGGCCAGCCCTGATCCGTGTCCCCAGGGGCTGCATCCACAGGGATTCCAATCCCTCCGGGAATGGGGATTCCAGCCCTGCCCTGGGCAGCATCCCAAATATTCCAGAGGCTGCCCTGGCAGTTCAGGAACACGTGGAGAGGGTGAGGCCAGGGAAGAGCTTCCCGTGGATGTCATGGGAATGCTGAGGAATTCACCTGGAAAAGAGGTGGATCCAGGGAGACCTTGGAGCTTTTTCAGGGCCCAAAGGGGCTCCAGGAGAGCTGCAGAGGGACTGGGGCCAAGGATGGAGGGACAGGAGCCAGGGAATGGCTTCCCACTGGAAAATGGGAGATTGGGGTGGGACCTTGGGAAGGAATTCTGGGCTGGGAGGGTGGGGAGGGGCTGGGCTGGAATTGCCAGAGCAGCTGGGGCTGCCCCTGGATCCCTGGCAGTGCCCAAGGCCGGGCTGGAGCAGCCTGGGATAGCGGGAAGTGTCCCTGCCCATGGAATGATCCTTAAGGTCTCTTCCCAGCCAAACATCCCAGGATTCCCTGATTTCTGGTCCCAAGCCTCTCTCCCTTCCCATCCAGTCATTCCCGCTGGCGTCACACATTCCCACGGATCCCCTTTCCCACCCTGCCAGGTCCCCTTGCCACTTCCCGCCCTTCCTTCCCAAGTTCTGCTGCTCAGGCCGGACACAGATCCCACAGAAACCCAGGAAGGCTCGTTCCACATTTTCCCAGCTGCTCCATCAGTTCCCAACGCTGCCATTGTAGGAACGGGAAAGGGAAAAAAAATTCCCTGAAACCCTAAAAGTGGCAGGGAAAGGGAAGTGGATCCAAAGGTCCATTCCAGATTTTCCCGGGATCCTGTGAAACCTCGCTGCTCCCAATCCCACCCAGGCCCCTTTCCCTGCCATCCCAGCTCATCCAGCGGCACCTCGCCCATGGAATGCTTCCCCTCCTTCGCACACCGGGTTATTCCAAGAGCTGGATCAAAGGGATCCAGCAGCATCCAAGAGAACTCCTCTGCTCCCAAATCCATGGCTAAAAATAAGCCGTGGGAAAAGGCCTCGGCTCCTCGGGAAGAAGGAGGATCTCCAGCCAGGCTTCTCCCATTCCCTGCTTCCCCGGGCTTTATCCACAGGAAAAGCCCATCCAGTGTTTTCCTACTTTTTTCCTCCTGAAGCCCAAAATATTTGGGATCATCCCTCGGACACCCCCAGCCCCATTCCAGACCCACTGCATCCCATATCCCAAATAACTCGGGATCCCCTGACTCTCCCCCAAAACCCCCATTCCAGACGCTCTGGGACCCCCCAAATCCTTAAATCCCGTCCCACCATATCCCAAATAACTCAGGATCCATGTGGAATGTCCTGACTCCCCCCCAACACCCCCACACCCCCATTCCAGACCCTCTGGGACCCCCCAAACCCTTAAATCCCGTCCCACCACATCCCAAATATCTGAGGATCCACGTGGGATCCCCTGACACCCCCAGCCCCATTCCAGATCCTCTGGGACCCCCCAAACCCTTAAATCCCGTCCCACCGTATCCCAAATCCCCCGGGCTCCTCTGGCTCTCCCCCAGCACCCCCAGGCCTCCCCTCAGGCCCCCTCCAGCCCCTGCGGGCCCTTCCGCAGCCTCGGCCCCACTGCGGGCCCCCTCCGAGCGCTTCCCCCGCCCTCCCGGCGCCACCGCCGGCCCGACCTGGAGCGTTCTCTGCCTCAGGGCCTTCAGCCGCTCCCGCCGCTTCAGCGCCTCCTCCTCCAGCCGCCCCAAAACCAAGCCCTCGGCCTCCTCCGCGGCCTCCAGGCCGCCGCCGGGCGCCGCCATCTTCTTCACCCTCTGCGTCCCGCCTGCCGTACAGCGCGCGCCGCGCATGCGCGGCAGGCCAGGCGCGCCGAGCGCCGAGCGTCTCGATGCGAGCAATCGATTCGGGGGGGGTTTTGGGGAGCGGCACGTAAGAAATTATCCATTCAGGGTTTTAAAACGGTTTAAAAGGAGCTTAAAAGGGAAAATAGGCCGAAATATTCGCGTTTGGTTCGTTCGGGGCGTCTCCAGAGGAGTGCAAGGCTCAGCTGAGCTAATTAGTGTTAATTATTTGGGGGGGGAGGGGAGGGGGCGCTTTGCCTTCCTCAGCCCCTTTTACCTCCCTTTCACGGCGATGGGAACACGGGAATAGGAAGGAAAAGCAGGTGGGGAATGGGTGCTTCCCACCCCCCAGCAGGTGGAGGGGAGTCCCCGCCCCCCCACACCTGGGGGAGGTTCCAGAGCTGGGATGGGGGGGAGGCTCGGGGGGGGGGGGAGGCGGAGCCGCCGCTCGTTCCCAGCCGGGCCGGCCCCGGGCATGGCTTCCCGGGAGCGCCTGTGCGAGCTCTGGATGCTCTACTTCGCCAAGGTGAGCCGGGCACCGGGACCCTCCCCCCGGGCGGGCATTGGGGGCAGGGGCACCCCCGGCACCCCCCCCCCCCCGCCCCCGTTGGTAGCGCCCCCGCTCTGCACACCCCCCCCCCGCCCCCGTTGGTAGCGCCCCGCTCTGCGCCCCCGCCCGCGCCCCCCAATTCCCGCCCCCCGGCGGTGTCCCCATCCCCTCCCGTCCCCCATTGTCGCATCCCCCCTTCCCTGTGTGCCCCCCCCGCCCGCACCCCGCTGTCACATCCCGCGGGTGTCCCCAAACCCCCCGGTGTGTCCGCGACACCCCCGTGCCCCCCCCCATTGCCAGCGCGTCCCCCCCGCGCGCCGCTGTCACCTCCGGGCTGTCCCCAAGCCCGCCTCGCCCCCGTCGCCATCCGTGACCCCCCCCCCCGGCGGCGACACCGCATCCCGCCGGGACCCCCCCCGCCCATCCCGCTCCCCCTTTCCCGGAGGGAATTTGGGGTCCCCTCACTCCTCCCACACCCCCCTCTGCGGGGGTTGGGGGTCCCTTAAGCCCCCCCGGGAGGGTTTTGGGGGGTCCGCGTGTCCCTCCCGGCGCCACCGCCCGGCGACAGGTGCGCGGTGACATTGGAACGGCGACAGGGTGGGGACAGCGGCTTCTGACGGGGGGGGGGGGGGTCGTGGTTTTGGGGACCCCCGGCTCGCTCTGCCGGCTCCGGGGGGATGTCCCCAGGAGGGGTCCCTGCGTGGGGACCCCCCACGTCACCCCAAAAGTCCCTCGTGCTTCGTTTTGTCCTTGATTACCCCAGGCTGGGGGGGGCGGATCCCGGAGGGAGGTGGCACCCGAGTGTCACCCCCCCGGCCCGTGTCACCCCCGGCGCTGCCCCAGCGGGTGGGGATGACCCGATGGATTTTGGGCTGGAATTCTCACCCCAAAACCTCGCTGTGTCCCAGGGAGGTGGCGGGGGACGCCGGGAGGGTTGGGGACATCCGTGGGGTCTGTCACCTTGTGTGGCCTCGCGATGCCGCCTGTCACCTCTGCACCCCAAAAACGGCGTCACCCCACTTTGGGGGGACACAGCCTGGGGGCTTGGCCAGGGCCACGTGCTGGGACATCGGGGGGGTGGCGTGGGGACAGGTGCCACTGCATCGGGGTGGCTGTGGCTCTGTGGGGACACATGCCACTACACTGAGGTGCCCGTGGTCCCATGGGGACAGATGCCGCTGTGCCAGGTGTCCGTGGCCCTCTGGGGACAGGTGCCACACCACTGAGGTGACCATGGTTGTACAGGGACAGGTGCCACACCACTGAGGTGTCCGTGGTCCTCTGGGGACAGGTGCCACAGCCTTGTGGTGACCATGGCCATGTGGGGACGGGTGCCACAGCCCCGAGGTGTCCGTGGCAGTGTGGGGACAGGTGCCACTCTGCCAGGTGCCCATGGTCACATGGGGACAGCCGCCACTTGGTCAAGGGGTCTGTGGGGACAGGTGCCATCCATCAGCTGTGTGTGGTGGCAGGGGACAAGTGCCACGCTGTCGAGCGTCCATGGGGACACGTGCGGTGCCACCAGGGCATGATGGCCCTGCAGGGTCCTGTCACGCTGTCGCAGGGGGACAGGTGTCACCCACGGTTGTGTGGGGACAGGTGCCACTTGCCAGGGTGTCCTGCTCACCGTGCCACTCCAACAGGGTGGCCGTGCCACCTCCGAGGCACCAGGGACACGGCCAGACCCCGGTGTCACCTCCCCGCCAGGTCACCTGTGGCCTCTGCCACAGCCATGTCCCCAAGGCCCCGGCGAGGACAAGGCTGGGGGCACATGGTGATGGCAGTGTCCCCTCGATGGCAGTGTCCCCTCGATGGCAGCGTCGCTGTCGCTGTTCCCCCGGCCGGTGGCCCGGGAATGGCCGCGTTATCTCCGCGTTATCTCCGCGTTATCTCCGCTGTCGCGGCGCTGGCGGGAGCGTGACCCCCGGGGTCCCTCCGTGCAGGGAGGTGACAACGCGGCGGCTTTGTCACTGTCATTGTCACCTTCTGGGGGGCTCCGGGCGGAGGGGCGGCGTTCCCGGCTCGGCGTTCCCGGCTCGGCGTTCCCGGCTCGGCGTTCCCGGCTCGGCGTTCCCGGCGCTCCCAGGCGGCCCCGCGCCGGCCGAGCCCAGAAGCCGCCGAACAGGCTCTGCCAGCCGGGAACCGGCTGCGACAGCACCGGGGGGTGGCACCGCCACCGGGGGGGGCACGGCGGCTCCGGGAAGTTCGGGACACCCGCTCCGCCTGGGTGCGCCGGGATTTTCGGGATGCAGCTCCAGGTGGGCGCACCGGGAATTTCGGGACGCCGGTTCCGGGTGGGTGCTCCGGGATTTTCGCACCCCAGCTCCGGGCGGGTGCCCCCGGAATTTCGGGATGCAGCTCCGGGTGGGTGTCTCGGGAATATCGTGGTGCAGCTCCGGAGGGGTACCCCCGGAATTTCGGGACACCGGTTCCAGGTGGGCACACCGGGAATTTCGGACCCCAACTTCGGGTGAGCGCCCTGGGAATTTCGGGACACCGGTTCCGGGTGGGCACACCGGGAATTTCGGACCCCAACTCCGGGTGAGTGCCCCGGGAATTTCGGGACACCCGCTCCAGGAATTCCGGGATGCAGCTCCGGGTGGGCGCCGTGGGAATTCCGGGATGCTGAGAACGGGCAAGCTCCACACCCAGCAGCTCCCACGGCAGGGAGTGGGCAGGATTTGGGGTTGTATTTTCCGGGAATACCGGCGTGAACCAACCCAGCTGCTCGTGCTGCCACCACCGCCAGCCAGCCTGGGGACATCCCGGAGCTGCCGGGTGGGCGCAGTGGTGGAGGGGGCGCCGGTGGCAGCGCGCTGTCCCCAAACAGAGCCGGTGTCCCGAAGCGGGGCCGGTGCTCCCAAACAGAGCCGGTGTCCCGAAGCGGGGCCGGTGTCCCCAAACGGAGCCGGTGTCCCCAAACGGAGCCGGCAGCCGGGGCAGGAAGCGCCGTTGGGGCCGCGGGTGACTTGGCATTTCCTGAGCTCTGGGGCTTTTTTGGTGTCTTTGCACAAGCGACAGCGGTGACAAAAAGGGGGGGGCCCCCCAAACCCCGGGCCCGTCCCCCGTTCCGGCCCCGCTGCGCCGGCGCCGCTGCCACAGCTGCGGGGCCATGGATGGCCACGGCCACCCCCAGGGACAGGTACCGGCCTTGGGGACACGGGGACACCCCCGGCTCGTCCCGAGGGATGCGGGAGGTTGGGAGGAGCGGAAAAGGCGGGGGAGGCGGATTTTGGGGTCCCCCCCCGCGTTGTGGCGGTGCCTGGGGGAGCCATCGGAGCCCCGAGATGCCGGAAAAGGGGGATGGTCCCTGTGGGAATGGGGCTGGCTCCAGAGGGGGACAGTCCCTGCCGAGGGGGGACACCCCGGGGTGCTGCGCTGGGGGCTCGGGGACCTGGGTGACCCTAAAGGTGCCACACTGGGGTGCTCAGGGACGTGGGTGACCCCAAACTGATGCATTGTAGTGCCCAGGGCTGTGCGTGACCCCAAGGGGCAGCACTGGGTGCTCAGGGACGCGGGTGACCCTAAAGGTGCCCTCTTGGGGCGCCCAGGGCTGCGGGTGACCCCAGGGTGCCCCCTGGGGTGCTCAGGGCTGTGGGTGACCCCAAAATGTTGCACTGGGCACTCAGGGCCACGGGTCACCTGAAGGGGCCACACTGGGGTAAGTGCTCAGGGCCTTGGGTGACCCCAAGGTGCCCTCTTGGGGTGCTCAGGGCCGAGGGTGACCCCAGGGTGCAGCACTGGGGTGCTGAGGGACGTGGGGCACCCCAAAGCGCCCTGTCGGGGTGCTCAGGACTCTGAGTGACCCCAGGGTGCCACGTGTGGTGCCCATGACTTGGGTGACCCCATGGGGGTGCTCAGGGACATGGGGCTCCTGAAGGAGCCACCTTGGGGTGCCCGGGGCTGTGGGTGCCCCCGGGGCACTGGGTGGGGGTGCCCGGCCGGGGTGAGTCCCCCCTGTCCCCCCTGTCCCTTTGTCCCCCCTGTCCCTCTGTCCCCCTCTGTCCCTCTCTCCCCTCTCTCCCCTTTGTCCCCCTGTCCCCCCTTTGTCCCCCCTCTATCCCCTCTGTCCGTCCCATCCCTTGGTTCCCTCTGTCCGCCCCATCCCTCTGTCCCCCCTCTGTCCCCCCTCTGTCCCCCCTCTGTCCCCCCTCTGTCCCCCCTCTGTCCCCATTGCACAACCGCAGCTGGGCCGGGCAGGCCCCGCTCTGCCCTGATTGGCTGCAGGGACAGGTGCTCTGCAAGCTGATTGGCCAGGGAGTTCCACAGGTTGGGCTCTGATTGGCTCAGCACCTCCACAAGTCGCGTGGCTCTGGCTGCTCATTGGTCAGCGAGAGCACAGGTAGTGCTGTGCTGGGCTCTGATTGGCCAGCAAGTTCCCACAGGTCGTGGGGTTCTGGGCTCTGATTGGTCAGTGGCTCCCAGGGGTGTGTCTCACACCTGAGTGGGCGGGGCTGGTTTCTCTGGCCGTGATTGGCTGATCCCTGAGAGCGGGCACCACCGAGGGCTGTGATTGGCCGCTGGCCTCAGCCCCGCCCTCCCTTGCAGAAGGACCTGTCCTACCTGCAGCAGTGGCTGGAGGCCTTCGTCACCAGCTTCGAGAGGGTCATCGCCCTGCCCTCACTGCAGCCCCGCAGGTGGGACCCCAAAACCCCGGGGTGACCCCCCCCGAGTGACCCCCCAACTCCCCTGAGTGACCCAACACCCTGGAATGACCCCCCCGAGTGACCCCCCAACTCCCCTGAGTGACCCCAACACCTTGGAATGACCCCCCCGAGTGACCCCCAACTCCCTGAGTGACCCCAACACCCTGGAGTGACCCCCCATGAGTGACCCCCAACTCCCCTGAGTGACCCCAACGCCCTGGAATAACCCCCCCAAGCGACCCCCAACTCCCCTGAGTGACCCCAACACCCTTTAGTGACCACGCTGGGTGACCCCAGTGCCCCTGGATGACCCCACTGAGTGACCCCCCAACAGTCCTGGCTGACCCTAAACACCCCTTAGTGACCCCTCTGGGTGACCCCTAGCACCTCTAAATGACCCCCCAACACCCCTGGGTGGCCCCCCTGGATGACCCCCCCCAGGGTGACCTCCATCACCCCTGAGTGACCTCCAACACCCCTGACTGACCACCCTGAGTGACCCCCAACACCCCTAAATGACCCCCTCGAGTGACCCCCAGCTCCCCTGGATGACCCCAACACCCCTGAGTGACTCCCGAAATCCCCGGGTGTCCCCAAACCCCCCCGAGTGACCCCATGGGGCCCCAGGCCCGGGGGCTGCGGCGCGCGGGGGTTGCGGCGCCTCATCCGCTCTCCGTGGTCGGAACCATCCGGTGACGCGGGCGGGGTTTGGGGGGGCCCGGGGGCAGGGAGGGGGTCACATCCTGCACCCCGATCCCGCCCAGGCCGGAGGATCCGGGCTCGGAGATCCCGGCGCTGCCGCGGGAGGTGCTGCAGGTGCTGAGCCAGAGGCTGGGACAGAGCACGGCCCTGGGGACACGGGACGGGGACAGGGGGACGGGGCTGGGCCAGGCCCTGCTGCTCCTCAAGTTCTTCATCATCATCTGCAGGTGGGTGACCCCAAAATCCGTCCGTACCCACCTGCTCCCGGTCCAGAATTCCCAAGTGTTGGGGGTCCCGTGTCACCCCCTCCTCCCCACCCCGTCTCTCCAAAGTGGCACCGTGCTGCTCCCAGTTTGTCCCAGTCCCAAACCATCAGGGAGTGGTGCCCCCCACCCCAAAAAAACCCCACAGAATTCCTCCCTGAGGGGCATCACCCCCCGCCCTCCCACCCCATGAAATCCGGGATCCCCCCCAAAACTGCGTCATCCCCCCCAGCCCAGAGCTCGGCAGCCCCCAAAAGGCATCGAGTCACCCCAAAAGTCAGGTGTGACCCCTCAGACCCCAGGGTTTGCCCCCAAAAATGGAGTGTGCCCCCCCCAGATCACAGCAGCCCCTCAGAAGTGCCCCCCCTCTTTAAAAACGAGAAGTAATAGTGGTGGTAATAATAATATTAATAATAATGAAAAATAGTTGTATTGATTTTAATGATTTTTTCATGGGAAAAATTTATTTTTAAAAAAATGCAATAATGGAAAAAATAACATTATTGCCCCCCAAAATTCCATCATCCCCTCCGGTGTAGTGTCCCCCCAAAAGTGCATCACAGCTCTAAAAATAACAATTAGAAAATCATTAATAATAATAATAATAATAGTAATAGTAATTAAAATAATAAATTAATATAATAAAAATATAATAATGGAAAGCCATTATTTCCCTCCAAAATTCCATCGTTCCCCCCCAGTGTAGTGTCCCCCCAAAAGTGCAACAGATCTATAAAAATAATAATTAGAAAATAATTTTTATCAATAATCATTATGATCAATATTATTAATATTGTTATAATGTAATATAATAAAAATATAATAATAGAAAATCATTATTGCCCCCCAAAATTCCATCATTCCCCCCAGTGTAGTGTCCCACCAAAAATAATAATTAGATCTAAAAATAATAATTAGAAAATAATTCTTAATTATGACAATAATAGTTACAATAATTAACCTATTAAATATAATGATTAACATAATAAAAACACATTAATAGAAAACCATAATTCCCCCAATATTCCATCATTCCCCCCAAACACATCACATCTCAAAAAATATTATTAATAAATATTAATTTTATAATAATTTATTCTTATTTAATAATACTTTCTAAAAATAAATCATAATTATTATTGATGATAAGAATTAACAACGCAATGTAATATAACAAAAACGATTTAAAATAAAATAAAATAATCCTTTTTAATAGCGTCGTTCCTGCCCCAAGCTCTTTACTCCCCCCAGATTTCCTCCTTGCCCTTCCCAAATTTCCTGCCCCTCTCTGTGCTGGAGGAATTCCCGATGTTTTCCCTTCCAGGAACCTGGAGAACATCCAGCCCGACCGGAGCCCCGGCTGCCTCCCGCACGTGCTGAGGCTGCTGCGGCTCTGCGGGAGCCAGGTGGGAGCGGGAATGGGAGCGGGAATGGGAATGGGAGCGGGAATGGGAATGGGAGCGGGAGTGGGAATGGGAACGAGAACAGGAATGGGAACAGGAATAGGAATGGGAGTGGGAATGGGAACGGGAATGGGAACAGGAATGGGAACAGGAATGGGAGTGGGAGTGGGAATGGGAGCGGGAGTGGGAACAGGAATGGGAATGGGGGCGGGAATGGGAACGGGAGTGGGAGCGGGAATGGGAACAGGAACGGGAATGGGAACAAGAACGGGAATGGGAATGGGAACAGGAACAGGAATGGGAACAAGAACGGGAACGGGAGTGGGAACGGGAGTGGGAATGGGAGTGGGAGTGGGAACGGGAGTGGGAATGGGAACGGGAGTGAGAATGGGAGCGGGAGTGAGAATGGGAACGGGAACGGGAATGGAACAGGAATGGGAGTGGGAACAGGAGTGGGAACGGGAATGGGAATGGGGACGGGAGCGGAAATGGTAGCAGGAATGGGAATGACAATGGGAATGGGAACAGGAATGGGAATGGGAGCAAGAATGGGCAGGGCTTGATTGGCTGGCGAGGGGCTCGGTGCTGATTGGTCACTGAGTCTGTAGGTTGTGTGAATCTGGGCTCTGATTGGTCGAGAGCTCTGCAGGTTGTGCTGTGCTGGGATTTGATTGGTCAGTGAGTGAGTCCATAGGTTGTGTGGCTGAGTTCTGATTGGCCAGCATCTCTATAGGCTGTGTGACTCTGGATGCTGATTGGTCAGGCAATCCATAGGTTGTGCTGCTCTGGGATCTGATTGGTCTGTGAGCCCATGGGTTGTGTGGCTCTGGCTGCTGATTGGTCGGGAGCTCTACAGGTTGTGCTGCTCTGGAATTTGATTGGCCAGCAGCTCTATAGGTTGTGTGATTCTGGATGCTGATTGGTCCATGAGTCCATGTGTTGTGCGACTCTTGATGTTGATTGGTTGAGAGCTCTCTGGATTGTGTTGCTCTGCAATTTGATTGGTCTGTGAGTCCTGGTGCTGATTGGCCAAGAGCTCTGCAGGTTTTGCTGTGCCAGGTGCTGATTGGTCAGTGCAGCTCCGGGTTCTGATTGGTGGGCAGCTCTACAGGTTGTGCACCTCTGGCTGCTGATTGGTCAGTGAATCCCAGCGTGTGCTGCACTGGGCTCTGATTGGTTGATTGATTCATTGCCGATCCCATCCTCCCCCCAAAGCGGAGTTTCCTCCCCAAAGAAACGCATCCCATTTTTTTGGAGCGTGTCAGGGATTAAAGCTCGGCTTTCCCGGCAGCTGCGGAGCATCCCGGGGGACGAGCGGAGCCGGGCACAGCGGGAACGTGGAGCACAGCGGGAGAGCCGGGAGAATGGGGCACAGCTGGAAAATGGGGCACAGCTGGAGAAGGGGACACGGCCGGAAAATGGGGCACAGCCGGAGAGCCAGGAGAATGGGGCACAGCTGGATAATGGGGCACAGCTGGATAATGGGACACAGCCGGAGAGCCGGGCACAGCTGGAAAACCGGACACAGCTGGAAAACGGGATGCTCCACGCCCTGCACCTCTGCGAGTGCTTCCTCGACCCCTACCAGACCTGGCGCCGGCAGCTGAGCGGGTGAGGGACCCCCCCCACCGCCGCATCCCAAAATTCCTCCCCCATCCCGGATTCCCCCCCGCCTCATCCCTGTCTTTCCAGGGAATCCGTCAGCGCCAAGGAGAAGAGCAAATACAAGTTCGCCCCCGCCCCGCTGCCCCCCGAGTTTGGGGCCTTTTTCCAAGGTAAAAGCGGGATCTGGGAAAGAAGGGAAAGGTCGGTGTGGGATCCGTAAATGTGGAGAGTGTCCAGGGATAGGGGGAGGGTGCTGGGGCGGGCTGGAGTCAGGGAATATTTATAGGATTCATGGAGGGACGTCGTATTCGGGGGTAGATATTGATCCAAGGACCTGAAAGGATCCCACACCTGCTCCAGGTTATCCCATGCCTATCCCACAAATACAGGATCCCACACCTGCTCCAGGTTATCCCATGCCTATCCCACAAATACAGGATCCCACACCTGCTCCAGGTTATCCCATGCCTATCCCACAAATACAGGATCGCACACCTGCTCCAGGTTATCCCACGCCTATCTCAGGATTATTATAGGATTCCAGGGCAAATATAGGATCCTATACCTGTTCCAGGTTATCCTGCACCTGCCCCTGAAATTTAGGATCCTGTACCTGTTCTCATGTCCTGGGAACAGGACCGGGATCCCAAAGCAGGAATGAAGCCCAGCACCACCTGGGGAACCCACAAAAATCAGCACAAAGGGGATTTTTTTCCCCGGGAAGCCCCAAAAATCCCCTTTTAGAGGCAGCACCGTTGCAAAAATCCCCTAAAACTCCGCCCCTGTAAATCCCCAACTGAAGCCGAGTTTTGGGCACTAATTTTTTCCCTTTTTTGGGGACAAAACCCCTCTCCTGGCACAGCCAGAGCTGGAAAACTTGGAGCATCCTCATCTGCTCCATCACCAGCACCCCCGTGGGATGGATTTGTGTGGGAAAGGGATTTTCCCTAATTTTTGGGTAGAAAAAGGATTTTTTTTCCCCATTTTAGCTGGAAAAGGGCCTTTTTCCTTTTTTTTTTTTTTTTTTTTTTTTTTTTTTTTTTTTGCTGTTTGCTCCTCAAATGAAATCTTTCCCTCCTCATCCTCACAGAGAGTTTCCAAGCTGGGAAGCAGCTCCCGGAAACAATCCAGCTCCGGATTATCCATCTTTTTGGAGCCATCCTCTCCGGATCCAAGGTACCCTTGGGGAGCAGATGGGGAGGAGCTGAGCTCCTCATTCCAGGGATAAACCCCAAAGTTTGATTTATTCCAAGGCTGGAATTAAACCACCAAATTTTCCAAAGCTTTTGAAAATCCTGTTTAACATTCCAGCCCTAAATTGGGTGGGATCAGCTCAGAAACATTAAATTATGTCATTAAATTAAAGAATTAGGTTAAATAATTAAAATAAATATTAAAATAAAACAAATAAAATAATAAACAAAAACATTTCAACACAATTATTTAAATTATTAAATTAATTAAATTAAGAATTAATGAAATGAAACAAATAAAACAATAAAATAAAACTAAAAAATTAAATAATTATGTCATAAAATTAAAGAATAAGCTAAAACAAATAAAATAATAAAATAAAGCTAAAAAATTAAATAATTATGTCATAAAATTGAAGAATAAGCTAAAACAAAATAATAAAGTGAAATACTTAAATAATTAAATAAAGTAATAAAATTTTAAAATAAACTAAAACAAATAAAATAGTAAAAAACCCCTAAATATTTAAATAATTAAATTTCAAAATTACACTTAATTATTGAATTAAAGTATTAAATTGAACTATTAAATTTAATTATTAAAATTAATTAAATAATTAAGTTAAGGGAAGCTTTTAAGCTGAAGCTGCTGCTTCACCTCCAGTTCAGCTCTGGGCTGGAAGCTGGAAAATCCTTGCATTCATAATTTGGAGCCAAAATCGGTTTTCATTTCCGCCGCAATTAAAAGTCACTTTGATCAATAACTCTAAAATTGGCTTTAAATCAATTCACACCCCGGGGGTAAAATCTGCACCGCTGGAGGCCTCGGGGTCAATAAATAACGGGATCAACAAAGGGCTCGTCTCGGAATTCCTGCCCGTTCCCGCATCCCGCAGCCCAACGCGCTCCAGGCCATCACGCCGGCGGCGCTGGAAGTGCTCCTGGGGGTTCTCCAGCGGGGCGGCAGCGGGGCCCCCCCGTCCCCCGCCGCTGCTGGAGGCCACGCTGCGCTCCATGGTGGCCGCGGTCCACGTCCTGCACGGCTCCAGCCCCGGCGCCGGCCCCGTGTCCCTGCGGAGCCTCCTGGACGGATACTTCAGGGTGCTCAACTCCGACCTCCCCACGGCATCGCTGGCGCCCGAGGCGGCCGGCGGCCTCATCACGCTGCGGGTGCTCATGTTGGGTAGGTTGGGAACGGGGGTGGGGTTTGGGAGGGTGGGAATGGGAAGGGGCTGAGCAGCCGTCTGTGTCCGTAGACGCCATCCCGGCCATGCTGAGCTGCCAGGACCGGCCGGTGCTCCAGGCCGTGTTCCTCAGCAACAACTGCTTCGAGCACATCATCCGCCTGCTCCAGAACAGCAAGGTATGGGATGGCACCTCGGTGTCCCCATCCTCGTCCCATCCCCATCCTCATCTTCCTCCTTATCCCTATCCCCGTCTCCGTCCCCGTCTCCGTCCCCGTCTCCATCCCCGTCTCCATCCCCGTCTCCATCCCCGTCTCCATCTCCATCCCCATCCCCATCCCCGTCTCCATCCCCGTCTCCATCCCCGTCTCCATCCCCATCCCCGTCCCCATCCCCGTCCCCATCCCCGTCCCCATCCCCGTCCCCATCCCCGTCCCCATCCCCGTCCCCATCTCCGTCCCCATCTCCGTCTCCATCCCCGTCCCCATCTCCATATCTCCATCTCCATATCTCCATCTCCATATCTCCATCTCCATATCTCCATCTCCATATCTCCATCTCCATATCTCCATCTCCATATCTCCATCTCCATATCTCCATCTCCATATCTCCATCCCCATCCCCATCCCCATCCCCATCCCCATCCTCATCTCCATCCTCATCTCCATCCTCATCTCCTTCCTCATCTCCATCCTCATCCCATCCTCATCCCATCCCCACCATTCCTGGTACTAAATGATCCTGGGACAAAGTAGCACCAGGGTTGGGCACCTTCATCTCCATCCTCACCATTCCTGGCTCTGAACGATCCTGGGACAGGGTGGCACCAGGGTTGGCTGCCTACATCTCCATCCTCATCCTCCCTCCCTCCCTTCCTCCGTCACTTTTTCCTCATTAAATGACCCTGGGACAGGATGGCATTTGGTGACACCAAGGTTGGGCACCTTCATCTCCATCCTCACCCTTCCCAGCTCGAAATGATCCTGGGACAGGGTGCCGTGTCCCTCTTGGTGACACTTTGGTCACCTCCATCTCCATCCTCACCATTCCCGGCTCTGAACAATCCTGGGACACATCCGTGGGGTGGGGACCCTCCAGAACCCCTTCCCCGTGTCCCATGCCCACCCCGTGTCCCACAGCTCTACCTCGGCAGCTCACGGGAGGCAGGAGAAGCCCGGGACAAGGTTCCCACATGGAACAGGGATGGACTCCAGCAGGTACCCCAGAACCCAACCACCATCCATGGTGGGCCATGTCCCCTCCTTCCCATATCCCAGCAGCTCCCCCATTCCCGTGTCCCCGTAGGTCACCGCCGGCAGCTCCGATGCCATCGCTGTCCACGCCCTCGGGGTGCTCACGGCCATCATGAGCAACTCGCCCTCGGCCAAGGTGGGCAGGGGGACCTCCCTTTGGGGAGGACACCCCAAAACAGAGGGATTTGGGTATTTTCATGCGGGTTGAGGTGCTCAGCCCGTGGTGGGGCTCGGCTGGGATCCCACTGTCCCTGTGCTTCCAGGAGGTGTTCAAGGAGCGCATCGGCTACACCCACCTCTACGAGGTGCTGAGGAGCCAGGGCCAGCCCACCCAGCGCCTGCTCCAGGAGCTCCTCAACATGGTGAGCATTCCCGCTTTTCCTGCCTCCGGGCAAAGCCCTCAGCACTGGCGCTTCCTGTGGATCTCGGCTCAGATTCCAAGCCCACTCGTGCTCTCCACTCTGCTGGTTTCTCAGCAGCTTCCTCCTGAGGGGTCCTGGGGCCATCTTTCACTTGGAGTTGTGCTTGGGTTTGGGAGTTTTGAGCCCTTTTGGATGTGGAACTGCTCACTCTGGTACTTCTGAACACAGGAGGGTCTCCAAGGGGCTTCATGCATGAGGGTCTCTGAGATCCTCGATTCATGGAGGCCTCCAAGACACTTAATGCGCAGGGATCTCCAAGATTCTGGATGCACAAGAATCTTCAGAATGCTTGGTGCATGAGGGTCTCCAAGATCCTTGATTCATGGAGGTCTCCAAAACTATTCATGCACAGGAGTCTCCGAGATCCTTAATCCATGAGGGTCTCCAAGATCCTTGGAGATGCATGGAGTCTCCAGGATTCCTCATGCACAGGATCTCCAAAAGCATTGATGCTTAAGGATCTCTGACAGACTTGATGCACGAGGGTCTCCAAGATCTTTAATCCATGAGGGTCTCCAAGACCCTTGATGTCTGAGGTCTCCAAATTCTGGGTGCACGGGAGAGTCCAAGATTCTGGATGCACAAGGGTCTACACAAGGTCTCTGCTGCCAGCCCGGGGTGGCCTGGGATGGATCCATCCCCCTCCACAGCACTGGAGCTGCACCGACCCCCTCTTGTGTCCCTGCAGGCGGTGGAGGGTGACCACAGCTTCCTTCCCGGTGCGTCCCATCCGCAACGAGCAGCCCCTGCTGATCCTGCTGGCCTGGCTGCCGGCGCTGGAATGCCGGGATCTCCAGGTGTTCCTGTCGGCGTGGCTGCGGCGCCTCTGCGAGGCCTCCCTGCCCAGCCGCCTCACCTGCGTCAAGGCGGGCATGGTGGGCTCTCTGCTGGGCGCCCTGGCCACCGAGCCGGCGCTTCCCAGTGCCTGCTCCCAAAACCTGCTGGAGCTGCTGCGCTCCTTGGGCAGCCTCTCCATCCGGCCCGGGGAGCTGCGGCAGCTCCTGCGGCTGCTGCGCGCGAGCGGGGCCGGGGGCCGCATCCCTACGTGGCTCCGGTCATCCGGGCGCTGTCCGGCATGGCCAGGGGCGAGGGGCCCCCACGGGCGCTGCAGAGCTTCGACCTGAGCCCCGGCATGGCCGGGATCATGGTGCCCACCATCCAGAAGTGGCCCGGCGGCGCCTTCGCCTTCCACGCCTGGCTGTGCCTGAGCGAGGAGGAGCCGGAGCAGCCGGCGAGGCCGAAGAGGAGGCAGCTCTACAGGTGATGCCCGCTGGAGGGGGTGAGCTGAGGAGGGGCAGCACCACCATCCCCACCGTGATTTTCTCTGTGGTTTTCTCCACCAGCTTCTTCACGGCGGGCGGGACGGGCTTTGAGGCGTTCTTCACCGCGGGCAGCGTGCTGGTGGTGGCCGTGTGCACCAAGAAGGACTACATGACGGTGGCACTGCCCGAGTTTGCCTTCAACGACTCCGCGTGGGTGAGGATCATCCCCATCCCCACCCCTGTCCCCATCAGGGGCACCGTGATGCCATAATGTCCCTCTCTGTCCCTCCAGCACTGCGTTGACATCGTCCACGTCGCCGGCCGCCGGCCCTTCGGCCAGAACATCGTCAGCATCTACGCCGACGGACACCTGCGGAAAACGGCACAGCTCCGCTTCCCATCCCTCCACGAGGTGGGGGGTCCTCCCAGCGCCCACCCAGACCCCTCCCCATGGCCTCAGCCGGGCTGAGCGTGATCCCTTCTCCCTCCCAGTCCTTCACCTCCTGCTGCATCGGCTCCGCGGGCCACCGGACCACCACGACGGCCACCACCACTGCCGGTCACCCACCAGCGTCCCATGGGCCGGAGCTGGTCTTTCCCCCACACCCCGTGCTGGGACGCTCCCAGTCTGTCCCCGCCACCCTCGGCCCCACTCTTGACCCCCACGCAGCTGCCCACCGAGGGGGTGGTGGCCACCACGGCAGCCGGAAGCCAGGACACAGAGTGGGGCAGCCCCACCTCTCTAGAGGGTCACCTGGGCTCTGTGGCCATCTTCTGGGAGGCTCTGCAGCAAGCCCAGGTCAAGGCTCTCTTCTGTGCAGGTATATCAGGGTGGGGCGTGGAGGATGTCCCCGGGGTGCTGGGGGTAACCGGGGTCTTCTTCGCCGTGTCCCAGCTCACCCCAGTCCTCTCCCCCAGGACCAAACGTCACATCCCCGTTCACACTGGAAGGTGACTTGGTGGAGCTCAGCAGCAAACTCTTGCTGTACTACACCCCCCAGGTGAGGAGAGCCACCCCCCTGGGGACAAGGACAGCGCTGGTGGGCCCTGGGCCACCAGGGACACATCCAGGACCATTGGGATGCTCCCGTGATGTTCTCTTCCAGGCCTGCAGGAACAACATCTGCCTGGACCTCTCTCCCAGCCATGGCTTGGACGGGAGGCTGACAGGGCACAAAGTGGTCAACTGGGACATCAAGGTGGGCTGGGCACAAGGTGACCCGTCCACCCCATGGCCTGGAGGCAGAGGGGTCCCTCCTGGGGCACGATCCCAGGGCAGGGCCCCCACAGATCCCCTGGGCCCTGCAAAGACTCTGCCCGTGGTACTGGGTCCACCACGACCCATCTGTCCCATAGGTCCTCAGTGTCCAGGGTGGGCACCAAGGGTGGTGCAGGGGAGCAGGTGACATCTGGGGACCCCAAGTGCTGTGGACCTCCTCCTGTACCCTGCTGCCACCAGCCAGCAAAGCCTGTCCCCTCCCTCCCCCAGGACGTGGTCAACTGCGTGGGTGGGATGGGGGTGCTCCTGCCCCTGCTCGAGCAAGTGGTGTCCAAGACGGAGGAGCCCGAGGATGAGCAGGAGACCAACGACCTGGTGGGGCCGGAGCTGACGTCCTCCAGGAACGCCCAGGGCATGCTCATCCCTCTGGGAAAGTCCTCAGGTGAGGAGTTCAGGGGACATGGAGCAGGGGCTGTCCTGCTCAGGTGGCCGGAGGTGACCATGGAGGTGCTCCTGGACCTGACAGGTGTCCACCACGGGCAGGAGAGGTTTGGCCTGTGGCTCCAGGAGTTACGGGGTGATGGAGGAACCACTTGGGATGCTGTTATGACCCAGTTAGTCACAAGCAGTTCTGGGAAAGTGAGGGTGGCTCCAGGAACCTTTGGCGTGGGTGGAACGTGCTGTCTCCCGATATCCAGCTGCTCAATTCCGAGCTCAAAGCAGCAGAGGCTTCCGTCTCCTTCAGCCTGGAGGAAACAGGAGAAGGGGGTGAAAAGTTTGGAGAGACAAGTGGGTGGGATCTCCAGGAAAGGGTTTGGTGGGCCCGGGGCTCACAGGTCGCGGTGCCCTGCAGAGAGCAGGCTGGAGAGGAACAGCGTGGCCGCCTTCCTGCTGCTGCTGAAGAACTTCCTGCGGAACCACGCCGTGAACCAGGAGAGCCTGGTGCAGTGCCACGGGCCGGCCATCATCGGAGCGCTGCTGCACAAGGTGTGGGAGGCTCCCCACAAGATCCCCATCCCACAGTCCTTGCCTTTCCCAAGGGGCTGGAAGTGTCCCCTGTCGCTCGTGGCAGGTCCCCGGCACGCTGCTGGACATGAGCACCTTGGTGGCCTCGCAGATCCTCATGGAGCAGGTGGCTTCCGAGGGCAGCGGGCTCCTGCTGCACCTCCTCTACCAGCACCTCCTCTTCGACTTCCGCATCTGGAGCAACAGCGACTTCGCCGTGCGCTTAGGTGGGAACTGGGAATGTCCGGGAATGTCCATCCCACCCGGCCTCCGAGGGATCCTCACACCTTCTCCCTGCAGGTCACATCCAGTACCTGGCCAGCGTGGTCAAGGACCACAAGCAGCGCATCCGCAAGAAGTACGGGGTGCAGTTCATCCTGGACTCCATCCGGACCTACTACGGGTGAGCTGCCACGCAGGGCTGGAATCCTGGAATGCTGTCGGGGTGGCATTGGTTGGGCTTCACCCCCCTGGGAGCTGTGGTTTGGATAGACACCGTTTTTCTGGGATAATATCCCTCCTTCCAGTGTGGGAGCGCTGTGGTGGGTGCAGCACCTTCCATGTCCCATCCCTGAGCCTGTGCCCAGCTCCAAAATCCTCCCCCAGCAGCCACCAAGAGCGCGGTGGCTTCTGCAGCAAGGTGACCCAAATGCACGGGGTGGACATTTCCCAGTGGGGCAGAAGATCCCTGGCTGTCCCCACCAGGCTCCCTGGAGCTCCTCAGGTTCTGCGTTGGGATTTGGGATGATGCTGGCGATGGGTGACAAGGGACACGTCCCCATGCGTGTCTGTCCATCAGCACCTCCAGGGAGAAGACCACGGCCACCGACGACATCAAGACGGTGCAGACCTCCCTCTTCAGCCTGGTGAAGGATTTCTTCTGCAGGAGCTTCTCTGGGGAGGAGATGCAGAGCTTGCTGAACTACCTGGCTGGGGCACAGGACGAGCAGCAGGTGTGCCACCAGCCACCCTGTGGTCCCCAAACCCCTCAGCGAGCCATGGGCTGGGGAGAAGCCACTGAGGTCCCGGTGGGATGCTCGGAGGGCAGTGGACAACCAGCCCCGTGTCCTGCAGGTCTGTGGGGCGCTGGAGGTGATCCACAGCCTGCTGAAGGGCTCCCCAGCCCAGGAGCAGCTCTTCACCTTCCTCTTCGAGCCGGGCCATGTGGAGCTGCTCTTCTCCCTGCTGGTGCAGAAGAAGTTCTCGGATGAAGTGCGGGAAAGGGTCTTCAAGGTAAGGCAGGACCCCAGCGCCCACCTCCTGTTGTCCCAGAGGAGACATCACAGGCAGGTGGCCTCTTCTCACCATCCCACCAGGTCCTCTACAAGATGCTGAAGTACGAGAAGGTCCCCGAGCGCAGCAAGAGCCGCCTGAAGCTGAAGGACATCGGGTACCACGGGCTCATCTCCCACCTCAGTGACATTCCCGGCTCCATGCTGCTCTTCCGCTGCCTCTCGGAGCAGGTCCTGGGGGCAGGTACCGTGTGCCAAAGACCCCAGGCCACCCATCCCAGCCACGTGCTATGGGGTCGTCACTGGTGGCTTCCCACGAGGCTCAGCTGGGCTGGGTCTTTGGTGGCTTTTAGGGACAGCAGGAAGTGTCCCACCACTGTGCTGTCTCTCCTTGTCCGCAGACCCTCCCAGCTACAAGGACCTGGTGGCCGTGGTGTACCTGTCCCACCAGGCTGAGCTGAGCATCCGGCTCGACATCTGCCGCAAGGTGAGCGGGGCCGGGGCACAGCGGGAAGCGACGGAGGTGTCACCCCAGGGCTGAGCTCCTTGGACACCCAGCCACGCCCAAAAGTGGTGGCCATGGGGATGGTGGTGACATGGATCTGCCAGCATGGAAATGGTGGAGCCCCAGCACCCCATGATGGTTTTGGAGGATCTGGGGTGCTCCTGCTCCTGGGATGGGTCCATCCATCGGGAGCTGGGGCAGCAGCGTCCTTCCTCCTTCCTCCTTCCTCCTTCCTCCTTCTCCTTCTCCTCCTGCAGCTCTTCCACCTGATCTACGCGCAGCAGGACCTGGTGAAGCAGCTGGCCAGGTTGGCTGGCTGGCAGGACACGCTCACCAAGCTCTATGTGAAGGAGTCCTACGAGTGCCGCCAGCACAGCCTGAGCACCGCGGGCTGCCCGGAGCTGCTGCGCCTCTCCGAGCCCTCCAGCAAGGACGGGATGAGCCCTTCGCCCGCCGAGCTCCAGGAGCTCGATGTCTTCCTCCCGCTGGGATACGAGGCCTCGGACCAGGAGCTCTCCGAGGGCTTCTCCGACCACTCCATCTCCCCGAGCGGGCCGCACCAAGTCCTTCCACAACTACAACTTCAAGTCCTTCGACTCTCGGACCGGGCCAGCCGCTCGTCCTCCAACCCCGGGGACGGCCCCCCCTTCGATGGCGTCTACCACCCGCTGTCCCCCTCTCCACCTCTCCTTCGACCTGGGGCTGGACCTGGCCAGCACCAGCTTCCATGGCCACGGCCGAGAGCGGCACCCAGACCCCGGCCAGCGGCCCCGGCACCCCCTCGCCCCTGGAGAGCTTCAAGCCCTTCCGGGAATGCGAGCGCGCAAGAGCTCCAGCCTGTCCAACATCCTGGATGAGAGCAGCTACCAGGACGTGCTGCCCAGCGACAACGTCTCCAACACCAGCAACCCCCAGGTGAGCCCCAAACCCTCGTCCCCACCACGCCAGGGCACTCGGGGCACCTCTCACCTCGCCCTCCATTGGCAGCAAACCCCCGAGGAGGAGCTGTGCAACCTCCTGACCAACATCATCTTCTCGGTGACGTGGCGCGGGGTCGAGGGCTGGGACGACGCGGCCTGGAGGGAGCGCGGCCAGGTCTTCTCCGTGCTCACCAAGCTGGGCACGGCCTGCGAGCTGGTGCGGCCCCCGGACGAGATCAAGCGCAGGTGAGGCCCGCCCGCGTCCCGGGGCTGGATCCCGAGGGAAGGGCACCCTCCGGAGCCGCTGCTGTCCCGCAGCCTGCTGGAGATGATGCTGGAGTCGGCGCTGACCGACCTGAAGGAGTCGGGCCCAGCCGCGCTGCCCGGGCTCACCCACAACGCCCTCAAGCTGCTGCGGCTGCTCCAGGATTTCCTGTTCTCCGAGGGACACAACAACCAGGCCCTGTGGAGCGAGAAGGTGGATGGGAATGAGCGGGGACTCCTGATCCCAAACCCCAGCTCTGCTGATCCCTGATGTCAGCCCTGGCCCTAAACCCAGCCCTACCTGCAGAGCTTGAACATAACCTTGGGAAATAAGCTCAGATTTATTCCTAAACTGAAATCAAAGCCTAATCCTAACCTTGGGAAATAAGCTCGGCCTTAATCCTAGATTTAAATCAAAGACTAATCCTAATTTTAGGAAATGATCTCTGCCTTATTAATAATCTTAAATCAAATCCCAATCCTAACCCTTAAACCTTAATCCTAGCCCCTAGTCCTAAACTTTAACATTAACCTTAAACCATTGCCATAAAAGCAACCCTTTATACTCGACGCCCTGAGCCTAAACCCTAAAATTAACTCATAAACTCTGAATTTAAACTGTACCTCCTAAATCAAGATCCTAAACCTTAACTCCACATCTTTGTCATAAAGCCCAACCATTAATCCTAATCTTAACCCTAACTCTTAGTGTAAACCTAAACCCTAACTCACAGCCTGTAACATCACTGTACTTCCTACATCCTAATCCTAAACCCGCTACACCTTTGTCCTAAAGCTCAACCCTACCTCCAATCCTACACCCCAGCCCTAATCCTGACCCTGACCATAATTCCTGAGCCCCAACCTCATGCCAAGCCCAGACTAGTTTTGGGTTCTACCCCAATCCTAAACCCAAACCCTAATCCGAGGAGGGCTGGGTGACGGGGACGGAGCCGGTGGCTGGGCAGGGCTGGGATTCCTGCCTGGGTGGGGTCTCACGGTGTCCCCCCAGATCTACGAGGGGGTCAGCAGCCTGCTGGACAAGCTGGGCGTGTGGCACCACCTGGCCAGCGGCACCTCGGACCTCAAGGAGATGGCGCAGACGGGGCTGCGGGTGCTCGTCGGGTACATCCTGCTGCAGGACCCCCAGGTGGGTCACCCCTCCCCGGGCCCCGCGCTGGCCCCGCGCTGGCCCCGCCTGACGTCCCCTGTCCCGCAGCTGCACTCGCTGGCCTACGTGAAGCTGCACAGCCTCCTGCAGACCACGTCGGCCCCGCGGAGGGACGAGGCCTGTTACCTCCTGGGGAAGCTGGAGACGCCCCTGCGGCGCTCCCTGCATTCCAGGTCAGAGGCCTTCTCCTGGCTGGTGCCCATCATCCGGACGCTCATGGATCAGTGCTACGAGACCCTGCAGCTGCAGCAGTTCCTGCCCTCGCTGCCCCCCACCAACGGCAGCCCCACCTTCTACGAGGACTTCCAGCTCTTCTGCACCACCCCGGAGTGGAGGGGCTTCATCGAGAAGCACGTGGGTGCCGTGGGATGACTCCCGGGGGGAATACCTGGATGATGGGCGGTGGGTACCAAGCCCTGGAAATGCCTCTCTGCTCATCCAGGTGCAGCCCACCATGGCCCAGTTTGAGATGGACACGTTCGCCAGGAGCCATGACCTCATGTCCAGTTTCTGGAACGCCTGTTACGATGCCATGATGAGCAGCTCCCAGCGCCGGGAGCAGGAGAAGGCGGCCAGCCACAAGTTGTTCCAGGTACTGCCTGCTCCTCACCCCTGGCATGTCACCCTGGGGTGTGCTCCTCAGCCTGGGACACGCTCCTCACCCCTGGTGTGTCTCTGCACATCAGTCTGGGTGCTCCTCGTCCTGGGGACGTGTTCCTCGCCCCTGGGGTATCAGCCTGGGGACATGTTCCTCACCCCCGGGGTATCATCCAGGGATGTGCTCTTTATCCTGGGGACATGTTCCTCACCCCCGGGGTATCATCCAGGGAATGTGCTCTTTATCCTGGGGACATGTTCCTCACCCCCGGGGTATCATCCAGGGATGTGCTCTTTATCCTGGGGACATGTTCCTCACCCCAAGGATGTCATCCAGGGAATGTGCTCCTTATCCTGGGGAATGTTCCTCACCCCAAGGATGTCACTCTGGGTTCTCCTCAGCCTGAGGACATGTTCCTCACCCCAAGGATGTCATCCAGGGAATGTGCTCCTTATCCTGGGGATGTCATCCTAGGGACATGCTCCTTGTCCCGGGGACATGCTCCTCACCTTGGGGACATTAATCCTGGGGATGTGCTCTTCATCCCAGGGATGTCATCCTGGGAACACTGTCCTGGGGATGTGCTCCTCATTCCAGGCGCATTATCCCTGGGATGTGCTCCTCATCCTGGGGATATCATCCCAAGGATGTGCTCCTCATCCCAACCACATCATCCTGGGGATGTTCTCCTTGCCCTGAGGACGTCGCCCTGCGGATGTCCCCAAGCCCCAGCCCTGCTGTCACTTCACTCTGGTGCCCCCTCGGCAGGAGCTGGTGCTGGAGCCGGCGGCGAAGCGCTGCAAGGCGGAGAACGCCCGGCACGCCAACGTCCTCAAGCAGGCCAACAACCACCACGGCACCGTGCTCAAGCAGTGGCGGTCCCTGTGCCGCCTGCTCACCTCGCCCCGCTCCGCCTGGGCCGACCGGTGAGTCCCCACCTCGTCCCCAGGGATGGGTGGCACAGCCAGAGGTCCCGGGGTGCCTCACGCCCGGCTGTCCCCCAGGAACCCACCCGAGGTCCGCTGGAAGCTGTCGAGCGCCGAGACCTACTCCCGGATGAGGCTGAAGCTGGTGCCCAACCTCAATTTCGACCAACACTTGGAGGCCAGCGCCCTGCGGGACAACCTGGGTGAGGCGGTGGCACTGGGGATGTCACCGGTGGGGTTGGGCCGGGAGATGTCACGGACAGGGTTAAATTGGGGCCCTTTGCAGGACTTGTTCCCAGGTTCTGGGGGAGCTCTGGGGTCCTGCTGACCCCATCCTCATTTCAGGAGCTGACCACCTCCAGAACCCCGCTGAGTCCCTCCCGCTCGCCATGGCCAAGGAGGCCAAGGTGAGCGAGCTGGAGGATGACCAGCTGGCCGAAGAGGACCTCCCCGTGCTGGACAACCAGTGAGTGTCCCCACCCCTGCCACCGCGCTGGCTCACCCGGACTGGGGTGTCACCAGGATGTCCTCACCCCGCTGTGCCACCCAGGGCTGAGCCCAAGGAGCAGAACCAGCGGGAGAAGCTGGTGGTGTCGGAGGACTGCGAGCTCATCACGACGGTGGCCGTGGTCCCCGGGCGCCTGGAGGTGACAACCCAGCACGTTTATTTCTACGACGGCAGCAGCGAGAAGGAGGAGACGGAGGGAGGTAACAGCGGGTGCTCCTTGAGGGGGGTGAGGAACCCCCGCCCCATCCCTGCCTCAGGAATGGCGAGATGGTGACACCTGGGGGGGCCTCGGCAGGGATCGGCTACGACTTCAAGCGCCCCTTGTCCACCTGCGCGAGGTCCACCTGCGCCGCTACAACCTGCGCCGCTCCGCCCTCGAGCTCTTCTTCATCGACCAGGCCAACTACTTCCTCAACTTCAGAAAGAAGGTGTGGACCTCCTCATGGCCCCCTCATCCCCTCCCAGAGCCCTCCCAGGCCAGGGCTCTGCCCGAGCTCCGGCTGCTCCACATCCTCCTGTCCCCGCCAGGTGAGGAACAAGGTGTATTCCAGCATCCTTGGCCTGCGGCCCCCCAACCAGACCTATTTCGGCAGCCGCCCCCCAGGAGCTGCTCAAAGCCTCAGGGCTCACACAGGTACCGGCCCCACCACGCCCGTGCCTGTTCCATGTGTCCCTTTCTCAGATGGAAAAGGGGAGGGTCACAGCGTGGGATGGGGATGCCCACGGGCCCATGGGCTGGAGATGGCCAGGGGATCAGGGATGGCTCTGGATCCAGGAGTGCCCATGGGACCATGGGCTGGAGATGGCCAGGGGATCAGGGATGGCTCTGGATCCGGGAGTGCCCATGGGACCATGGGCTGGAGATGGCCAGGGGATCAGGGATGGCTCTGGATCCGGGAGTGCCCATGGGCTGGGGATGGCTGTGGGGTGAGGACAATCATGAGATTAAGGACAGCCATGAGGCGTGGGATGGCCATGGAACAGGGGGTGGCTATGGGATAGGGATGGCCATTGGACCAGAGGTGATTGTAGAACCAGGGATGGCCATGGGATGGACATGGCCACAGCTCTAGGGACAACTGTGGGACCAGTGATGGCCACGGGACTGGGGACAACTGTGGAACCGGGGATGGCCACGGGATGGATATGGCCATGGGACTGGGAACAGCTGTAGGACCAGAGCTGCTCTGGGACCAGTGATGGCCCTGGGATGGGCACTGCCATGTGGTGGGGGGTGTCTGCCCTGTCTCCTCCCCACCCCAAGCCCATCTCCTCCCTCTCCCTTCGCTCCAGAAATGGGTCCTGCGGGAGATCTCCAACTTCGAGTACCTCATGCAGCTGAACACCATCGCGGGGCGCACCTACAACGACCTGTCCCAGTACCCCGTGGTGAGCCCCTGTGTCCCCCACTGTCCCCACGGGGACCCCGTGACCCCCCCCCACCTCACCCGCCTCCCGCCCCCACCCAGTTCCCCTGGATCCTGCGGGATTACGTCTCGGAGACCCTGGACCTCACCAACCCAGCCGTGTTCCGGGACCTGTCCAAGCCCATCGGGGTGGCCAATGAGCGGCACGCCCGCGACGTCAAGGAGAAGTGAGTACCCCACAAACGAAGGGCGGGGGACGCGGGGAGCACCTGGCTGGCTCCTGGCGGACCCCATCCCGCCTGGCCCACAGGTACGAGAGCTTCGAGGACCCCACGGGCACGGTGGACAAGTTCCACTATGGCACTCACTACTCCAACGCCGCCGGGGTCATGCATTACCTGATCCGCACCGAGCCCTTCACCACGCTCCACATCCAGCTGCAGAGCGGCAGGTGGGCACCCGGCGGGTGGCTCCTGCAGAGGGGACATCGTGGGGACGGCCAGGCTCCAGCCAGGTGTCCTGTGCCCCCCCCAGGTTTGACTGCTCGGACCGGCAGTTCCACTCGGTGCCGGCGGCGTGGCAAGCCCGCATGGAGAACCCGGTGGATGTCAAGGAGCTCATCCCGGAGTTCTTCTACTTCCCGGAGTTCCTGGAGAACCAGAACGGTAAGGGACACCATTGTCACCACCGTGGGGAGCAGGGGGGGGTCTGTGTCCTTCATTCCTGCATCCTTCCCATCCTGCCCGCAGGCTTTGACCTGGGCTGCCTCCAGCTCTCCAACGAGAAGGTCGGGGACGTGGTGCTGCCGCGGTGGGCGCGCTCCCGCGAGGACTTCATCCAGCAGCACCGCAAAGCCCTGGTGAGATGGGGCAGCCCCTTCCCCTGCGGGCGCTCCGGGGGCACAGGGGCCGTTCCCACCCCGCGCTGACGCCCCATCCTGGGACAGGAGTCGGAATACGTCTCCGCCCACCTCCACGAGTGGATCGACCTCATCTTCGGGTACAAACAGCGCGGCCCGGCCGCCGTGGAGGCCCTCAACGTCTTCTACTACTGCACCTACGAGGGTGAGCTGTGGGGCGAAGGGAGGGGGACACCTGCCAGGGCTGTGTCCCCCCGTGACCGTGACCATCCCCGTGCCCAGGGGCCGTGGACCTGGACGCCATCGCCGACGAGACGCAGCGCAAGGCTCTGGAGGGCATCATCAGCAACTTCGGGCAGACGCCCTGCCAGCTGCTCAAGGTAGCTCAGACCCCCACCCCCAAAACCAGCCCCTTTTGGGGGGTCGTCCCCCCCTTTCTGATGGGTCCCCTGCCCCCCCAGGAGCCCCACCCCGCCCGGCTGTCGGCAGAGAGCGCTGCCCACAGGCTGGCCCGCCTCGACACCCGCTCGCCCAACGTCTTCGAGAACCTGGACCAGCTCAAGTCCTTCTTTGTGGAGGTGAGGACACCCCCGGGGGGCCGTGGGCAGGACTGGGAGGGGTGGGGTGGCCAGGAGGGTGCCCAGCAGCTGCTGTGTCCCCACAGGGCATCAGCGATGGGGTGGCCTTGGTGCAGGCTGTGGTCCCCAAGAACCAGGCGCATTCCTTCATCACTCAGGGATCCCCCGACATCCTGGTGAGTGTGGGGAAACTGAGGCACGGGGCCGTTTTGCTGCTCCAAGGGGGTCCAGGACCAAACCAGGGAGGACCCCGGCAGTGGGAGCGGTGTCACCTCCCCTCGCCTCTCTGCCCAGGTCACCGTGAGTGCCAACGGCTTGTTGGGGACCCATAACTGGTTGCCCTACGACAAGAACATCTCCAACTACTTCAGCTTCACCAAAGACCCCACTGTCACCAATGCCAAGTGAGTCACTGGGGCACAGGGTCCCCAGGGATGGTCCCTGGAGGTGCCACCAATCCACCATCATCCCACGTCCCGCCAGGACCCAGCGCTTCCTGCAGGGCCCCTTCGCCCCCGGGGCCGACCTCAGCTCGCGCACGCTGGCCGTGTCCCCCGACGGGAAGCTGCTCTTCAGCGGGGGACATTGGGACAACAGCCTCCGTGTCACCTCGCTGGCCAAGGGCAAGGTCGTGGGGCACATCACCCGGCACATAGGTACGTCCTCCTCCCAGGATGATGATGATGATGATGGTCTGATGATGCCCTGATGGGGTTGTAGAGCTGTGGGGAGAGGCAGGTGACAGGTGAGGGGCAGCTCCCAGTGCCTCCGTCTCCTGGGGACGCTCCAGGTTCCACCTCAGAGCTGGAGTGGGGTGAGGAGCAGCAGCATCCACACCCCAGAACACACCTTGGAGTGGGGTCGGCAGCAGTTCCACATTCTAAAGCACATCACGCTGCCAGCCCGTGGAGGTCGGAGGGTGCCCGAGCTTGGTGGGAGGGGACCGGCACCTCATGGTGTCCCTCTGGGTGTCACAGATGTTGTCACCTGCCTGTCGCTCGACCTCTGCGGCATCTACCTCATTTCCGGCTCGCGGGACACCACCTGCATGGTGTGGCAGGTCCTACAGCAGGTAAGGGCTCGAGGAGCAGGGGGAGCTCGCCGTGGGCACTGCCAGCAGGTCACTGATGTCCCCATGTCCCCAACACCAGGGTGGCTTTTCCAGCGGCTTGGCTCCCAAACCTGTCCAGGTGCTGTACGGCCACGACGCCGAGGTGACGTGTGGTGCCATCAGCACCGAGCTGGACATGGCCGTGTCCGGCTCCAAGGTGAGCTGGTGGGGCCGTGGGGTGGGCGTGGGATGGGCAGTGCCACCACCATCGTCACCCTGTGTCCCCTCCCTCCTCCCCCAGGACGGCACCATCATCACCCACACCGTGCGCCGGGGTCTCTTCATCCGCTCCCTGCGGCCGCCCGGCGAGAGTTGTCCCCCTGCCATGCTGGCCCACCTGGCCGTGGGGCCCGAGGGGCAGGTGGTGGCCCAAACCGCCGTGGGACAACGCTCCTGCTCCAAGGTACGTCCAGGTGGCCCCGTGTCCCCCCCGGCCACCACCACCACCACGACGCTCCCCCTGTGCTCCTTGCAGGACAGGTTTGCGCTGCACCTGTACTCGGTGAACGGGAAGCTCCTGTCCTCCGTCCCGCTGGACCGGGAGGTGACAGCCATGTGCCTGACCGAGGACTTCGTGGTGCTGGGGACCTCGGAGTGCGGCCTGGAGATCCGCGAGCTCCAGAGGTGAGCGCTGGCCACGCCCTGTCCTGTCCCCATTGCGCCCTCAGGGTGTGCCGTGCCATGGTGTGCCATGGCTCGTGTCCCGTGCCATGGTGTGCCGTGCCATGGCTCATGTCCCGTGCCATGGTGTCCTGTGCCATGGTGTCCCATGCCATGGCTCGTGTCCCCAGCCTCAGGGCGGCCGTGCCCCCCGTGCCCATGCGGGTGCCCGTGCACAGCGTGTCCGTCACCAAGGAGAAGAGCCACATCCTGGTGGGGCTGGAGGATGGAAAACTCATCGTGGTGGGCGCCGGGCAGCCCGCGGAGGTGAGCGGGACCCCAGCTGGGTCAGGGTGGGAGCGGGGACGTGGCTCGGTGTCCCCTGGGTGGGGACATCGCCAGGGTGGGGACAGCGGTGTGTCCTCTCCAGAGGTGAGGGCACTGGGGTGGGGAAGGGGATGTGGGATAGGGATGGGGGTGGAGATGGAGAAGGTGGCGAGGGTCTGAAAGGAGATGGGGATAGAGAAGGGGATGAAGATGGGGTTGGATCAAGGGTTTTGGGAAGGGGATTGGGATGGAGAAAAGGGATGAGGATCTGGAAGAAGATAAGGATGGAAATGAGGAAGGAGAAGAGGGTGGGATGGAGGAGCAGATGAGTGTCTGGGAAGGAACAAGGAGGAAGAATGGGATGAGAAAATGGAAGGAAGATTGGGATGGAGAAGGGGATGAGGAACTGGAATGGGATGGGGATGGAGAAGGGGATGAGGATCTTGGAGTGGGATGGGGATAAGGAGGATGGAGGAGGGGGTGGGAGAAGGGATGGATAAAGGATTTGGGGCTGTCCCCAGGTGCGGCCGGGCCAGTTCCACCGGCGGCTGTGGCGTTCCACGCGGCGCATCTCCCAGGTGTCGGCCGGAGAGACGGAATACAACCCCTCCGAGGGCAGGGCCTAGGCTGGCACCCACCCCCCACGCCCCCCGTGCCCCCCACACGGACAGGGGCACCCCGGGCGCCGAGGGGGGCCCGCAGAGCCTCGTCCCGCCCGACATCCGTGGCCTTATCCAGCCCCGCTGGGATGTCCAGCCCCCCCCCCGGATTTTCGGGAGCCGCGTCCCCCGTTCCCACGGCGGGATGGGGGCGGAAGGAGGCGGGGGCCCCTCGCTGGGAAGGGGGGTGGCACAGCCCCCCCGCCGCGCCCGCTGGCCAGGAGCCGGCAGCGTGTGGGTGCCCCCCGTCCCCCCCCGTATTTTTTATTTCTATCCGTTTTTAGAGCTTTTACAGAAAAAGAGTTGCTATTAATAATAATAATAATTAATTAATAATATAATAATAATAATATATCTGTGGGAAATCAACGTGTGAGGCCCGTGGCTGCCCCGAGACGGGGACACAGCCCCTCCTGTGTGTGTCCCCCGGTGTCCCCCCACTCGGGTGTCCTGCGGGGGGGGTCCCGGGCAGGGGAGCGTGGGGACACTCGTGTCACGAGTGCGGGGGTTCTCGGCAGCCCAGAGCTCAGGGGTGACGAGGGTGGGGCTGTCGGTGGCCCTGTAGCGGCGTGTCACGAGTGTGGCAGGTCTCAGCAGCCCTGTTGGCCACGTGCCACGAGTTTGGGGGGTCTCAGTAGCTGCAGACACACTCGTGTCATGAGTGTGGGAGTTCTCAGCAGCCCTGTACCCACCTGTCACGAGTTTGGGGGGTCTCAGCAGCTCTCCCCACGTGTGTCACGAGTTTGGGGGGTCTCAGCAGCTCTCCCCGTGTGTGTCACGAGTTTGGGGGGTCTCAGCATCACTCCCCGTGTGTGTCACGAGTTTGGGGGGTCTCAGCAGCTCTCCCCACGTGTGTCACGAGTTTAGGGGGTCTCAGCAGCTCTCCCCACGTGTGTCACGAGTTTAGGGGGTCTCAGCAGCAGCAGCTGTGTCCCCCCCATGTCGCAGGCGGGGCCAGTGGGTCCCCAGCAGCCCCTGTCCCGTGTCACGAGCACGGGGGGTCTCGGCAGCCCCCATCCCGCTCTCGGCGTCCCCTCCGTGTCCCGGAGCGCGCTGTCCCCGGAGCTGGCAGCGCGTCCTGGCCGCGGCGCCGGAGCGTGTCCTGCGCTGGCCCTGCCACCCCGGCGAGGCCCCTCGGCTGGCAGTGACCCTTGTCCCCGCTCTGGCGGCCGTGCCACGGCGTCACGTGGGGCACAGGGCACCCGCGGGGCCACCGGAGCCACCGCGGCGAGCCCGGAGCAGCCGCGGCGCCGGCCGGAGCCATGGACGGAGCCACGGACGGACGCACGGACAGGTGGGGAGGGGACGCACGGACAGGTGACACCGGGGGTGGCGGGGACACGAGGCCACGCTGCTGGAGGCTGTTCCCGTCCCACTGGAGCTTGGACTGGTGTCCCTGTCCCCGGGCCAGGTGGCCCCGTCCCAGCTTTCCCAGTCCCAGCTTTGCCAGTCCCAGCTTTCCCAGTCAGAAGTGTCCCTGTTCCATAGATCCCAGTCCCTGCTTCCAGTGTCCCCATCCTCGGCGCCCCAGGTGTCCCACTGCTCAGTTTCCCACTCTCCCATATCCCAATCCCAGCATCCGCCTGACTCCAAGGAACCCTTGGATTGTGCCCAAGGAGGGGGGGACACCCCGGGGCTGCCCCAGCACCGAAACCCCCCCAGTGCCGGGTCCCTGGGGGAGCTCAGCCCCCCAGGAGCCCCCAACCCCCTCCTGGGGGGGTGTAGGGTGGGTGTAGGGTGCTGTAGGGTGCTTTAGGGTGCTGTAGGGTGCTGTAGGGTGCTGTTGGGTGGATGTGAGGTGGGCACAGGGGGTTTTTGAGGGTGCAGGGGGGTTTCCCAGCAGGTTCCCCCCTCTCCCGCCCCCTCCCCACATTCCCAGCTCGTGGCTGGGAGCCCCCCTGGAGCAGTTGCCCACCCCGGCGCTGACCCTGGACCAGGCCACGCTGCGCGGGAACGCGGAGCGGATGCGGGAACGCTGCCGGGCCCTGGGGCTGCGCCTGCGCCCCCACGTCAAAACACACAAAACCCTGTGAGTGTGACCCCAGAACCCCCCAGTATCCCCCAGTATCCCCAGTAGCCACCCGGTGTCCCCCCAGAATCACCCCTCATCCCTCCAACCTCTTCCCTGCATCCCTCTCAGCGTCACCTCAGCACCCCTCAACCTTCCCCCAGCTTTCCCCCGGCACCTCCCCCATCCTCACCCCAAAATCCTTCTGCAGCATCCCCCACCCTCCCCATCGGCCCCTCTGCGTCATCCCCCCAGCATCCCCCAGCTTCCTCCCCAGCATTCCCCAGTTTCTCAAGCATCCTCCCAGTCTCCCTCCCAGCATTCCCCATATCCCCCCCCAGCATCCCCCACCTCCCTCCCCAGTATCCCTCCATTATTCCCACAGAATCCTCCCAGTACCCCCCATCCTCTCCCTTAGCACCCAGCACCTTCCCAGGATCCCTTCCATCACCTCCACCTTCCCCCCAGTATCTCCCCATCCTTCCCAGTATCCCCCCACCATCCTCCCAGTATCCCCCATCTTCTCCCTTAGCACCCAAGTTCTCCCCCAGGATCCCTCCAGCATTTTCCCAGTTTCCCTCCCAGCACCCCCTCATCCTCCCAGTATCCCCCAACCTTCCCCCCAGTATCCCCCCCCTGTCCTCCCAGTACCCCCAGCTCTCCCTTAGCACCCAACGTCCCTCCAGCACCTTCCCAGGATCCCTTCCAGCTCCTCCTCACCCTCCCCCTCATCGTCCCCACCTTCCTCCCAGTATCCCCCAGTATCCCCCCACCATCCTCTCGGCATCCTCCATCCACTCCCTTGCACCCAGCTTCTCCCCCAGGATCCCTCCAGCATCTTCCCGGGATCCCTCCCAGCACTTCCTCACCAGCCCCACCTTCCCCCCAGTATCCCCCAGTATCCCCCAGTATCCCCCCCATCCTCCCAGTACCCCCCAACTCTCCCTTAGCACCCAGCACCTTCCCGGAACCCCTCCCAGCACCCCCTCAGCATCCCCCACCTCCCCCCCAGCACATTCCCACATCGCCCCTCATCCTCCTCATCCTCCTCATCCTCCTCCTCCTCCTCATCCCTGAGTCCCTGATTCCCAGGGAAGGGGCGGAGCTGGCCACGGGCGGGACCCGCCGGGGCATCGTGGTGTCCACGCTGGCCGAGGCGCGGTTCTTCGCGGCCGGGGGCTTCGATGACATCCTGTACGCGTTCCCGGTGCCCGCCTGGCGCCTGGCCGAGTGCTCGGCGCTGGCCCAGCGCCTCCAGGCATTCCAGCTGCTCCTGGACAGCCCCCAGGGGCTGGAAATGCTGCTCCAGAACCCCCTTCCCGGCGGGAAGCGCTGGCTCGTCTGGCTCAAGCTGGACTGCGGGAATGGCCGGGGTAGGTGACCCCCAAATCCCAGCCGGGGTGCAGGCAGGGCGCAGCGTGTCCTGTCCCGAGGGGGTTTCACCCAGGATGGGCCGTGGGGTGGGATGCTCTGTGTGCCCCTCCGGATCCAGAATCCCAACCAGGATGGGGCATTGAAGTGCCCCCGAAAGTCATTCTTCAGGGATGTTCCTTGGGGAATGGTGTCCCGTGTCCCTCCAAGCCCCCAGATCCACCATCCCAAGCAGGATGGAGAATCCAAGCCACCCCAAAGCCATTTTTCCCGGCCACGCCTGCAAAGGGGGACCTTTAACCCCCTTCCCTTCCCTCCCCAGCCCCATTCCCACCGCCAGGATGCTCCATGGCGTCCCCGTGTCCCCTCACCCATCCCCCTCCCCTCCCCCAACGCGGGGGATCCCAAACCCCCCTCCCACGCTCGTGATCCCCTCGGGCAGCCGGGATTCGTCCCACGGATCCCGAGGCCCTGGCCCTGGCGCGCGCCATCGCCGAGGGGTCCCCGGAGCTGGTGACACTGGTGGGGGTCTACGCCCACTGCGGGAACACCTACGGCTGTCGCGACATCGCGGCCATCCAGGCCATCGCCAGGGCCACCACCGCCGCCGTGCTGGAATTCGTCACCGCGTGAGTGCCCGGGGTGCGCGGGGCCGCGGGGATGTGGGGATTCCGGGGATGTGGGGATTCCGGGGATGTGCGGATTCCGGGGATGTGGGGATTCCGGGGATGTGCGGATTCCGAGGGTGTGGGGATTCCGGGGATGTGCGGATTCCGGGGATGTGGGGATTCCGGGGATGTGGGGATTCCGGGGATGTGCGGATTCCGGGGATGTGGGGACTCCGGGGATGTGCGGATTCCGGGGATGTGGGGATTCCGGGGATGTGCGGATTCCGAGGGTGTGGGCACCCCGGGGACGTGGGGACAGGAAGGGTCAAGGCGGCCGCTGTCCGCACATCCCGAAGTGCGGCTGTCGGCTGTAAATGTGAATCGCCCCCATAAAGGGGCCCTCAAAGCCCCCCCGGGGGGCGCCGGGGGGCGGCGGCGGCGCCGCTCGCCTTTGATGTGGCGGCGGTGGCGAGTTGTGACCCGGGGCAGGGTCCCCTCCCTCCTCCCCGCCACCCTTTCATCCCGGCGGGGGCTCGCATCCTGCAGGGAATTGCGGCCGGATGGCTCCTGCTGGGAAAAGGGGGAGGGACCTCCACCCCCCCACCCCGCCAGGGACAGGGATGTGCCCACCTGGGGACACGTCCTGGGGGTGTCCGGCCCAGCCCAGCGCGTGGTGGCACCGGGGAAATCCCAGATCCCCGCCCCAAAATTCGGGGGCTCCCAGGCGCATCTGGGGGCTGGTTCCGAGCACATCTGGGCGTCCTGAAACATCTGGGAGGGGTCCCAAGCACATCTGGGGGGTGCTCTGGGACATCTGGGAGGGGGGCCCAGGCATAAATGGGGTGCTCTGACACAATTTGGGGGGGGGGGGTGTCTCTGGAACATCTGGGCGCGGTTCAACACATCTGGGGGGGATCTCCAGCTCATATGGGTGGATCTCGGGCACATCTGGGGATGCTTGGGCACATCTGGAGAGCGCTCTGCCACATCTGGGGGGATCTGGAGGGACCCACACCGGCCCTGAGCCTTTGAGGGGGCTCCCTGGCACATCTGGCTGGCTCCTGGGCACATCTGGATGTGTCCCCAGCACACCTTGAGTTCTCCCTGGCACACCGAGAGAGGCTCCACCACAACTGGATGGCTCCCTTGAGTGTGTGGGGGGGGCTCCCTGGCACATCTGGGGCACCCAAAGGTGCAGCACCCACCTCTGGTGTTGTTCCCGGGGGTGCCCAGGGGTGACAGACCCACCTCTGGTCACCTGGGGGTGACGTCCCCCGCCCCGATCACCCCGAGGGTGCTCCCCGTGTGTCCCCAGGCTGCGGCAGGCGGGCATCCCGTGTCCCCAGGCCACCATCGGCTCCACCCCGTCCTGCAGCCACCCGGTGCCGGAGATGTCGCAGCTCACCGAGGTGCACCCGGGCAATTACCTCTTCTACGGTGAGCGGGACGGGCTCTCCCCGGCCGGGTGGGACCCCCCGAGGATGGGTGGGACCCCCCCAGGCTGAGCCCGTGTCCCCCGCAGACCTGCAGCAGACCCAGCTGGGCTCGTGCCGGCCGGAGGAGGTGGCCATCCGTGTCCTCACCAGGGTCATCGGCCACTACCCCCACCGCGGGCAGCTGCTCGTGGACTGCGGCTGGGCCGCCCTGAGCCTGCACGGCCGCGACCGGGGACCCCCGGGCTGTGCGGCCATCGAGGGCCACCCCCGGCTCAGGTGACAGCGCCGGGGAGGGTGGCGGGAGCGGGGGGGACGGGGGTGACGCGTGTGCCCCGTGTCCCCGCAGGCTGGTGGGGCTCACCCAGGAGCACGGGCAGGTGGAGGCTGTGGATGGCGAGCTGGATTTCGAGCAGTTCCCGGTGGGAAGCACCTTGGCGCTCATCCCGTACCATGTGAGTGTCAGCCCCGCGTGTCCCTTGTGTGGCAGCCCTGTGCCCACGGCTCGGTGTCCCTGTGTCACAGCCCTGTGCCACAGCTCGGTGTCCCCTTTGTCACAGCCCTGTGCCACGGCTCGGTGTCCCCCGTGTCACAGCCCTGTGCCACGGCTCGGTGTCCCTGTGTCACAGCCCTGTGCCACGGCTCGGTGTCCCCTCTGTCACAGCCCTGTGCCACGGCTCGGTGTCCCTGTGTCACAGCCCTGTGCCACGGCTCGGTGTCCCTCTGTCGCAGGCCTGTGCCACGGCTCGGTGTCCCCTCTGTCACAGCCCTGTGCCACGGCTCGGTGTCCCTTGTGTCACAGCCCTGTGCCACGGCTCGGTGTCCCTCTGTCACAGCCCTGTGCCACGGCTCGGTGTCCCTTGTGTCACAGCCCTGTGCCACGGCTTGGTGTCCCCCGTGTCACAGCCCTGTGCCACAGCTCGGTGTCCCTGTGTCACAGCCCTGTGCCACGGCTCGGTGTCCCTTGTGTCACAGCCCTGTGCCACGGCTCGGTGTCCCTCTGTCACAGCCCTGTGCCACGGCTCGGTGTCCCCTCTGTCACAGCCCTGTGCCACGGCTCGGTGTCCCTCTGTCACAGCCCTGTGCCACGGCTCGGTGTCCCTTGTGTCACAGCCCTGTGCCACGGCTCGGTGTCCCTGTGTCACAGCCCTGTGCCACGGCTCGGTGTCCCTCTCTCAGCCCTGTGCCACGGCTCGGTGTCCCTGTGTCACAGCCCTGTGCCACGGCTCGGTGTCCCTTGTGTCACAGCCCTGTGCCACGGCTCGGTGTCCCCTCTGTCACAGCCCTGTGCCACGGCTCGGTGTCCCCTCTGTCACAGCCCTGTGCCACGGCTCGGTGTCCCTGTGTCACAGCCCTGTGCCACGGCTCGGTGTCCCTGTGTCACAGCCCTGTGCCACGGCTCAGTGTCCCTCTCTCAGCCCTGTGCCACGGCTCGGTGTCCCCTCTGTCACAGCCCTGTGCCACGGCTCAGTGTCCCTCTCTCAGCCCTGTGCCACGGCTCGGTGTCCCTGTGTCACAGTCCTGTGCCACGGCTCGGTGTCCCTCTCTCAGCCCTGTGCCACGGCTCAGTGTCCCCTCTGTCACAGCCCTGTGCCACGGCTCAGTGTCCCTCTCTCAGCCCTGTGCCACGGCTCGGTGTCCCTCTGTCGCAGGCCTGTGCCACGGCTGCCATGCACCCCGTGTACTTCGTGCACGCTGCCGGGAAGGTGGTGGAGCTCTGGCGCCCCGTGCGCGGCTGGTAGAGGGGAGAGAGAGGAGATTCGGGGGGATGCACCCGCACCCAGACCCTGCACCGAGACCCCGCACCCACAGCGAGATCTTGCACCCAGGAGACCCCGCACCCTCGCCCCTCCGAGCCCACTCCGAGCCTGTGCACCCCCGCTGGGGTCCCGTGGCCCTGTCCGGGTCCCGCGCCCACTCCAAGACCCCGCACTCGCTCCCACGCCCTGCGCCCACCCCAGGTGCTGCACCCACACCGGGGCTCAATAAAGCTGTTTCTCCTGCTTCCAGGCAGTTATTCCCTCGGGGAAGGGCCGTGGGGAGGCGGAGGGGGTGGCACCGCCTCTTCGGTGCCCTCGATCCCAGTTCGCACCAGTCCGCTCCAAGTTGGGCCCGTCCCGGTGGGAGCGCCCCGGGCGGGATTCGAACCCGGCACCCAAAGAGCTGCGAGGGGCGGAGCTCCATTCCTGGCCACGCCCCCAGTCGCGCGCAGCCAATGAGAGCGCGCCCCGCCCGGCCCTGCCCGGGGGAGCCACGCCCAGCCCGGCCCGGCCCAGGCGCGACGGGGCGGCCGAGAGGAGCCGAGCGCGGCCGAACCGGGACCCGGCGGGGCCGAACGGAGCCGAGCGGGGCCGAGCGGGGCCGAAACGAGACCCAGCGGAGCCGAACGGAGCCGAGCGGGACCCGACGGGACCGAACCGGACCCAGCGGGACCGAACCGGGACCCAGCGGAGCCGAACGGAGCCGAACCGAAGCCGAGCGGTGCCGGACGGGATCGAACCGGGCGGAGCCGAAGCGGTTCGGAGCGGCTCGGCCCCGCTCGGCTCGGTTCGGCCCGGCCCGGTGCGGGGGTCCCGGGCCGGTGCCGGCGATGCGGCCGCTCCCGGTGCCGCTGCTGCTGCTGCTGCTGAGCCCGGTGCGGGACGGGACCGGGAGCGGGACTGGGAACGGGCCGGGCCGGGATGGGACCGGGACCGGGAGCGGGACTGGGAACGGGCCGGGCCGGGATGGGACCGGGACCGGGAGCGGGACTGGGAAAGGGCCGGGCCGGGATGGGACCGGGACCGGGAGCGGGACTGGGAACGGGCCGGGCCGGGATGGGACGGGCCGGGTCTCCCGCTGCCCCCGGGGCGCTCCGGGTCACTTCGCTCCGTGGCTTTTGTTGAAGTTTTTGGGGTTTGATTCGGTTCAGTTTGGGCCATTTCGGTTCAGTTCCTTTTCTTTCATTTTATTCCGTTTTCCTCCATTTTTTTCCTCTTTATTCTCTTTTATTTCCGTCGGTTATTTTCTTTTTCTTTTCCTTTTTAAAAATTTTTTATCGTCCCTTTTTAGTACATTTTCTCTTCTCTTATTTTTGTTTTCCTCTTTTATTTCTTTCTTTTTTGAATTTTATTTTTTTATTTTCCTTTTTAATTCTATCGCATCTTCATTCCTTTATTTCCTCTTATCCTATTTTACTTATTTTCCTTTATTTTCCTTTATTTTACTTTACTTTCCTTTATTTCAAGTCATTTTCCTTCCTTTCATTTTAATTTACTTCATCCTTTCCTTTGCTTTCCCTTCACTTCGTTTATTTTCATTCCCGTCCGTTTCAATGCCTTTTATCTCTTTTTTATTTACTATTTATTCCCTTTCCTTTTTACTCTTTCCGTTTGATTCCCCACTTCTATTTATTTCCCTTTCTCATCATTATTTATTTTTGCTGCTCCTCAATCCCTCCTCCCACTCTTTTCCCTCTCTAATCCCCCTTTTCCATGCTTTTGGGGGGATCCCAGCGGGAATTCGCGGGGCCCTGGAGCGAATTAAGGGGAAACTGAGGCAGCCCCTCCCCCCTGTGCCCGCAGGTGCCGGGGCGGGGCGGGGGGTGCCCCCCGTGTCCCCCCGGTGTCCCCGAGCCCTGCGACAGCCGCTGCCCGCCCTGCGCCCGCAGTGAGTACCCCAAAAACACCCCGCACCCAGAGACACCCAAAAACAACCCCAAAACCCCAAAATGCCCCAAACCCGCAGCGCGGAGCCCCGCGGAGGAGGAGCCGGAGGAGCCGTGCCCGCCCTGCCCGCCGTGCACCCGTGAGTGGCACCGGGACCCCGGCGGGGGGACTGAGGGGGCTGGGCCGCGGGCCCCCTTTTGTGCCTCAGTTTCCCTTTTGTGCCTCGGTTTTCCCTTGGTGTGCCTCAGTTTCCCTTTTGTGCCTCAGTTTCCCCACGTTGCTCCTCAGTCTCTCCATGTCCTGCCCCGGTTTCCTCTCGTTCCTTACTTTCCAAACCTCGTCGTTCCTTAATTTCCCTATATTATGGCTCAAGTTTCCCTTGTGGTGCCTCAGTTTCCCCGTTTGTGCCTCAGTTTCCCCTGTCCTGCTTCATTTTCCCCACATCGTTCCGTAAGTTCCTCTTGTCCTGCCTCAGTTTCCCCCTTTTTTCCCCTCATTCCCTCTTTTTCTCCCTCGGTTTCCCCTCACGCCTCACTTTCCCTTGTTTATCTCACCCCCCCTTGTGCCTCAGTTTCCCCTTTTTTATCTCAGTTTCCCTCGTTTTACCCCATTCCCCCTTCTGTGCCTCAGTTTCCCCCTTTTTTCCCCTCATTCCCCCTCCTTGTGCCGCAGTTTCCCCCCGTGTCCCTCGGGGGAGGTGACGGCGGGAGGTGTCCCCAAAACCGAGGGTCACACCCCCTGCCCCGCCCCCCTCCCCTCTCCAAGGGGAAACTGAGGCACGGCCGGGAACGTCCGCATTCCCTTCCCCTTTTTTGGGGATCCCACAGACGAGGCCACGGCGCCGCTCCCTGAGGGGACCCCGCCGGTGTCGGGGGACCCCCGAGTGACCCCGCCGGTGTCGGGAGCCCCCCCCGAGCCGCCCCCCGGGGACATCATCCCCCTGTACTGCGCCCTCCTGGCCGCGCTCGTCGTGGGGCTCGTGGCCTACGTGGCCTTCAAGTGGTGAGTGGGGGGTCCCGGGGGGGGACACGCGGGGATTTGGGGACCCCCGGTGACCCCCCCCCCGTGTCCCCCCAGCTGGGACACCTGCAGGAAGAAGCGGCAGCTGGACAAGGCGAGGGACGCGGGGGACGCGGGGGTGGCGGCGGACGGGGAGAAGCTGCGGGGGACAGCGGCGTCTGCCCGGACAGCCCCGGCCTGGAGCCCCCCCGTGAGCGCCCCGGGATCGGGGGGGGTGGGGACACCCAGGCCTGGGGGGTCTGGGGACATCCGAGGGTTTGGGGACACCCAGGCCTGGGGGGGTCTGGGGACATCCGAGGGTTTGGGGACACCCAGCCCCGGGGGGATTTGGGGACATCCGAGGGTTTGGGGACACCCAGCCCCGGGGGGATTTGGGGACATCCGCGGGTTTGGGGACATCCGCGGGTTTGGGGACATCCGCGGGTTTGGGGACACGCAGCCCTGGGGGGGTTGGGGACATCCGCGGGTTTGGGGACATCCGAGGGTTTGGGGACACCCAGCCCTGGGGGGAATTGGGGACATCCGCGGGTTTGGGGACATCCGAGGGTTTGGGGACACCCAGCCCTGGGGAGGGTGAGGGTTTGGGGGCACCTGAGAATTTTGGGGTGGATGGGATAGGATGGGATCAGGGAGCACCTGGATGGGGTTGGGAAGCCCCCAAATGGGATTAGGGAGCACCTGGATGGGGTCGGGGGTCCCCTACTCCTCCCGGTGGGGCTCGGGAATCGCCCCCATCCCTCCCTCGGTCCCTCTGTCCCGGTGTGGAATTCCGGGATGCTGATCCCGTCCCTCCCCGCAGCCCCCCCGGAGGGTCCCTCCCCGCTCCCGGGGTCCCCGCGGCGCCAGGAAGAGCCGGGAGAGCTGGAGCGGCTCCTGGAGCTGGGGACACCCGGCAGCGAGCGGCGCGGCCCCGGGGCGGCCCCGGGGGACATCACCTCCGCCGTGTGACCCCCCCGGGACACCGGGGCCGCGCCGGTGGCTGCTCCCGGGGGGGTTCCCGCTTCCCGATGGATTCCTGGGGTTTTTTACGTGGGTTTTGTACTTTTTTAGGGATTCTGGGGGGCGGGACAGGGACCTTTGGTGGGGGTATTAAACGTGTCACTGGGTGCCACCAGGGTTTGTGTCCTTGGGTGTCCGTGTGTCCGTGCGTGTTCCCGGGGTGTGTCCCCTCGGGTGTCCCCAGTGTCACCAGGTGCCTGTTTGTCCCCAGGATGTGTCCCCTGGGCATCCCGAGTGTCCCCAGGTGTCCATGGAATGTGTCCCCTCAGGTGTCCCAAGTGTCCCCAGCTGTCCACGAGTCCCCTCAGGTGTCCGTGTGTCACCAGGATTTGTGTCCTCGGGTGTCTGTGTGTCCCTGGGATGCACCCCAAGTGTCCCCACGATGTGTCCTTGGGTGTCCCTGCATCCCTGGGATGTGTCCCCTCGGGTGTCCGGAGTGGGTGTCCCCAGGTGTCCGTGTGTCCCCAGGAGCTGTCCCCTCAGGTGTCCGTGTGTCCCTGGGATTCTGGCCATCCCTGTGTGTCCCCACGTTTGTCACTGGGATGTGTCCCGGGGTGTCCCAGACAGACTCCAGGCGTGGGTGGCCCCAGGAGGAGGAGGAGACACCCCAAAGTGCCCAAGGCAGGTGGCACCGGGCACAGAAAGAGCCATTTTTAACCCCAAAATGCTCCCGTGTCGCCCCAAACCTCCCTTCCCCTTCCCAGGGGTCTGGATTCCCGGGAATGCTGAGGGTGACAGGAGGTCCCCAAGGGAGAGGGGACATCCCAAGCCACGTCCCCTCTGTGGCCCCGCCCGGCATCGGTTTTGGGGTTCGGGGTCTTTTGGTTGTTTTGTTTTGTTTTTCTTTTGATTTTTTATTTTTTTCTCTTTTTTTGCTCCTTTTTTTTTTTTACATAAAAAGTTCCGTAAAAATTGGATAAAGTAAAATGCTCGAAGCAGTAAAATCAATCTTATCAACATGGCCAGAAATCCGCAGTATTTACAGGGAAAACGGGAGGAAAACCTCGCGGAACCAAAAGGAAAACCAAGGAAACAACCCCAAAAAAAAAACCCAAAAAAACAAAAAAAACCTTGGGAATAACCCCCAAAGTCTCCTGCCAAACGTTCCCGTGGGATCGGCACGTTTGGGGCTGAAAGCAACGGGAAAAAAGCAAATTATTATCAATATATTCACATATACGTTAAAATATAATACAGAGCTTGGGAGGAGAGCCGGGCTCAGCAAAGCCTGGATCGGGAAAAGCAGGCTTGGGAAAGCCCGGCTCGTCCGCGGCGGCGGGAACGGAGTTTGTTTTCCTTAAAAAAACAAAAATTTATCATCATCATCATCATCAATTCACAGGTTGGTGGCTCGGAAGGGCGAATCCCGGTGGGACTCGGGGCTCCCGAGGGCCGGGGGGTCATTCCAGGGGCTATTCCAGCTCCGTGTCCTCTTTGGGCTTGTAGAGGATCCCGAATTTCTGCATGTACTTCTTGATGTATTCCTTGGTTTTGTGTTTGACGTTCTCGTTGCACTCCAGGTCCTCGGGGTTCTTGCAGTACTTGAGCTCCTTGTTCATCACTCCGTGGGTCAGCTGCGGAGAGGCCGGGAATGCCGCGGGAATGCCGCGGGAATGCCGGAGTCAGGCCCGGAATTCCCAGCGAGCCGAGGCCTGGGCACTCCCCAAGCCACTGTGCTGCTACTTCCCAAATATTTCTGCTGATTTCCAAATGTTCCCTGAGCTACTGTCGTATTACTCCTCAAATATTCCTCAAATATCCCCCAAATATTCCTCAAATTTCCCCAAATATCCCTCAAATATCCCCCAAATATCCCCCAAATATTCCCCAAATTTCCCCAAATACCCCTCAAATATTCCCCAAATATCCCTGAAATATTCCTCAAATATCCCCCAAATATCCCTCAAATATCCCCCAAATACCCCTCAAATATTCCCCAAATATCCCCCAAATATTCCCCAAATATTTGGTGTTCCCCCAATATCTGCCATTATTTTCCAAACTTTCCCCAAGCTATTTTCCTGGTATTCCCCAATTATTCGATTATTTCCCAATATTCCCTGAGCTTCTCTCCTATTATTGCCCAAATCTTTCCTGTTATTCCCCAAATATTTCTCAAATATTCCCTAAATATTTGGTAGTGTTCCTTCAATATGTATTATTTTCCCAACATTCCCAAGCTATTTTCCCATTACTCCCTAAACATTCCCCAGCCATTCCCCAAATATTGCCTATGATTCCCTAAACTCTTTTTCTATTACTTCCCAAATACTCTACTAATATTTCCTATTATTCCCCCAATCAATTTGCTGTTATTTCCCAAATATTCCCTAACATTTGAAATTGTTCCCCCCAATATTTGCTTTCATTTCCCAAATACTCCCTAAGATATTTTCCTGTTATTTCCCCATTCTTCAAATATTCCCCATTATTCCCCCAAATATTCTTAATGTTCCCTGTTACCCTCAAGCATTTCCTATTATTTCCCCAATGAATTTGCTATTATCCCCCAAATATTCCTTAAATATTTGATAGCATTCCCCAAATATTCCCTAAATATTTCCTATTATTCCTCCCTATAATTTCTCCATTATTCCACAATTATTTACTATTATTCCCCAAATATTCCCCAAACCATTTTGCTATTCCTCTCCAAGTATCACCTGAAAATCCCCCAGACATCCCACATTATTCCCCACACTGTTTTACTGTTACTCCCCAAATATCTCCCGTTATTCCCCACTCTTCCCTGTTATCCCCCCACCATTTCTCCTCCCCTTCCCTCTTCCTCGAGGCAGCTGGAAGCACTTGGAATGACACGATCCCCCTTCCTGGGGCCAGTCTTGTGTCCCCATACCCCACATCCCATATCCCTGTACCCCGTGTCCCCATATCCCCATGCCCCCTGTCCCTGTAGCCCCCATGTCCCTGTGTCCCCATGTCCCTGTGTCCCCATGTCTCCACATTTCCATGTCCTCATGTCCCCAATTCCCAAACCCCCATGTCCCTGTGTCCCCATGCCCTCATGTTTCAGCATCCCCGTGTTCCCGTGTCCCCATGTCCCACTGCCCCCACATCACCGTACCCTCCATGTCCCCACGTTCCCGCATTCCCATATCCCTGTGTCCCTGTTCCCATGTTCCCGTACCCTCCATGTCCCCACGTTCCCGCATTCCCATATCCCTGTGTCCCTGTTCCCATGTTCCCGTACCCTCCATGTCCCCAAGTTCCCGCATTCCCATATCCCTGTGTCCCCGTGTTCCCATGTCCCCGTACCCTCCATGTCCCCACATTCCCACATCCCCGTGTCCCTGCAGCCCCCACTCCTCCATTCCCCCATTCCCACCTTGCGTGCCAGGTGCTTGAAGTCCTCGGTGGTGGTGATCCGGCCCACCTTGCAGTCGGGTTTCCGGTAGGGATTCAGGCACTGCACGATGAACTGGGACATCTGCGGGACACAGCGCTGGATCCGGCTCCCCGCTCCCAGCATCCCACCCCATCCCACCCCATCCCTGGGCTGGCACAGGGATCACTCACCTCTTTCCTGAACACCTCCTTGCTCTTCTTGGCCAGCTCGCTGGACGTGTCGGCTTCTGCTGTCTTGGGCTTCTTGGAAGACTGGAGAAGGGAACACCGGGATGGCAACGCTTCCCTGTTCCCCCTTGGGGACAGTCCCACAGCCAGGCGGGCAGCACACGCTTCCAGCCCATTCCCAGGGAGCTTCCAGCCCATTCCCAGGGAGCTTCCCAGCCCCATGCCAGCACACTCCCCAGTCCAATCCAGTCTTCCCAGCCTGATCCCGATGGGCTTCCCAGCCCAGTGCTGCTGAGCTTCCAGGCCCAATCCCAGTGCACGCCCCAACCCATTCCCAACACCTTTCCCAGCTCTGTCCCAGAGAACTTCCCAGCCCAAGGCCAGCACTGATCCAGGTGCACTTCCCAGACAAATTCCAGCACACTCCCAACCCCAAACCCGGCATTTCCCAGCCCGGTCCCATGAGCTTTCCCACCCAGTCCTGCTGCTCTTCCCACCCTGATCCCACCAAACTTCCCGGCCCAGTCCCGGTGCACTCCCCAGTTCAATCCTGGCAGTCCAGGTGAGCTTCCCAGTTCATCCCAGTGAACTTCCCAGCCCGATCCAGGCACACTTCCCAGCTCATTCCTGCTGGGCTTCCCAGCCCAGTCCCGGAACGCTCCACACCCCAAAGCAGGCATTTCCCAGCCCAATCCCAGTGAGCTCCCCATCCCGACGCTGGCACGCTCCTCGCCCCAATCCAGGCACAATTCCCAGTCTAATCCCAGTCCAGGCCCAGCATTTCCCAGCCTGGCTCCTGGCATTCCCCAGCCTGGTCCCAACACACTTCCCAGCCCAATCCTGGCACAATTCCCAGCACACCCCGGTCACACTCCTGGGCTGGGAGGCACAGGGACCACTCCTTGCTCTTGTTTGCTTTGGAAAAAAAGCTGGAAAAAGAGCAGGAGCAGGTCCTGGGGCAGCCAGGCTGGTCCACAGCGGGAGCAAGGCCTGTGGTGGTGGATTTTCCTTCAGGAATTCCCTGGGAGGGCTGGGGCCCCCCACAAGCGTTCACACGGACTAACTTTAGCTACAGTCAAGATGAAGGGAATTTTCTAGGAATTTCTGGCTGCTTCCCTGAGTACTGATCCCTGATTCACTAGCGGAGTGGAATCCGCTCTGGCTGCATCCCGGAGCACATCCCTTCCTGCTGGACCCACACCCACCTCCCACACGCTCCCATCCCAAGCTCTGCCATCTCCTTGGAGCCTAGGGGAGGGAAAAGCGGCAATCCCTGCAACCAGCACCATTTTCTGGGAGAGGTCTGGGATCCAGCTCATCCCGACTTGGATTGTAAGGACGGGAAGAGCAAAAGGATTCGTTAAAGGTTTGGAAAGCCGGGGGAGGTTTCCCTTCTCCTTCTGCTCTTTGATGATGTCCCAATATTTCTTTTAATTAAAAAAATCCCACTTTTTTTCAAGTGTTGAACACTGAAAAAAGCAGGAGCCATCCCATCCCTTTCAATCCCTAAAAACGTGCCTGGAGGCTGGAGGGCAGAGCTGCAGAGCCGTGGGAGCAGAGGGACAGGGCGTAAATCAGCCGCGCCAGGGAGGTTTTATGGCCGAGGCTTGGCCGGAGCAGGGACATCAAAGCTCCTGCTCCGGCCCCAGGCTCGGCTGCCACTTCAAAAGGCCGGGAATGGGGAGCAGATGGCTCCGGATGGCTCCGGCACCAACGCCTGCAGTGCTCCATGGGCAAACCCTCATCATTCCCAAACCCTTCCCAAACCCCTCGTCATTCCCAAACCCCTCATCATTCCCAAACCCTTCCCAAACCCCTCATCATTCCCAAACCCTTCGTTCTTCCCAAACTTTTGTCATTCCCAAACCATTCCCAAACCCTTCCCAAACCCTTTGTTCTTCCCAAACCCTTCCCAAACCCTTTGTCATTCCCAAACCCCTCATCATTCCCAAACCCTTCATTCTTCCCAAACCCCTCATCATTGCCAAACCCTTCCCAAACCCTTTGTTCTTCCCAAACCCCTCGTCATTCCCAAACCCTTCCCAAACCCTTCATCATTCCCAAAGCCTTCTACAGCAAACCCTGCTCCACCCCCAAATCCTTCTCCATCCCCAAATCTTTCTCCACCAACCCTTTCTCCATCCCCCAACTCTTCTCCATCACCAATCCCTTCTCCATCATGAAATCCTTGTCCAACCCCAAAAATCCTTCTCCATCACCAACCCATTATCCACCCCCAAATTCTTTCTCCATCCCCAAACCCTTCTCCATCCTGAAATCCTTCTCCACCAATCCTTCCTCCACTCCCAAACCCTTCTCCATGACGAATCCCTTCTCCATCAGCAATCCTTTCTCCACCACCGAATCCTTCTCCATTCCCAAACCCTTTTCCATTCCCAAATCCTTCTCCATTCCTAAACCCTTCTCCACCCCAAACCCTTCCCCATCCAATCCCTCTCCGTGTGGGATGAGGGGAAAAATCGGTGTCTAAAATTGGCAGGGAAAATGAGGAGGAGAAATAAAAGCTCCATTTCCAAGCTCCTCCTCGTGCCAAAGTGCCAATTCCTCCTCGGAGAATTTTCCCTAATTTTAGGCTAAAATTGCATTTTAAATTTCTTTTAATATCAAAACCTCTTTATCAAGGCCTTCCTCCCTCACCTCCCCGAAGTGTAATCCCATAATCCAAAGCCTGCCAGGAAAACTAACACAGAAAAATGCCCCCAAATGGTGCTGTCGCTGTTTTTCAGCCTCTGGAGGAGACGGGAATGGAGAAGCCACAAAAACAGTGGGAAAACCAGCCTGGGATGGGATCAGGAAGCCAAATGTTTGGGAAAAGCTGGAGGAGCCTGACTGGGATTCTCTTCTCCAGCAGCTGGGATCTGCTCTGTTGACACTGACTTTTCCATGGAGAACCAACGGGCACAGACAAACCCATCCCAATTCCAAGCTTTTTCCATTTAAAAGGATGCAAAACCTTCGGCATCCAGCCCAGCGTCCCTGCCAGCCTTCCTGCTGAGCCACTCCCTCCAGAAAGCCGTTTTCCAAGGGGAAAAACAGGATTCCAAGGGTGTTTTAAAGGGAATGGCGACCCTGGCTTCCCACTCCTCTTGTGCCTTTCCATCAAAATCCTCCCCCACGGCCCAGGAACACCGGGAATAGCAGCCGCAGCTGTCGGACGCCGGAGCCGCGGTGCCGGTGGGTTTAATCCCTCCTGGGTGGGTTTAATCCACTTGGGAAAGGTGTGGGGTGGGGAGCAGGGTGAAAAATCCAAGGAATGTGGTTGTAATTTCAGGGTGGAAGCGTCGGAGGCGGGAGCCGTGACCATGGGAATTCAGTGCCAGGAAAATCCCGACCTTCCGGCCATCCTGGCCCAGAAGAAAAGGAATTGAAGCTCTGGAGTGAGTTGGAACCATCTCACCCTGAGTTCAGCCAGAGCCACGGCTCATCTCGGAATGAGGGATTCATGGATTCAGGGAAATTCAGGGATTTGGGGTTTGGAGCGAGCAGCAAAACCTGGAAGGAGCAGGGAGTTCATGTCCGGCCCGAGGTGAAGCCCTTGGATGGTCACCTCGGCCCTCAGCTCCTCCTCATCCCAGTTTATGGGATAAACCCCCACATTCATGGGAGCATCATTCCTTGCTGCTCCCTCTGCTGTGCAGGCAGCACGGAGACCCTCAAAATTCCATAGGAAAACAATTCCCAAGCTGGAAAGCACCAGCACAGCTCTATTCCCTCACTCGGAAGAGCCCAACCTTCTCCTCAGCACCTCCTTCCCATCCCAGGGATGCTCCCAGATACCTCCAAGCTGCTCTGCACCACTGAACTTCAGCTCATCCCTCCACAGGGATGCAACTCCCAGCTATTCCAGCTCCAAATCTCCCTTCAGAGCCTCAAATTAACATTTTCTTCATCAATCCCAACATCCTTCAACAATATTTGCAATCCTGAGATCCCGGAATCTCCAGGGAATGCCATGGGATAAAGGTGACACGGATCCAGGGGTAAGAATCCTTGAAAAGGCTTCCCTGGATTCCCCTGTGGAAGCAACAGCTCCTGGCTGTGCAGGGAGTGCCAGCTCTGAGCTCATTTTCCAATTAATTTCTTTCCAGGGAGATAAATATTTGTCCGTAATTTTGGCGGAGTGAACTCGCCAGGAATCCTGGCTGGAGCACTCGGAGGCGTTCCGGGAATGGGATTAACCCTTGGGATCCTGGCAGCACATGGAAAGGCAACAGCAGCCGTGTGGGATGTTCCTGGGTGCTGCAGGGTTCCAGGGTGCTGCTGCTTCCGCCTCCAGGAAAGTCACTCCCGGGAATGCGGGAGCACCGGAGCAGTGGGAGGATTGATTCCTTTCTTTCCATGGATCTTCTCCAGCTTTTTAAGGAATCAGAAAGATACAGGAAAGGCTCCTAAGCTACACCCTCAGTTTGTCCTTCTCAGTGTTATTCCCCCTCATTCCCATTTTTTTGGCCAGCTCCACACACGAGGTTGGAATGCAGGGCAGAACTTCAGGGAAGTCCGGTGTCCACTCGAGCTGTGGCCGCAACGGCCGAGCCCCAACAGAGCCACTCCAGAGGATCCGGGGTCACTTCTGTCCCCCTGCCACGCCCCGAATCCACACTGACCTCCCATCCCATGGTCCTTCCCAAGGATTTGCCTCCCTCACCTTCATGGGGTTCTCGTCGTACGTGGGGGTCCCGAGGTCCATCTCGGCCTCGTGCTCCAGGCTGGCGTCGTCCCCGGGGCTGTCCCAGGTTGGAGGATCCCACTGGGTTTGTCTGGAGGAAGGGAGACAGACCCTTAAAGAAACCGGGACCTGCTCATGGATTATCCCATCAGCTGGCACATCCGGAGTCCATCAGCCATCAGAATTCCTGACACGCGGAATTCGCGGCCTCGTCTTGCTCCTGATGCTGAGTTTGACGATTTCTAAGTTGGAGAAGGTTAAAACCAAGCAGGAAGAACAGGAAAAAGGGAATTTGCACCATTTTCCACCATGGTGACGCTGTGGGATCAAGGGATGTTCATCACCGGGATGAAATTCCCAGGATGGAAAGGTGGGAATGTCCCAGCAGAGACCCCAGCTGGGCCTCCTCATCTCATCCCGAGACTTCCAACCAGCACAGTTCACCAGTTCCTGCTCGACTGGTTTCAGTTCCAGGTGTTTGAAGGTCTCCTGCCCTGCTGTTGGTGTGCCAGGAAGCAGAGAGGAATCCAAAGGGAGATGGAAAAGATTACCGGATGCAGAGAAATGTGTGCCAGGAACAAGAACTGACAGCAGGAAATGGATATGGGAGAAAATATTCCTGGCTTATCCCTTCAGAGGTGGATCCCCATCCACACCTCCCACGGTGTTGGAAATGTAAAAAAAAATCCTTTTTAGAAGCTTAAAATTCGTTATAATTCCAGGTAATTCCATAGGGATTGATCCAAAACCTGGTTCTTCCCAAAACTAATGGGAAAGGTGTGGGGAAAACATTGGGAAAATCGCGTTCCTTGCTGTGGAGGTGGGAGTTGGGCTCTTCTCCCAAGAAACAAACGACAGGACAAGAGGGAACGGCCTCAAGTTGTGCCAGGGGACGTTCAGGTTGGGAAAATTCCTTCATGGAAACAGCTGTCCCTGGACAGTGCTGGAGTGCCCATCCCAGAGGGATCTCAAAGCCCTGTGGCCGCGGCACCTGGGGACAGGGGTCAGCGATGCCCACACTCACCTGGTGACCACGTGGTAGTAGTAGATCTTTCCCTCAGGGTCCCGGGCCGTTTTCCAGTTGGGAGGGAGGACGATGGTTTTGGGTTTGGGAGGGGACGGCGGAGGCAGATCCAGGAGGTTATTGGTGACCACCAGCTCAGGCTGGAAACAGCACGGAAGGGATGAAGAAAAAAGTCATGAGGTGCCCTGAGAGCTCTTTATCCCATGGGAAAACCCTCCCCATCCCTTTGGATCCAGCAGTCCTCACCTGCTGGATGGGCTGGGGCTGTCCGGCTGCCACGATGGTGGTGACGGCCGTGGGGGGCTGCACGATGACTCCCTGCGGATGAGCCGTGTAGATCTGCTGGCCCTGGATGTACTGCAGACCTGGCTGGGCATAGCTCTGGAACAGGGAATCACACTCAGCTGGTTTTCCCAAAAAAACCTTTGCTAGAGGAGAGCAGCTTCCACCAGGTCCCAGGCTGCTCCAAGCCCCAATGTCCAGCCTGGCCTTGGGCACTGCCAGGGATCCAGGGGCAGCCACAGCTGCTCTGGCAATTCCAGCCCAGCCCCTCCCCACCCTCCCAGCCAGCAATTCCTTCCCAATATTATCCTTAGATTTTTGGAATGTGATTAATTCTGGTAGCTCCAGACTCCCACTTCCAAAAGCCAGTGGAAGCTGAGCTCCCGCATCCACGTTTTACTCGTTTACTCAGCTCCTGCCCACAAACCTCCCTTCAACAGTCAAGAAACCAACACAACTTCTCTAAAGAGGTTCTGAAACATTCCTGCAAGCTGCAAGTTCCTGATTTGCCCCAAGGACTATGGAATCATCATCCCTGGAAGTGTTCTATATCCCCCATCCCTGGAAGTGTTCTATATCCCCCATCCCTGGAAGTGTTCTATATCCCCCATCCCTGGAAGTGTTCTATATCCCCCATCCCTGGAAGTGTTCTATCCCCAATCCCTGGAAGTGTTCTATATCCCCCATCCCTGGAAGTGTTCTATATCCCCCATCCCTGGAAGTGTTCTATCCCCCATCCCTGGAAGTGTTCTATATCCCCCATCCCTTGGAATGCCCAAGGCCAGGTTGGACATTGGGGCTTGGAGCACCCTGGGCCAGTGGAAGGTGTCCCTGCCCACGGCAGGAGGTGGATTGGGATGTTCTTTAAGGTTCTTCCAACCCAACACATTCCCAGATTCCATGATTCTCTAATTCATGCCGTTTGTAGATGGGAAATGCCCTGGAATGTGCTTTTCTCCTACTCCTGGGCAGGAAGTTCCCTGAGAAGAGCTAAGAAGATGCTCCAACAAGAGAAGCAACAGTGAATAACTCAATTCCCAGCTGGCTCCCCTGGTGTTCCCAGCTGGAATTACCTGGACGATGGGTGGGGTGGTCTGCGAGTAGGGAGAGGTCACTCCGTAGACGGTCTGGCAGGTCTGGCCCTGGTAGTAGATGGCCGGTTGGGACTGGGCCGGGGAATAGGGCTGCTGGACAGCCACGGGCTGCTGGCTGGAATCCCACACCCCGTAGCTCTGGCTCTGCACCGCGCCGGCGGCGGCCACCGGCAGCACGGCCACGTTGGCCTCCTGGTGCACCACGGTGTCGCTCTGGGCCACGTACTGCGGGGTGGTCACCTCCATGGTGGTGGCCACGTGCTGGACAACGGGCACCGGCTGCGGCGTGCTCAGGGCGGGCTCCACCGTGTGCCCCACCAAAGTCTGGGAATGCTCGTATCCCGCCGGAGAGCACATGGAGTCCATGGTGGGCGTGGGCAGCAGCACCTTGCCGGCGTTGGGGTTGCTGGGGTCCACGTAGGCCTGCATGGGGTACCCCGGCGGGTATCCGATGAAGCTGTGGTGGGGCGTTCCGTAGCCCATGGAGTCGTAGGGAAGCGGGGACGTCATTCCCAGGTTTTGGAGCTGCTGTTGCTGTTTCTGGGCTTCCCGTTGGGCCACCTCCTGCTCGAAGAGCTTCCGGCGCTCCTCCGTGGACAGCTTGTTGCGGTCCTTGGGCCGGACCTTCTTCTTGGAAGATGCTGGCGTGTCATACCTGGGAGAGAGGGAACAGGGAAAGGGCTGTGAGGCCTCAGGAAGCTGCCGGCCCAGGGCTCCAGCAGCAAAAGGGAGGGTGGGAAACCTGGAATGCCCAACAACAGTGGCGATTCCTAAAAGCATTCCCTTTTTTCCAGCTGTTTGAGCAACTCAAGAGAAACACCAACACCCCGCTGGTCCTGCTCCCCCACAGGGAGCCAGGGCAGGGGGTCAGCAATCCCGATGGATTGGCCAACATCAGCCTGGTGCTGATGGAGATGCAAAGGTGCCAGAGAAGTTGGAGGAGCTGCTCCGGGATACCTGGAGAGCGAGGGAACATCTCCCAGAGAACCCAAGGAAAGGTCACAACCAGCAGGGTATCCCAAAATGCTGGAAACACTCTGCCGTGTTCTCCTAAAGCAGGACCAACAAGGAATTTGGAAGAGGCTCCCAAACAGGAGCAACTCACACCACGGCACCTTCCCCCTCAAATTCCAGAGCTGGAATGAGAATTCCATCTTTCCAGTCCGGAACCCCGACACGGGAGCTGCAGACATGGCAAAGAACAAGGGAGTCACAAACAGCACATTCCTGTTGGGAATTCTGCTCCTTCCCAGACCACAACTTCAGCTTCAAAAAATAATGGTGTGTATGGGGCTTTAATTCCTTAAGAGTTTTCATCCCAAAACACAGAGCAGCTGGAGGGATTTTTCCAGGGAATTAAAGAAGGAGGGGGAAAAAAAAAGAAAAAGCCTAAGGACTTTGATCAAAGCCCAACCAAGGAAAATTTCAGATCAAAGGTGGATATTTCCAGACGTTACGAGTGTGGTAAAACAGGGATCACAAGGAAAAATGCTTTGCAGCCTGAACATAATGGATTCTACAAAGCATCCAGGATATTCTCCACATATTCCGTGGCCCTGGGATCCATTTACATATCAAAAGCACATTGCTACCAACAGATCCGCTGGAGCTGTTTCCTGGCATTCCCAGAGGAGCTGCAGGATCCGTTAATGGGAACCTCATTGCCGTGAGGAGTTTGGTTTCCCTAATTAAAGTCTTTCCTGGCACTGCCTGCAGAGTTTGGAGGAGAAGCAGCCGGCGTGGAGGGAGTGGGGAGAAGGAAACCGAGGGTTTAGCGTTCCCTTCTCCATCCATTCGGTTATTTTCCTTATTAAATCCTTGGGATAACAACGGGGGATGCTCAGAGTGGGGAGAACATTCCCAGAGAAGGATGTTGCTCCTTCACGGACACGGCACAGGAGGAAGAGTCAGAGCAGCAACTCCTCACCCAAAAGAACCGCTTGTTCTGTTTAGAACAACCCTGAAAATCCAGGATTTACTTCCTGGGGATGTTTCCAGCCTCGTTCCAGGGGGATAGATTTACATCTGTATTTTTTCTCCAGATGTTTCCAACTTTCCCGGCTCAGCTCAACGCGAGGTTTCCTCGTCTGGCTGACTCGGCACCAATTGTTCCCTAATTACGGAGCGGCTTTGAGAGGGACAACAGAGAACGGAATTCTTGAAAGGAAATTCCCTGGTATTTTTCCTGCCTTTAACACGATCTCCAGCCACTCTGAGCTCCAAGACATGGAATATTTTCCTTCTCTTTATTAGGAGTCGCATTCTCTGCCCTGGCAGTGATGCCACCGTTCCCAAGGAAAGGCAGGAGACACGGCACCGGCCTGCTGGGATCACAGCTCCCTGGATTGTTGTCCTTGAAGGAATATGCAGGGAATAATTACTCAGACAAGGAAGTTTTGGAGTTAGAAGTCCTGGTTTGGGCACTGCTCCCTCCTGTTCAGGCAGGGATTGCTCCAAGTTCAGAATAATTCCCAGCACACCAGGAAGAGGAGGAGGAGGAGAAGGGAATGGGTTTTGAAGGACCCAGGGAGCCCTTTGCATTAGGAGGGCTGCATCCTGGAATTCCTGGATTCCCCAGCCCTGGCAGTGCCCCAGGCCAGGCTGGACACTGGGGTTTGGAGCACCCTGGGACAGTGGAAGGTGTCCCCATGGCACTGGATGGGCTTTAAGGTCCTTCCAACCCAAACCATTCCACGATCCCTAATTTCTGTGCAGGAGCTGGCACAGCTTTCCTCATTTCCCACCTCATTCCCAAAACACGCCTGAAGATGGAGATGCAGCTCATCCCAGAGAAGAAGCCACCAACACCACAGAACCGCCCAGCTCCCGGGAACAGATCTCACCACCAGGATTGCTCCAGGAGAAAACTCCCTTCCCCAGCCCTGGGCGATTTCAAAGATCTCCAGGACCGTTTTTCCTGCAGATTTTACCCAGGATTACAGCAGATCCCTGGAATATGGTGGATCCCTGCCAGCACTTGCCTGTCCTCTGGCCTCTTTGTCCCCCGCTCGTAGCCCGAGGACGGCGGGGACAGGGAATCTCTGCGTCTCTTCCTCTCCTTGCTCTGGCTCTGCCGCTCCGGATCCCGCTCCCGGCTCAGGATGGGGTTCTTGGGAGTAGGGGTCTGATCCCGGAGCCCGGCTGTCTCTCTCCCACGGTCAGCTGTTGGGAAAACAGGGAAGAGGGGGGAAATTTTTATCATTCGGAGTATTTAGAGTATCCCTCTCTTAGAACAAGAGGAAACAGCCTCGAGTTGCACCAGGGAAGGCTCAGGTTGGATTTGGGAATATTCCTCTTGGAAAGGGCTGTCCAGGGGTGGAGTCCCCATTGCTGGAGGGATTTAAAAGCCACGTGGATGTGACACTTGGGGATGTGGCTCAGCGGTGGCCTTGGCGGCGCTGGGGGACAGTTGGACTCAATTTTGCAGGGTTTTTCCAAGCTCACCAATTCCATGATTTTAATTCTAGGTTGCCCCATGCCACCCTCAGGGCTCCGTCTCCCACCACCCACCGCTCAGGTTATCCTCCCTATCCCAGGAGCTGCACAGGCAGAGCATCCCTCGGCATTCCCAGCTGGGAAAATGAAGCATTTCCATGGGAGAAGAGGAGAACATGGAAAAGGTGAGGACTTACCACTGCTCTCCTTTTCCGCTTGGCTCTTCTTCGGGATGCGATACACCTCCTGTGGAAAAGGCACGGGCACGGTCAGAATTCCAGCTGCTCCCAAAACCACCCCAAAGAGCCGAGAACCGTGTAAATCCTTGATAGGGAACCCCCAAAAAAGGGTCTCTTGAGGGAAAGTTCTGGGGGTTTTGTGGTGCTCTCCACTTATCTCCTCTGCTCAGGGTCTGATTTTTGATGGATTTAGGTGGAATTTTGGGCCAAGAGCTCTGGGCAGAGCTGTAGGGTGCTACACATTCTGTGGGGAGGTAAGAGTGTCCCACCAGCACCTCCTGCTGTCCCTGTCCTGGTCTCCAGGGCAGTTTCAGATTGTCCTGCTAGGAGCAGGGAGTTGGGCTTGGTGATTCCCACTGCAGACATTCCATGGGTCTGTGCTCCTGGCTCTGGTGGCCAACATCTGCTCATGGACCATCCCTGGGCTTCTCCCAGCTCCCAAGAGCCTCACTGGGGACAGGGTTCACGTTTCCATGATGTTCCCATGGTCTGGTGTTTGATGTTGGAGCATCCCAAGGGCAATGAGCAGGAGGCCAAGGCCCAGCTTCGAGCAACCCCTTCGACCAAGGACCTGCTGAAGCTGCTGAGATCAGACCCCAGCGTCCAGCACTCCTTCAATGGCAGCAAAGTCCAAACCCTCTGCTCATCCAGCTCCTCCCTCAGCACAGGAGAGAGTCCAGAGAAGGCCCCGGAGCTGCTCCAGGGCTGGAGCCCCTCTGGAGCCAGGCTGGGAGAGCTGGGAATGTTCCCCTGGAGAAGGGAAGGACACAGGGAGAGCTCCGAGCCCCTTGCAGGGCCTAAAGGGGCTCCAGGAGAGCTGCAGAGGGACTGGGGACAAGGCCTGGAGGGACAGGACACAGGGAATGGCTTCCCAGTGCCAGAGGGCAGGGATGGATGGGAGATTGGGAATTGGGAATTGCTGGCTGGGAGGGTGGGGAGGGGCTGGGCTGGAATTGCCAGAGCAGCTGGGGCTGCCCCTGGATCCCTGGCAGTGCCCAAGGCCAGGCTGGACATTGGGGCTGGGAGCAGCCTGGGATGGTGGGAGGTGTCCCTGCCCATCCAGGGGTGGGATGGGATGATCCCAAAGGTCTGGTGGAGATGGCACCGTGGGAAGGAAGGGAAGAAGAGCTGGGAATGAGGATCAGAACTTCCCTAAAGCCCAGCTTTAGCAGAACAGCCCTGCTAAACCCCACTGGAGTGTGCAGCACCAACTCTTCCCACGTCATTGGAAGCAACTGTGCACCCCCACAATTAGGAATGAGGTTGATTAGCACCTTCCCATGCTCTGCTGTATTTTTAATTGGAATCTTCTGGCACTCTCAGTGTAAATCCCATTTCATCTCAGCGACGCTCATGATCCTACAGAGGTTTTACATTTACATTCCTGACTGTCCAAGCCCTGAAAGCTTGGAATAAAAAGCTCCTTTTTGTTTCATTCCAGCTTCTATCAAGCCCTAGCTCTGTTCCCTTCCTGAAGGAATACAGCATTCCCAAGAATTCCCAGTTGTTTCCAGCTGCTTTGCGCCTGATGGGGCATCCCTGATGGAGCTGCAGCTGCCTCCCAAAACAAACCCCACGGAATCATGAAGGAGATGCTCAGTTCCACACAAAGAAATTGCTGTCAGGAGCTGAGCTGACATTCCAGCTTTCCCAGGGCATCTTCCCGAAAATCTCCTTTCATTTAGGCCCTGGATGAGACAGAGTGGGAAAAAAGACGGATTCAACTGTTCCTGAGGGGAGAAGGCTGCTCCAGGTGGGAATTTAAAGCTCCCACGAGCTCAGAAATGTGGAGTTTACCTTGATTTGACTCTCAGATTTTAAAGAGTATCTTTTTTTTTTTTTTAATTCCTCGAGTTTTTAAAGCTGTTTGGGAATTAATTAAAGGGTGGCTCAGGGGGCTCATTAGCAACGTGTCCACCCCCAGGCCTGGATGGGCTAAAAACGAGAATTTCCTTTAGTGAATAAAAGGAAAGGAGAAGAAACCCCGTTGTGGTTTGTCCACGAGGCAAAACCACTTCAAAAGTGCTGCTGCTGGTTAAAAAAAAAAAGGGGATTTGGGCCAAGTTTTTTAGGTTTTTAAAGATATTTTTGCTTTTCCATAGAGCTTGGACACAGCACGTGCAGTTTGAAGGATCTACAAAAAAGAGAGGCATTAAAATTCCATTAAAATGACATTTTTTAGTTGTTTTTATCTGTTTGTGTGTTTGCTATGGGTTAAAAGACTCCAAATCCAGGGGTTTTCAGATTAAAAGTAAAGAAACAAAGCAGCAGCTCCATGTTTGGGGTGGGGAGGGATGCAGGAGGAGCCCATAATTATATAGGATTTATGTATTTATGAATGATGTCATCTCTGCCATGTCCCATATCATGGAATCATGGAAAGGTTTGGGCTGGAAGGGACCTTGAAGCTCATCCAATTCCAATCCCCACCACGGTCAGGGAACCTCCCGCCAGCCCAGGATGCTCCAAGCCCCATCCAGCCATAATTTATGGATTTGATTTTATTTTCCCACAGAATTCCATGGTTGTGGATGGCAGGGATGATCTTGCCTCTCACCACCTCGTGTGGGATGGAAGTGACCACAGGCGCAGGTCCTGAAGCCCCAAAATCACCTCCCAGCAATGGGTTTCCCAATTTCATTTCTTTCTTTCCCACATTAAACTCCTAAAAATGTTCATTTTCAGAGCAGCACATCCAAAAAAATCCCCCCAAATCTGCCCCAGGGCTGCTCCCAGAGGGAATGAGGAGCCACCGAGGAACGGGATCGTGGATGAGCTGCCCAGAGGGGAAGGACAACACGAGTGTTGGGAAGAGCTAAACCACACCAACTCCCCAGCTCCTAAAAAGGATCTGTCCCATTAAAGAGCAGGATGGGGAATGGGAAATTACTGGGAAAAGGCTCGGTGGGAAGAGAAGGAGGATATGGAGCACCTGGAGTAAGGGGACTCAGCACCCCCGGCACTGCCGCTCCTGCCACACCTCGCTTGAGGTTCACCAGGGCACTGGGGGAGCCCGTTCCAGGATCCATCCCAACCAACTGGCCAGCCCTAAAAAGTCCAGGAAGCCCAAAATCCAAGGTCATTATGAGCAGGGAGTGAGCTCCGTCCTGCTGGAGAGCAACTCCAGCTCTACGCGGTGGAGCCTCCAGCATCCACGTGGGAAGATGGAGACAGCAAAGGCTTTGAACCAGGAACAAACGGAAGGACTTGTCCAAATTGCTCCATGAGAAGCAGATGGTGGTCAGACCAGGCTGGGGAAAGTCCCAAGAAACGTCGATTTTATTTTGGGAAACGGAAGCTGCTGGCTCGGAGCTGCAGAATTCCTCAATCAACGCGACCGCCGCTAACGGGCTCCAAATGGCTCCCGAGCTTCCAGCACAGCTTTGAAGGGATTGCACGGAAAATTAAACGCAGAAGGAAAAGTGACACGAGTCTGTTCGACACAAAAGAGGGGGGAAAAATGGGATTTAGGCTGTCCAGCCTCAGGCACAAGCCAGCCTTGGCTTGGGAAAGGGAAGAGAGCTGCAGGATCGAGTCAGGACTCGAAAGACGCAGCAGTGGGAAAGGAAGATTGTGCCTTGATGGAACCTCCTCCCTGAATCCGTCCCTCAGCTGCCAATCACTCCTGAATTAACGGTTGGATTTGATGATCTTAGAGGTCTTTTCCAACCTTAAGGATTCCAGGAGTTTATCCTACAACTCTATGAACTTCTGCTGAATTGTTGAAGGAACACAACTCAACCAAATCCATCCCCTACGCGGCTGGATGCTCTTCCTTCCCTTCCTCCCTCCTCTCCTCTCTTCCCTCTGCAGCTCCAGCGTGATCCCAAGGGATGGGGCAGAGCAAGAGGAAGGACCAACACCACGAAATCCCTGCTGGAAGGCCAGAAAATCCCACAGCAAACCCCGGCCTGGCCGCTCCCCAATCCTATTGTTTTCTCAAACTATTCCTTTCTCTAAGTTATAACAAATTATAAAATTCCCCATTAAAACATGGGATGCACGAGCCAGAGCCAGAGCCAGAGCCAGAGCCAGGCACTCCAGGAAGGCTTCACTGGGAAAGGGACAGACAAGAGCAGCTTCACCGGGCGTTACCAGGATAAATCAGAGCAGACTCGGAAAGATCACCCCAGGGGAAGATGGAAGCGCCTTTGGCCTTGGTCACCCAAGATGTCCCATTCAGGGTGAAGTGGCCTCCAGGGCAGGCTCAGGTTGGATATTGGGAATATTCCTCCTGGAAAGGGCTGTCCAGCCCTGGCACAGCTTCCCAGGGCAGGGGTGGAGTGCCCATTGCTGGAGGGATTTAACAGCCCTGTGGATGTGGCACTTGGGGACAGGGTCAGGGGTGGCCTTGGCAGTGCTGGGGGAAGAGTTGGGCTCAATGGTCTCGGAGGGTTTTTCCAACCCTATCAATTCCCTGATTCCATGATTATTAAGCTCCCAGATGGGAGCAAAAAAAAAAAGGCCACTTTGGCCTAAGTCAGGGTGAGGGCTCAGCCTTGAGCTCCAAGTCACTGCAAATGCCTGGAAGGTCAGAAGTGTCCAACTGAAACCGTTTAAACACAAGGCTGGCTCTTCCAAAAGACTTTTCCTAAAACCAATACCCTCTCCAACTCACAAGGAAAGGGCCTGTGGACCCTCAGAGCCACAACTCCCAACTGCCCTTTCCCAGAAGGTGAGGGCCTCCTCTGGGGTGGAGGAAGATTCCCAAAACTCGGTCCCACCTGAGGCAGAGTGGCACCAAAATGTCCTCTCCTGTCCCTCAGCTCAGCTACTCAACCTCAGCCATCAAGTAGACGTTGGGAAGAGCTTCCCAAGCTTGGCCCTACGGCGTGTTCCGGTGCTTCCGAGAGGTCTGTTGGCCATCGCACCACGTGTCACCTCCAGCACGGGCCTCTCCACACGGATCAGCCCACGGAGCCTTACCTGAGCGCAATCCACCCGGAGGAACCACGTGGAACCAGCACCTGTGCCCCTGCCGGGTGCCCAGCAGGCAGCCTTTGGCACTGGGAGGGAGTTTTCAGCCCGGGAGAAGCCATGCGGCGCTTCCTCGGACAGCGGGAACGGCGCCCACGAGCCCGGGCTGAAAACTCATCCCGCTGGGAATGGGAGTGTGTGTGGTGTTGTGCCAGGGGTGTGGCCGTGGCCAGCACTCCTCACGGAGTCGGAGTGTTGGAGCCCTGGAAGGACTTAAAAGTCCTGTGTGTAGAGGTAGAGAAAAAAATTAAGCTCACTTAATCCTTTCAGGCCAGGAGCTGGGATTTCCCCGGAGCGACGTCCATTGCCGGCAATGGACGCACCAAAATAACGTCGGCATCCCCGAGTTAACCACCTCTGTCCTCCTTTCACCTATCACACTGCTCATGCATCATCCAGCTTCCCAACCATCTTCCCGGCTCTTCACGCTATGTCCTCTCCCTTCTTCCGCACGGAGTTGGAGAAAAGGAGCCCCTTGGTCAGCTCTGGCTGCCCGGAGAAGCTGGATGGAAACGGTGGAAATTACAAGGGGGTCATCAGCAAGGCTGGAGAGGACAGCGCTTAAGTCACGACGTTTCCGACCCTCCCGCCCCCCAGCCAAGGCCAGGTGTTCCACCGCCCCAAAAACCCGGCTTTTCCAAAGCTCGGATGTGCCGGGAAAGGCACCTGGGGGTGATTGAGCCATCCCCCTTCCAGCTTGGATTTGTCTTTTAGACATCCGGGGCGGGCTTTGGTGGCACCTCATGAGGTGAGAGGTGGACAGAGGCAGTTAACTCCCCGAGCCATGAAAAAGTCCAGCACAGGATAAATTCCCAGCTCCCAGCTTCCCTACAATTGTTTTAGAGAGAAACGAGCTGTCACAGCCCCGTGTCACGATCCGGCTTTTTTGGGATGGATTTGCTGGGATTACACTCCAAGCTCGTGAGATCCAACCCCATCCCTACAAGCAGACCACAACCTCATTAATAAATACACGGAGAGGATGAGAATCCACCTCTAAAATACGGGACTGTGGCAGGACTCCATGGTCCAACCACAACTTCAACAAAATTCTGTAGATTCCCAAGCTGAGCTTCTCCAAGCTCCAAAGAAAACACAAATCTTGGGGATAAAACGACACCGTCAGATCAAATCTGGTCTCAGACCAATGTTTTGGGGGAGTTTTGTGAAATTTCACACGTTTTACCAATATTTTATCATTTTCTCTGTGCTGTCCCATGCACGTGGAAGGGAACACAGCGGTTCCAAAGGAAAAACTCCGTCTGGATACCCAAAACAAGTCTCCAAAGCAGAGCGGGACTAAGGCCTGCCTTAACTTTCAGTTTAAAACAGGTTGGACTTGATCTTGGGAGGTCTTTTCCAACCTTAACAATTCTCTTGGCAATGACGGAAAAGGACTTTTTCCTCTTTAACCACAAATCCAACCTGACGGTGTCGCTTCAAGAGGAAAAGCACACCAAGAGTCTGCAAATTCAAAGCTGGTAAAGGATCAGATCCACTCGGAACAAAGGGGAGGAAAACACCAAACCACAACCCAGCCTCTCTGCAGAAATGGATTTCAGTCACCTCCCTTCTTCCCCCTCCAAGATTTGTGGCACAAATGATTGTGCCCAAAACTGTGAATTTCCCGGGAGTGTCTGATCCTCCTGAAAAATTCAGACTGAGGCAAAATGTCCCTGAATTCTCCTGGGAATCTCTGCATTTCTAAATCCTGATGTTTGTAGCTACAGAATGGCACAAGCAAAGCTTAAGGTGAGGTCTCCTCCACCTGCGCTGGTGCCGCAGCACAATTAACACCCGTTATTTTAATTAACCTCCTTCAATCATTACTCATTATCAAAGCCAATGGGTAAATAAACTCCTTAGCTCTGTGATGCATCAGAAAACATGAATTTGCTTAAAACTACTTCCAGTAATTAAAGCTGGGCTGGTGGTTGATTGAGAGAAGGGCAGAAGAGCCACCAAGCCCACAGGAAGCTGGAATTGCAGCAGCACCTTCAATTCCTGCTGGATCCCCAGGAATCACTGGGTTTGGACTTCTTAAAGAGGCTCCCACCCCTCCTGCCCTTGAATATAAGGAATATGAAATAATACATGGAGCACAATCCTACAGAAGCAGCAGCTCGGTGAGGAGCTTCCAACGAGCTAAAGAAACCCAGGAATGACTGAAGCGCTGAGTAGAGAGCAAGATCCACAGAACCATGGAATGGTTTGGGTTGGAAGGACCTTAAAGCCCACCCAGTGCCACCCCTGCCATGGGCAGGGACACCTCCCACCGTCCCAGGCTGCTCCAGCCCCAATGTCCAGCCTGGCCTTGGGCACTGCCAGGGATCCAGGGGCAGCCCCAGCTGCTCTGGGCATCCTGTGCCAGGGCCTGCCCAGCCTCACAGCAGGAATTAACTCCTTCTTCACCACTGATCTAAATCTTTCCTCTTTTAGTTTAAAACCATTACTGGAATGTCACCCTACATCCCATCAGAAAGGAGCTGTTGGCTGAAGATTCCACTGGCCACCTATGGGACAGGGACACAATTCCACAGGACAGAGGGGGCCACCAATCCCTTCTCTTGAAGAGGTTTTCTGCTCCAGAAGACCTTGGTGGGAGTGAAACCACTGAAGTCCCAAATAACACCCAAATCTGGGCATTTCCATCTACAAACACCCAGGGGTTGATCCAACATGGCCTTTGAGAGAACCTTTGTGGCCAACAGACCCTTCTCTGGAGGCTCCACACGGTGCAGATGAAAAGCAGATGTTGAAAGGACAGGAAAAGCTGAGGATGTTGGGATAACTGAATTCAGAGAATCCCAGAATGCTTGGGCTGGTAGGGACCTTTGAGATCATCCAGCTGCACCCCCTGCCCATGGGCAGGGACACCTTCCACTACCCCAGGGTGCTCCAAGCCCTGTCCAACCTGGCCTTGGACACTGCCAGGGATGAGGCATTTAGGAACAGCCCTGAACACTTCCAGGGATGGAATTCAGGAGCAGGGAATTCCACCCAAAATGCTCATGGCATCTCTGGCCTCCTTTCCTGATGGGTTGAGAAGGGAATCTCAATCCCTCAGAGCTGCCCTTTTCCTGGACAGCCTAAAAAACAACAGGATGACCGAGGTGTCCTTGTGTGCCCAAACCCAACCAGCTGCTGATCTCAGCGTGTGCCACCCGGACTCAGGTCACACCCAGGGCAGTTTGCACCAGAGGATTTATATAGAAAGCACTTTTTGTGTAGAAAAGACCATTTTAGTCACCAAATATTGACCAAAAGACATCAAACCAGCCCCATTTGCACCACACCACCACCAAATCCATGCTTTCCTTAGCTCCAGGTGCTGGAGCTGCACGGAGCTGCCTCTTACCTTGAGCTCCTTCCAGCTGTCGAGCAGCCTGGTGGCCAAGTCGCTCACATCCACGATTTTATCTGTCTGCTCCTGGCTCCTCTCGCTCTCCACATCAGAAACTCCTTCCTCCTCATCCTGCGACGGCGTTTCCATGGCCATGGGCTCTTCCAGCTTCGCTCCGTTGCTCTCCTTGACCTCTGCCTCAGGCTCGGCCTCCAGCTCAGCAGGCTGGGATTTGCTGCTCTCCACCGGCGCCTCCACAGCAGTTCTGATGTCCTGCTGCTGCTGCTGCTGCTGCTGCTGCTCCTCTGTCACCTCCATCGGGGCTGCCTCCAGCTGGTCCAGGTCCTCCTTGCCCTCCTTTCCTTCCAGCTCGCTGGTGGTATCCGAGATGGCGCTGTCCATGCTGTTCTCGCTGATGATCTTCAGCCTCCGGAACACCAACTTCTTGGGGGTGTCTGTGTCACCTTCCACGCTCTGCTTGGCCGAGAGCTCCGGGGTGTTGAGCGGGGTGTGGGCCCGGGACGTGTTCTCGCTGGAATATCCGTCGCCCTCGCTGAGCTGCGGCACCGCCGTCTTGGTCTGAGCCCAGCGCTGGATGATGGGCAGCACCTTGCTCTCCTCCAGCATGTTCTTGGTAGGGATGGGCAGCAGCTCCAGGGTCTTCATGATCTAAGGGCAAGGACAAGCAGGGCATTGTCAGAGCCATCAGGATTTAAAGCTGTGTCCAACCTGGAATAATTCCCTTTTGTCAGGAAGAATTCAGTCTGGAATATCAAGGTGGTATCAAGGTTTGGGTGGGAAGGGATCTTAAGGGTCGTCCATTCCACCTCCTGCCATGGGCAGGGACACCTCCCACTATCCCACGTTGCTCCAAGCCCTGTCCAGCCTGGCCTTGGACACTTCCAAGGATGGGAAGTCCACAACCTCTCTGGACAACCTGTGCCAGGGGCTCACCACCCTCACAGCCAAGAACTCCTTCCTAATATCCCATCTAAAATTTAAGTATCTGATCTAATCTATCTAATGATGGTCACAGGTCATGGGTGAGGGATTTCGGGAAGAATTTCTCCATGGAAAGGGTTGTTACACATTGGAATGGGCCACTCAGGGAAGTGTTGGGGTCCCCACCCTGGAGGGGTCCCAGGAAGGCCTGGAGGTGGCACTTGGTGCTCTGGGCTGGGGACAAGGTGGGCATCGGGCACAGCTTGGACTCAATGACCTTGAACTTCCAGATGTCTTTGGGCATCCAATCCCCAACTGCTTATGGAAAACCAAAACATTCCAGTTCCATTTCAGACCGTGAGGATCTCCAATTCCCTGTGCTTCAGCATGGAATAAGCAGCAACAGCAACAACCTTTAAGTCTCGCTCATGGAATCTACCTCAGGAATTCAAGGAAAACCACAGGAGCAAATTCCTTCCGTTCATTAAGGATGTGCCTGAGGGCAGAAGTTTCAGGCCTGTAGTTCTGAGGCACCTGAGTTTGTTTTCCATGAACACTTGGCATGGATTTGTATTTAAAAAAAAAACCAGAAGGAAAAGAAAATCCTCGTGATCCCGAACATTCAGTAAAGCTGCCAAAACCCTGTTCCCCAAAAAGGGGAAAGTCCGGACTCCCCGTTCCTGGAGGGATCCAACAGCCCTGTGCATGTGGCACTTGGGCTAGTGGCAGCCTCGGCAGTGATCAGGAATGGTTGCACTTGATCTTAGAGGGCTTTTCCCACCTCGAGGATTCCGTGGGAGCTCCCAACCCCAGGGAATTACTGACCTCCAGCTGCAGCTTCAGGTTGTTGGCGGTGCTTCCTCTGCCATCGCCCAGCTCCGTCATCCAGATCCAGAGCAGGGACAGGCCGTGACACTCCAGGAAGGACTTCAGGCAGGACTGGGAGTGAGTGTTCTGGAGAGCCAAATGTGGGAATAGTCAGAGACTTCCGGGCAAAACCATGGAAAACTGCTCCACTGGGATTATGGTGAAACCCACGGCAGAGCCAGAACTCGGCACCTGAGCACGTCCAACTGATTCAAGTGGCTGGAAGTGCTGGGATTGGAGCAGGGATTCAGCAGCAGGACCAGGATAACCATTACACAGCTCGTACTGGGGAACAAAATTTAAGGGCAATGGATCCTGGAGCCACTCAGCTGAGCTCGGGATGCTGGAACAAGGGCAAGACCTGCCTCCCACACTCCCCTCTTCCTCTGAGGATCCCTCCCGGTCCCAGGGCTGCTCCTCACCTGGATGAGCTTGAGGCAGGTGAGTTTCTGCTCCAGGGTCTCGATCCGGACCATGAGCCGGGACAAGCTCAGCACCTGGTTTTTATCGGAGAGGCCCTCCCCGTTCTCCAGCAGCGCCTCCAGCTCCCCATCCACCTGCACAGCCAAAGGAAAACAACCTCAGCCCCAGGCCACGGAATTCCCTGACTCCAACCTCCGCTTTCCCTAAGGAATGTCACATTTTAGCTCCGGACAGGTGGAAATTCCAGGTGGTCGCACCAAAAGCCTCCCAGTTGATCGTCTCTGGTAGGAAAACAAACTAAGAAATGATCTTTGATTGCAAGTAAAACTTATTCTTTATATTCTGAATTGTAGAATTCCTTTATAAATCTGTAATAGATTCATGGATTATAAATTGTAACAGATTTATAATCCTTACAACCAGAGGCTCCCTCTCCACATGGACACTGGAATATCCCTCATCATCATTTTGTGACTAATCAGTGTTCTAACACACCCTCTAAATGATGCATCAATTATTTCTTGGCTTCCTCACTCCCTGATACAGCAAATAAAAATGAAAACTGGCATTTTCAAACTTCCCAAAAGAATTAGGAATAAACCTTCTCCACAGGAATAGAGGTTTGTATCTTCAAGGATGGAACAATTACAATTTGTAGGAATTAAAGAAGAGCCTGTGCAGGTTCTTGCAGAAGATTTCACCCAGAAAAAATCCTTTTGCTCTGGATTCTCTGCACCTTTTCCACACAGTGTGAACCCATCCCTGCAATTCCAAGTGTTGCCTCTAAGCCAAAACAATTTAGAGACTCAAATTCCACCTCCCAACCTGGAGATGGCCAAACTCTGCCCTCGGAGCTGCCCAATTTCAGGTGATGCCCTAAATGGTGGAGCCAATATTGTTCATCTTTCATGGATGTTTAAAAATCGTGGAAAACAACCCAAATTTTTTAATCCATGTGGAATTTATGGCAGGGTTTAGTTACGAATGAGCAGATACTGGACCTGGGAAAGTCCCCCTCTGGTGGGACTTTAAATAACCAGGAGAAAGGAAATACGGATTTAACTGAAGGTCCAAGAAAACACAGATCTTGAGGGGCCTTGTGAAATAAAATCATTGAAGTTGGAAAAGACCTCCAAGATGATCAATCCAACATTTAACGACACATCCATGGGAAAGACTGAACCCTGAGGTCATCAGGAGTCATCTGCTCCAAGGGAACAGCCTCAAGCTGTCCCAGGGGAGGGTCAGGTCGGATATGGGGGGAATTTCTTTATGGCAAGGGCTGCTGGTGGTGGAATCCCCATTCCCAGAGGGATTGAAGCCGAGCGGACGTGGCACTTGGGGACGTGGGTGGTCTTGGCAGCGCTGGGGAATGGCTGGACTCGATCTCAGAGGGCTTTTCCCACCTCAGGGATTCCGGGAGAGCCGAACTCACCGAGTCCTTTTTCCGGGAGCGCTCCTTCTTCATCTTGCCGCCGGCCGCGCGGATGCTGACCCTGTTCTCCCCGCCCAGGTAGCCCCGGCAGTTGGAGGAGCCACAGAAACATTTCTGGGCCTCTTTGCTGTGGGGGGACACAAAGAGAGGTTCAACCCCAGCTCAACCCCAGCCACAGGACTCGTCCAGCTCCAGAAGCCAGGCTGGGAATGGCTCTGCATGGAAAAGCCACTGAAAATGCAAATAAAGGCTTTGCTCCTGACACAGCTCCCGTGAGCCCCAGCTGTGGCAGCTGCCAAGCCAAGCCTGCCTCACTTCCAGGCTCTCTGCAGGTCCAGAACCAGGAACCAGAGAGGAAAAGGTGGAGCTGGTGGGGCTGAAAACTTCTTATCCCACATTGGCACCGATAGCCTAATTTTCCTAAGGAATTTATCCTCAGGATTATACATCCATTAGGAAAAGCTTGCAGTTCATAGCTTTTTATATATTCATTTTTTAGATATTTATTTATGATTTATTTTTATAATATAGTTCTTTTATAGATATATTATGGCTCATATATTGAATTGTAAAGCTCAAAACGGGATAAAGAATGAGCTCAGGATTCATGGAAGCAGCAAAATCCACATGGAAAATTTGTTCTGTATGCACAGCCGTGGATAATAAATCCAATAAATATAACAAATGTTATAAATGTAATAAATACAATAAATGTAATAAATGTAATAAATACAATACATATAATAAATGTAATAAATATAATAAATAAATATAATAAATGTAATAAATATATTAAATATAGTGAATATAATAAATGTAATAAACATAATAAATAGAATAAATGTAATAAATAAATGCAATAAATTTAATAAATGTAATAAATGTAATAAATATAACACATTAGAAATATAATAAATAGAATAAATAGAATAAACGTAATAGATACAATTCCCAAGGAATATTTCTCCCAAGCCTCTGTATTTCCCACTAGACACACCATCCATTTCAAGCCCCATTCCACAATTTCTTGGGAAAATGGCAGGGTTTTATCTTAAACATGTGGGATCCACTGGAGGAACGTGGCTCTGCAGTGGTAAAAACCAGGGAAGCTCAATTCCAGGAATTTTCAGGAAGGAGGAATGATTTTAAAATGCAACTAAAAACTCAGTCCTGATCTTCCTGCCTACAGGAAGGGCCTGGAGCAGGATCCAGAAGGAAAAGGAAGGGATGCTCCTTAAGTTATACTTCAGCACACAGTAACAGAGGAATATTAGGCTCAGCTTTAGCAAAGGGATCCAAATTCCAGGCTGGAGCTTTCCCTGCACCCCTGGATTAGGCCAGGAAGACGGGATGTGTTCTCGAGGGGGTTTTACAGCTCCTCAAGGACTTGCAAAGCCATAAAACAGGAGCGGGAAGGGAAGAACAGGAATTCCTGGGGAATACTGCAAAGCCTGGATCCTGGCTAATCAATAATGAGACAGGAAGAAGCAGGGAAGGGAATTATCTGGGAAAGGGATGGCGTGGGACCCAAGTGACACCGGGAAAGACGAGGTGAGCACGGAATTCCCGTGCCAGGAAATGGGACGTACCCGTATCTCTGGAACTGGTAATCGAACGTCAGCTCCGAGCCCGACGGGACCAGTTTGGTGGTGAAAAATCCAACCCGGAGCTGCCCATTCACAGTCCACTATGGAAAAGAGATGCCAGGAGTTATTCCAAGCCTGACTCCAGCTTTGCTTTCCCTGAACCGCATTAATCCTTGGAAAAGCAGCACAGGGGAGTTTAAAACAGGGCGCACTGCCTGGTTTAAATCCAGTTGGTTTTGTGTCGCTGATAACGACAGCAACAAAAATTGCCAAAAGGAAGAAGGAAAACGCTTCACTCTGAGCTCTCCAGAGGGAGGAGCCGCTGGATTTGATCCAGCACTTTACCTTTTGGGTCTCACAGTTGGGCTCACAGCTGTGGTTCATGAAACGGGAGCAGTTTCCTTTCTGGGTGGCATCGATGATCTGGAAAGGAACCAGAAATCCAAGGGAAAAGGCTCATTCCTCGGAATGGGAAGCAGCTACAAACACAACTCATGGAGGAATCAGCTCTTTTCCCGCTCTTCATTTGATATTCCCCATCCTTATTCTGGAGATTGGGGGTTGTTGGCACATCAAGTTCCCCCCAAAAAAGAGCTCTTAGGTACACGGCCCTTCATTTCCCAAAGTTCTCCAGCTGGATGTGGATCCTGGACTTTGTTTCTGGTGAGACCATGAGGGGCTGGGACAGTGAGTTTTTCTCCCACACACCTCATACTCCGAGGGAAAAGTCTGGATCACTTCCAGAAATAAAAACTCCTTTTATAACTGGAAATGCTCCTTTGTGACACTTCAAATCACACAACAATCCCCAAAATCCTTATTTTGAGAAGAAAAAAAAAAGCAGGAAAAACCACTCTTGAGTATTTTTAGCTCCTTTTCTCTCAAGCTCCGCAGACCCAGAAAGTCCTGACAGGAGAGACAAGGAGAGTCTGAGATGGAATTTCTATTTATCCCCCTTGTTCTCAGGCAGAGGGAACAGCTCCACATCCCACGGAGCTGAAGCAGCCATAATTAATTAAGGAAATCCGATATATAAATATTCCAGAGGCAATCCTGCACGGAGGGACTTAGCCAGCTAAAAATATCCCAACTTCATGGAGTTTAACAGGAAAGGAAATGTGGATTTTTGGTGTATTTGGGCACCCAGGGAGGGCGAGTTTGGCCTGGAGCATCTTCCCAAACACAACTTTTCTCCCAGGGACGATGTTTGCTCATGGAAGGGATGAGCCATCTTTTCCTTTGGAAGGACACTTTCCCCTCCCTAAGGGACACTGGGATACATTTAAGGTGCCACAAATATTGTTGGAACTCAGCAATGAGTTTTAAAAATCCCGAGGCTTGAGGTTTCCTTTCCTCAGGAAAACATTCCTGATGGATTCAGGACGTTGCTCCGTGGATTCCCAAGGAGCTGGGGCTGCACACACCTAAATCCAGCCTTTCCCAGAGCCAATCCCAGCAATCCCACTGCTCACCTCATCGTTCTTCAGGGCCATGAAATAATAGTGGATGTTCTTGTTCCGGGCATATTCCTTCACCCGAGCCTTGAATTCCTTGTGATCCAGCACTTCCCCACAGTATTCCAAGACAAAAGTGTTGCTGCAAGGGGGAAAAAAACATCAACTTTCTTAACAAAGAACCACCAAGAAACACAGAATAATCCCTGTTCAGGGGGATTCTCTGAACACAACTCCCAGCCTGGCCATCCCGGTGGTGCAGCAATAATTAAATGCCTTAACCTCTGGGAATTCTGATTGATTTGGGATTTTGTGCTGTCACATGGGAAGGTGACAGAAGGATGAAGCTCCCATTTGAGCAGGGTTTATCCTATATATCCTATATATCCTGTATATTCCATATATCCTGTATATTCTGTATATTCCATATATTCTATATATCCTCTATATCCTATATATCCTGTATATCCTGTATATTCCATATATCCTATATATCCTATCTATTCGATATATCCTGTATATCCTATATATCCTGTATATTCTATATATCCTATATATCCTATATATCCTGCATATCCTATATATTCTATATATCCTGTATATCCTATATATCCTGTATATCCTATATATCCTGTATATCCCATATATTAATGGAATTCCAGGCTGGCTTGGGTTGGAAGGGAGCTTTGAGATCATCCCATTCCAACCCCATTCCATGGGCAGGGACAGCTCCCACTGTCCCAGGCTGCTCCAAGCCCCAGTGTCCAGCCTGGCCTTGGGCACTGCCAGGGATCCAGGGGCAGCCACAGCTGCTCTGGGCACCCTGTGCCAGGGCTGAGCAGCCCTTTCCAGGAGGAATTTTCCCAATATCCAACCTGAGCCTCCCCTGACACAGCCTGAGGCCGTTCCCTCTCCTCCTGTCCCTGTTCCCTGGGAGAAGATCCCAAATCCCCCCCGGCAGCCCCCTCCTGTCAGGGACTTGTGCAGAGCCACAAGGTCCCCCCGGAGCCTCCTTTGCTCCAGCCTGAGCCCCTTTCCCAGCTCCCTCAGGAATTCTCCAGCCCCTTCCCAGCTCCATTCCCTGCCCTGGACACATTCCAACATGGTCCCTTCTCCCAGTAAACCTCATCTTGGTCTCCCCATCCTGCTCAGGCCCCACAAGATCTCAACATCCTCTCTCCTCTCCCGGCCTCACCCCAAGCAGCGCTGGGAATGACAATCCTGAGTTAAAAGCAGGAGGAAAGATCCCCTCGGGATCTTCTTGTTGTCCAAAGGGGAGGAGGAGGAGGAGGAGGAGGAGGAGGACTCAGGAAGCACAGAAGTTTTGCAGAGGTGGGAAGAGAAGAATGGACACAACCAGAGTGCAGTAGGGACAGAGAAAGGGGAGGCAGATTCATCCCAAGAATAAACCATGGAAAGGCTGTTGGGAAAGCCTGGAGAGTGGGAGATCACACAATGGACGGGCAGATGGCAGAGAGGGACACCCAGCAGGGACAAGGACAAGCTGGAAGAACCTCGGCCCATCTCCTGTCAGGAACATCAAGAGCCCCCAGGCCCTTCTCCCTTCATGAGGGAGCAAAAGAGCGGGAAAAGGCCGTGGGAAGAGGGAAGGCTTACGATGGCAGGTCCTTGGCAGCTCTGAGCCCCCAGCCCTTCTTCTCGGTCAGGATCACCTCCACATCGGCGTGCTGCTTCTTCTGGAAGCGCCGGTTGGAGCAGTAGTCGCCGTTTGGACACCGGGAAGAGCTGAGGGAAGGGAAGTGAAGGGAGAAAATCAATTCCCAGCAGGGAAACGGCGCCAACAGAAAGAGCTCAGATGGGAAATAAATCCCAAATAATCATCATCAATCCCGTGTGAAACCTTCCAATGTGGTTTGCTATAAAAAGCACAACCACGTGACTGTCACCATGCAAATGCAGATCATTTCTTCCTGGGAAGATAAAAACACTTGGAATGCTGATCCCGCTGTATTTCTGTATCAGGGCATCCCAATGGGGAGAACTGGGCTCTTCTCCCCTTGTTTTGGGAGTTATTCCTTCAAGATATTCCCTGCCCTAGGTTTGGGCTATGAGAGAATAGCAAAAATTGAGATTCTGCCAGGTAATTCCAATCCTTCCACATGCCGGGGAGGAATCCCACCAAGCACCCTGTCCCTGCCTCCAGCTCCATGGAGCAGCAAACCCCTTCCAGGAGGGGCAAGGAGACACCAGCCAAAGGTGGGAGAGGAGACCCAGGAGATTGTGAGGGCTGACCTCCTGCAGATCATCCAAGGATTTACATCATGGAATCACAGAATGGTTTGGGTTGGAAGGGACCTTAAGCATCATCTCGTTCCACCGCCCTGCCATGGGCAGGGACACCTCCCACTATCCCAGGGTGCTGCAAGCCCCACCCAACCCCTGAACCCTTCCAGGGATGGGGCAGCCACAGCTCCTGGTGGCAGCTCCGAAGGTCACTCCAGGCCAGCACGGACACTTCGCTGCCACCTCCCAGGAACTCCTGGCTTATCTGAGGCATTCCCAAGGCATCTCCAGGCCAGCCCACGGAACCCCACTCACCACTCGATCATGAGCAGGCGATTGAGACAATCCTCTCCACAGGCCACCTCCCCCTGCGCCCGCTCCTCCTTGGACAGAGGGGGACACTCACACAGCATCCGCTTGATATCCCGGTGGGATTTGTTCTTCTTTCTGGGGAAGCCAAGTCATGGAAATACAGGTGAGAGAGCAGCCAGCAGGAGAAATTCCTCCTCGAACCTTATCAGCGGTTATTGGAAAAATTGGAAAATTGATTTCTGGACATAGGGATTGATAGCCCTGGGATAACCACCGGGAGGCACAGGGATAACCAAGGACACTCGGCTCGGTGATGACTTTGTGATGACAAAAGGTGATTTCCTAGAGAATTCCCAGAATGTTTAGCTGGTTTTCCTTTCTCCTCCCTGCCCATGTTTATTTGGACATCCATATTTTAATAGGCAAAGTGGAGGGTGTGGTTACTTCAGCCTTGCTGTCAAGTGAGAGGATGAAAAAGAGGAGAAAATCAGACTTATACAAAAGGCATCCACTGATTCACATTTTAGCTTCCATAAAGGATTTCAGGAATGCTCTGGAGCGTGGATCCCAACAAGGCAAAAAAATCCACGAGAAAAAAAAAAGTAGTATTTTGAATTATGGGCATTAGATCCAAAACAGCTCCTCTGAGACAATAAAGAAAGACATGGAAGTAACCAAAAGCTTTAGAAAAGCGCCTTGTTTGTCCAAAACCTTTTCCACACCCAGAGAGAATTCCCTGTACCTACGGAGAGGGAATGACCTGGCATTCGGGATATTGAACAGGCAGGATCTGGTAAAGCTATAAAAAAGGGTATAAATAAATCAACCTTTCCCTCAGATCCTTCCATCTTCCATCTCTTCTCAGCACTTGGGACTGTCTGGGCCCAACTGGGGGATTCTCTTCAGGAGAAGAGACCCCGGGGTGGCTTTGCCAGATGTTGGGAATGCAACATCCCCTCCCCTCCCTCCAAAGGATGCCAATTTGGCCATAAAAACCCAACCATCCTGGAAGCAAATGGAAGTTAAATCCCAAACTTGCTCCAGGAATTAAAACAAGGATGAAGCAGCAGTTACCTCTCTGTCAAGTAGACGTTCTCCTCGATGAGGTCGAAGTAACAGGGCATCTTCCCCTGCTTGGCAAACTCCTTCCAGCGCTGGGGGTCCCTGAAGTCATCCATGATACACAGCCTGCCCACCATGGAGGAATCCTGCGGCGCCGGCTCTGCCTGCTCCCCCTCCAGCTTCCCCTTTCTCTTCTCCCCGGCATCCCCGTCGCTCTCCGAGTCGCTCTCCAGCTCCGGGCGCCTTTTCTTCGGTGGGCCTCGTTCTTTCGCGTCGTTTTTGTCCAAAGCTTTCACCTCCTCCTTCTTCTCCCCACCCGGCACCGGCTCCTTGGTGGAATTGCTGCTGATCTCGTGCGCCTGCACCGAGCCCTTTTCCTTCTGCCCGGGCAGCTGGGATTTTCCAGAGGGGCTGGGAAAGCGAGGCTTGCAGTCCTCATCCCAACGTTCATCCTCTTCATACTCCTCGTGGTCTTCTGTGAGGGAATCGGGCACCTGCCCTTGGATGCGTTCGTAGTTAACCACGGAGGGTCTGCTGGCTGCCCTCGTGTCCCAGTAACCGTTGCCTTGCCAGTAGCTCTGGGAGCTGGGATAAGCTCCCGAGCCCGGCTGGTAAACGTAGCCCGAGTACATCCCGAAGCTGCTGTCTGGCTGCTGGTAGGTGCTGCTTGGCTTCTCCTGCTGGGAAAAGTCCCAGCCCACCGCACCCATTTCCTCCGGAGCACGGAAACCATCCAGCCTGGAGTAGTCCCCGAGGCCAGACTGGTTCAGCCCGCCCTGCCCTTGCCGACTGTCAGGCTTGGAAGAGCTCATCTGGTGCCGGGATGCGTCGGTGCTCTCCAAACTCTCCGGGACACAGAAGGGCTGCTCTTCTGGCCGAACCATGGGCCTTCCCACGTCCATCACATCCGTCAGCACCATCCTCTCCTCCGCGCCGGCTTTGCCATGGGAATCGGCCGTCAGGTCCGTCTGGCTCGTGCTGTCCACGCCGTCGCTCTGGGCCTGGCACGGATCCGCCCGCAGCTCCTCCGGCTCCCTCCTGCTCAGCTCCGTGGAAGTTGCTGGACTCTTCTCCATCCCTCTGGGAGAACACCTGCTCTCCACCTGAGCACCACCTTTACTGCCCATATTTTCTGACCTCTCCTCATAGTAGGGCCTGCTGGGCTCGGGCCGCTCATCATCCCAGTGGTCAGAGAAGCGCCGGCTGCTCCGGGAGGAGCCCGGGCTGTTCTCCTCCGTGGCTATGGTGGAGTTCTTGGGAACCACCACAACAGACTGGAGCCGCTTCCGTGGCGTCCCATCATCGGAATCTGAGTCCTCCGTGTCGCTGTCCTCGCTGCCCCCCTCACTGTCGCTGTCCCCCGTGTCAGAATAATCATCGTGGCTGGCAGGAATGAATTCCGCGGCGTTGCCGCTGCTGTCGCACGTTGGGGCTTGGGTCAGTGTCTCGGTGTCCTCTGCAGTGACGATGACATCGGAGGAGGGATACAAGGCATCTGGAAAAGCCGAGGCCACCAAGGGCTCGCTTCCCTCATCCCTCTCGGCCGATACGCCAGGACACGGAACCCTCAGCTCCTCCAGCTCAGCTCCCTCGGTGGAAACAGCACTTGCTTCCACGACCTCTCTGCCGCGATGCTCCAGCGGCACTTCCGAATAGTAGGAATGTTCATTCTGGAACGATGACTTGCCTTTTGCTGAGCCAAGATCAACGTGCTGAGCATCCAACTCCAGCATCTCTTCGGCTTCCAAACGCGGGAGCGGCTCCTGGCACACACCCGGAGGGGGCACATCCCACTTGGAAGAGACACTTTCCTCCAGCACAGGATGATCCGACTGGAGCCTCTGGGAACCGCCATCCTGGGAGGAATCCCTGCCCGAGCATTCCACTGCCAGACTGATTTTATGGGAAGCATGGCCATGCTCATCCTCCCCAGCAGACTTGGAATGGGAATCCTCCGTGCTCTCGTAATCGCACGTCACCGTCTGCGGCTCCACCTGCACATCCAGGAAAGTCTCAGATGTCACTTTCAAATCCGCAGGTTCCGCTTCGATTTCCACTTCCGAGTGGTACAAATCAGGGGTGGCATCATCGGAAATGTAGCAAAAAACAGGTTCTTTGGTTTTGTCACACAGAGTCACCTCCTCATCCACCTTCTTAAGGACAGTTTTAGTGGGATCTACATTCACGACAGGGAGAGGGGCGGCTTCCTCCGGCTGCTGCGGCTCCGCAGCCTCCGTTTCCTGGAACAGGCTGTTGCACTCGCTGGACTGGACCCGGGAATCATCCGGCTCTTGCTCTTGGGACACATCCCTGCTCTCAAACCCATTGGATGGCAACGGATATGACGGGCTCGTCTTCACGGCAGGCGACGCTTCCGACCAACCCGGGCCGTGGTCAGAGAACGCGGCGACGTCCTCTGCTTTGGAGGCACTGGAAGTTGCCAGACCCTCATGCTGACCCTCCGGGGAGCCGTTCACACTCGATTCCGTGGGGAAACACGTTCTTAAGGAATCGTGCTTTGCCTTTAAGAATGTTTCTTGCTCCTTAGCACTGCCGTGGCATTCGTTTGCTGCAAGTTCCTCGGATTTTGAGTTCGCCAAACCCACCTTGGACTCGTCAGCCTTCGGCAAAGCAGGAGAATCGCTGAACTGATTTAACGGAGAAAGTGTCTTTTCCCGTTCCAACTTTTTCACGCTGGACACCCTGATCTCACTGTTCTTTACACAAGAGGTCTCTAAATCTAGAGAATTACACCTGGACTTGATTTCTTCGATCGATTCTGTACAACAGAAAGAACTCTTAAATTTATCAGGCTTTGGTGCGGGGGCCTTGGATTTATAGCGGGAGGAATTCACATTACTGTCGGGCTTGGAATGGGATGTCCCCTTCCGATAGCCCAGTTCATCGAGGGGAGAGCACCTTTTGGATACTTCACTTTCAGAAGTCCTTCTGGAATCTCGATCCGCTTTCGAAGACGACCTCCCTCTCCTGTCCACGTCAGCGTGAGACGACTCCACTTTGCTGTCCCTGTCTGACTTGGAGTAAGAGGATCTCGAGTCTCTGTAGGAGGAGGAGGAATGGGAGGACGTACGCCGGGAGTCGCTGGACCTGGAATGTGTCCTCCTGTACTCCTCCTCCGAGTCCGAGCTCTCTCGCGCCCGGCTGTCCGCGTACGACCGGGAATATCGCGACCGTTCCCTGTACGGGGAGCTCCGGTGGTACCGGCGGTCGGAGTCGTAGTAATGCGAGCGCTCCGACCTCGAGTAAGAGGAGCTGGTTCGGGAGCTGCGATCAGAGCGGGAACGGGAATGAGACCGGCTTCGCCTCCTCTCTCTGTCCGAGCGGGAGCGGGAGGACGAGTACCGCGAGTCTCTCTCCGATTTGGAATAGCTCGAGTACTTCTCATCCCTGTCCGACTTGGAGCGCGACGAGGACTTGCCCAGGTCGTCACCCCGGAGGGACGCGGAGCTCCGTCTGGGATCTCTCTCCTTTTCCGTGCTGGATATCTTCTGCTCATGCGACCGTTGGCTGGAGGAGGTCCTCACGGAATCCTCATCAGACTCGGAGCCCTGCGGCGCGCCGTCCGACTGGGAGAACTTCCTCTTGGCCCCCTGCCTCCGGGAGCAAGCAGGAGCACCCTTCGAGCCGTCGGAAACCTCATCCTCCTTCCCAATATGGGAATCTTCCTTCGGCGGGGTTCTCTCCGTCTGCTCAGGCGCGGTTTGAGCCACGCGTTCCTCGGAGCCGCGCGATGCCGGATCCTGCTTGGCATCAGGCTCCAAGGCCTCCCTGGGCAGCGCGTGGCTCGGCTCCCTCGGCGCGGGGGCTTCGGCTTCTCCAGGCGGCGACAGCAGCAGCGCCGACATCGGCACCACCGGCGGCGGCGGCGGGGCCGTGGCTCCAGGGACCGGCATCAGTGACGCCGGCGGTGGCGGCGGGGGCGGGGAGGCGGCGGCGTGGGGGGAAATCCACGGCCAAGGCTACTGGTTCCGTTACCGGTGCCGGGAGCGGCGCCGGCGGAGCCGGGGGTGGTTTTGCCGTGACGTTCAGTAAATGTTTTTTGAAATGAATCTTCCCCAATTCTACCTTCGGTTTCGGGGGCGAAGACTCCTCGGCTGAACCAGCGGCGTCCCCCAAGTCCAGTTTATTTTTGGGGTTAAAATCAGTCGGGAGGGGAACTGCTGGAGGGGTGGGAGTTTCATTTTGTTTCTCGTTTCCCAGAGCAGCCAGGAATCGATTGGGTAAAGTTTTCTTGGTTAAACTAAAGCTGAAAGACACTTTTTGTCTTCCCTGCTCCTCAAGGTTAACCTTGGTTTTGGTGCCTTTGGGCAGAAAGCGGCTCGAGGCGACGCCTTTGAACACGGGGCCTTTGATAAAACCGGCTCTCGGCACCGTTTCGGGTTTGCCCTGCGGACGAAAAAGAAGATGCAGTTGGAGGAATTGGATTTTTTGGGGGTTTGAACTCAGTTCTGCAGCATTTTCTTTCACCTGGTGAATTTTTCACAATGATAAAAGAGAAATGCATACCCTGGGTCTGCCTTTGGTGCCCGGCTCTGTCCTGAAAAAAATCAATTCCTCAGACTTCTCCAGCTTGGAACAAAACCTCCTCTGAGGTTTGGGCTGAGGCTTTTTATCTGACTTATTAATGACCAAGCTCAAAGTCCTTTGATCACTTAATCCTTATTTTTTAAAAAAAAGAGAGTTCAGTTTATGAAGTTAATTGATGACAGAACTCTGCTTTTCTTATGCTGCTTCTGCCGTCCCAGACTACAAAATATCCTGAGTTTTAAGCTTTAAGTACATTCGTTTCCATGTGACTCCACCTGGATGCAGCCTTCCAGTACTGGAGAAGGGAAGGACACAGGGAGAGCTCAGAGCCCCTTGCAGGGCCTAAAGGGGCTCCAGGAGAGCTGCAGAGGGACTGGGGACAAGGCCTGGAGGGACAGGACACAGGGAATGGCTTCCCAGTGCCAGAGGGCAGGGCTGGATGGGAGATTGGGAATTGGGAATTGCTGGCTGGGAGGGTGGGGAGGGGCTGGGCTGGAATTGCCAGAGCAGCTGGGGCTGCCCCTGGATCCCTGGCAGTGCCCAAGGCCAGGTTGGACATTGGGGCTTGGAGCAGGCTGGGACAGTGGGAGGGTGTCCATGGCCACAGCAGAATGGAATGGAATGGAATGGAATGGAATGGAATGGAATGGAATGGAATGGAATGGAATGGGATAATCCTGAAGGTTCCTTCCCACCTAAAGCAGTCTGGGATTCTGTGATTTGGTTCCAGCACAAATCAGACCAACAACAATTCCAGCAGGAATTTAAACCCGTGCTCTCCCACCTCCCTCCAACAGCCCTCTCCCAGTCATTACTAACTCCTGCAAGTTCCCAGGCTCAGGCCTAGACCAGCATTAATTAACAACTCCCCAAGAATTCCCATCAGGACCCATTGGTGTGTGATGACTCCGTCACCTCTGGATCAACCAACTGTTCCCTGCTCCACGTCCTTCCCACCAGGAGGTTCCGGCTGCCTCCTGCCCAGGAGCTCACTCAGCACCTTCCGAGCCCAAACCCAGGAGTTCTCAGAGCACAGAGCGCCCTATATTCACCCATTTGGGCATTTCTCCCTCTATTTTGAATCTTAGAGCTCATCTGTGCCCCAGGAATAAAATTCTGGAGAAGATAAAGCGGGAAAAGGGCTTTGCTCTCAACAGTCCCTACGTCCAAAATCCAAACTGCATCAGAATCATGGAATTCTGGAATGGTTTGGGGGGAAGGAACCCTCAGGATCATCCCATTCCACCCCCAGCCAGGAACAAGGACACCTTCCGCTATCCCAGGCTGCTCCAAACCAAATCCAGCCTGGCCTTGGACACTTCCAGGGATCCAGGGGCAGCCACAGCTGCTCTGGGAATTGGTGTAATCCCATTTTGTGTGTTAAGCCTAATTCCAGTGGAAAGAGTCGTATCCAAATTGTCCAGAGGCAGATTTTGCTCCCATAGCTGTGCCATGAGCACATTTTTGGCAGGAGCAGCATTTTCCTGCAGCCCCCTGTGAATTATTAAGGATTTTGTTATCCTTTAACTCATGTAAAACACCATGCAGCTGCCCAGGCTCAAGGCACCCCAGTAAATGATTAAATGAGACATTGGTGCATTGGAAATCCTGGCTTTTTGCACCCTGGGACATCATGTATCCCAAAAAATCCTCGTTTTCAACACATCAAGGGGTTCATTGTGAAAACCTTTCAATGGTCTGTTCGTGGCTCGATCTGGTGACCCAACCCAGCACCACTCTGGAGCTGCAGCAGCAAATTCCCTTCGCTGTGGGAAAACTGGGAGCAAAACCCAAAAGCATTTCCTTGAAATCGGTGGTTTTTATGAGGGGACATTTCAGGGGTGATTTCAAAGGAGTTTCATGGCTAAAAAGGCACCCAAAAGAAAGGGCATCTCCAGCTCCAAAACGGGCTCCTCTCACCACTGCTCACAACCACCCCCACAAAGTCCTGCTGCAAATGCTACCCCTGTTTTCCAGAGAATCCACACATCAGAAGTGATCCTGGGATTAACCCACAAATTTATACCAATTAACTCAGGGAAGAATGAAGGACAAAATGAACACTACTGAGACCACCCTCCTGTAGGATACCAGGTCCAGCCTCCTGAAGAGTGAGGGAACAGCATTTTGGGGGATTCCTGGATCAGTGATTATCCCTACAACCAGAAATTCCCACACTTTTTTTACTCCAACCTGGGACAACAGAAGCGAGCAGGTTCCTCTCCAACCTTACCCTGAAGGATCTCCACAAATCTAAACCCAAATTCTTATCAGAGGCTGGATTCTTTAATCATATCAATTATAAATGATAAATGAATAAATATCAATTTTAAAATACAGGAAACTCAGGGAATCCGCATTTCGGAGTTTTCCTTCTCACTCCAGCTTTGGTGCCATCATTTTATGTGCCAAAACCGTGCCAATGGTTTGATTAAAATCCTCCTAATTTCAAGCACAACAGCTTTGAAATAATGGGAAGAAGGGGGTTTGGATAGATCCACCTTTTCCCAAATATGGGATCTGTGGGCAAAAAAGAGCTGCCACATTCCAGGCTATTTCCCCCTCATGTGCTCACCCTTCCAGGGATTTTTTCCTTAAATAACAGCAATTTGAACAAAACACAGCTTCCAGAATTTCACACTCCACAGGTAACTTGGGAAATGTAATAGGTGGGAATGACTGGAAAAGCTCTCCAGGAGAAGAGGAATTATCCTTCCTTTCACGTTTTACAGACAGGGAACATTCCCCAAAATGGAAAAACCAGCGCATCCAAAATGATTAACAGCCCTCATTCCGAAGGCAGGATATTAAAATCTATCCCAGGCCTGCAAGTTTTCTCTTTTCCCAATAAATTCATTGAGTCACAGGCAGCAAAACTCATTATTTTTACAAATTAAGTCCTTAAATAATCCACACCAACCCACACCGAGCTGTGCCATCGCATCCCGTGCGCTTATGGCACAAGTGGCACTGGAATTATTGCCCTTCCTCCCCAAATTTAATAAGAATTATTGCCCTTCCTCCCCAAATTTAATGAGAATTATTGCCCTTCCTCCCCAAATTTAATGAGAATTATTGCCCTTCCTCCCCAAATTCAATGAGAATTATTGCCCTTCCTCCCCAAATTTAACAAGAATTATTGCCCTTCCTCCCCAAATTTAATGAGAATTATTGCCCTTCCTCCCCAAATTTAAGAAGAATTATTGCCCTTCCTCCCCAAATTTAGCAAGAATTATTATTGCCCTTCCTTCCCCAATTTAATGAGAATTATTGCCCCTCCTTCCCCAATTTAATGAGAATTATTGCCCCTCCTTCCCAAATTTAACGAGTATTGCCCTTCCTCCCCAAATTTAGCAAGTATTATTGCCCTTCCTTCCCCAATTTAATGAGAATTGTTGCCCCTCTTTCCCAAATTTAGTAAGAATTATTATTGCCCTTCCTTCCCCAATTTAATGAGAATATTGCCCCTCCTCCCCAAATTTAATGAGAATTGTTGCCCCTCCTCCCCAAATCTAACCAGAGGAATCCCAGAAAAGCACCCCTTTCCTTAATCCAGCCCCTCAGTTGCTCTGGATTCATGGAATGTCTCCGTCAAACCAAGCCAGCCGGGCTCACAGGACTTCCAGAAACGCTGCAATCGCTTCCACTCACCTCATTTTCTTCTTCTCTATTGCAATCCAGCCAGGGAAACATGGAAAAAAGAACAGGAGAGAAGGTGTGAACACCAGGCAGGAACAAGAAATGTCCCACTGGACATCTGGGTGTGGAATGGGATGGACCTGGGACACGGAGGGAGGGAAACACCGATGGCACCCGGAGGCAAACCCGGCTCTGGAGGGGAGCACGGCACAGCTGGGAGGCTCCAAAATTCCCTGGAAAATCCCACATGGATTGGGACAGAGCAAACCTTTTTGGAGAGAACTGCTGGCTTGGTGCTGTCTCCAGTTATTCCAACAGGCTGCAGGAATAAAACCCTCAGGAAGGGGATGGAAGAAGGCGGATTTGGGGTTCTTTCCATTTGAATGTTTTCCTGAATAACTGAAAGTTTTGGCCTCTCACTGACAGAAATTAAAGATATTAATGAAGGTCTGACTGCTGTGCCTCTGCCCTGGCTATTTGCATAATTAATCACTATTCTGGCAGCTTAATCATGAACTCATTAGGACCATTCTCCATGCTGAGCCAACGGGAAAGCCCCACTTTTCATTCTTCCCAAGTTCTCCGCTCCGATCCCACAGCAAAGTTGTTTCTCCTCAAGGAAGGAACAAGGACACAACTCCCTCTCCTTGCTTTGCTCAGTTCCTTGGAGAGTGTCAGGGAATTTCTCGGCCCTCCCAACACACCTCAGCCAAGACATCAAAAGTTCACCCATCTCTCTGTCATGGATCTGCCAGAGATCCCAAAATCCCCTTCAGAGCTGGAATTTTCCTCCTTTTTATCAGCTTTTAAACCATAATTCAGCACCGCTGTGGTGACACAGGCAAAGATTTCCCACAGAAAAGGTTCCCAGATTCCCCCTCAAGCATCAGCTCAATGAGAAATATCCCAATTCTGGATGAAAAAGCCAAAATTTTCCATTTTGGAGCAACCCGGACGCGGTGACAGCACAAGAACCACCCATGTCCCCATTGAAACCATCACAGACTGGGAAGTGGGAGCAAAAGGAAGTGCTGGGGAGAACTATCCCCACAGGAATATTCTCCTGCCTCTCCAAAGGCTCCCATCCAATTGATGCAGCTTATTAAAAGACTATAAATTATTCCCAGAGCAGCACGAACGGCGTTTGATTCCATCAAGGAAACCCGAGCCGGGAGTTCCGGCCTGCGGAGCACACGAGGGCACAGACGGGATTTAATGGGGTCAAGCAGGCCAGGAATTCCAAATCCCACAGATTCAGGAGCTCTCCAAGAGCAGCACTTAGATTGGAATCAAGGCCTGAAAGGAGCTTTCAATTTTAGGGCCACCAAAAGAGGAGTTTGGGACTTTCAGGAAGCATCGCGCGGTTTGGGGGTTGGGGTTTGGGGGTTGGTGGAGTCAACTCTCAACAAAACCCCTGGATTTGATGACTGAAGGGCCTTTCCCAAGCTCAGTGATTCCAGGAAGATTTTCCAGACCTCCCCAGGCAGCTGCAGCAGGGAATTACAACCACCAGGTGGAAGCTGAGGGTTCAAAAGCAAAAATAACTCACTTTATACACAAAAATCCACCTTTAATCAGCTGTGCATGGGGAGAGAGGTAATTAAATTCCGTGTTTATCATTAATAACGGGAATAATTAATGTCAGGGAGAAAAGAGAGTCGAGATCCTTCAACTCCCAGAAAAATCCTGCAGGAAAAAGAGAGGGAACGGATGATCCCCATCCCTGGCAGTGTCCAAGGACGGGGCTTGGAGAAACCTGGGATAGTGGAAGGTGTCCCTGGGTGGCACTGGATGATCCCATTCCAACCCAAACCATTTGGGATTCTGGGATTCCATGCATTAGAATGTGTTGACTTTCCTAAAAGTAAGGTTATGGATCCCATTTTCCTTCCCAGCCTCTTCCTTCTCCCCCCCAAAAAATCCCCAGAAATAGAATTCCAAACTTAGGGAACGCGCTGCCGTTCCCTCAGGAACCTTGTGCCAAATTCCTCCCACGCTGGGATGAAGTTACATAAAATCCCCCTGTTCCAAGCTCAGGATCCATCCCAAGACACAACCCAGGGGTTTTCCAGAGCTCTTCCAGCTCCACAGGTTTGGAGCAATTCCCTCAGCTGCACCTTGGTGCCTGCAGGCACCAGAAATAAAAGCAGGATGAAAATTACCGTGGAATTCCTGCACTTTGTGGCTCCTTTCCAGGAAAACCAGGAGAGAAGAGTTGGTAAAGTCCAAAATAAGGCTCAAAATAAAACTGAACACCCTGAGAAGTGGTGAATACATGCAAAAAAGAACCTAAAAATCCACAAAATCAACCAAATAACAAAAAAAGTAACCCCAGCACCAGGAAACTTCACCACCTTTGATCCGTTTCCAGCAGCTTGGTGTGTTAATTTTGTTAAAAAACAAAAATTAAACTCCAATTAAACTCCAGGAAAAGCTTTTGTAAGGCTGAAGAACAACATTTATATAAAAATTCTTTATATAGGGGCCACATTTCTACCAAAATTCCTTATATGGAGCCGCATTTTGACCAAAATTCTTTACATTTAAACTTTATCAGCTCCTCTCCTCATGGAAACATCCCAATTTCGTCATGAGAATGCTGATAAAAAATAAAATTGGATTTTAATTCCGGGGATCGGCAGCTCCAGCATTTCTTGGTGCTTCAAGAGCTTGAGCTGAAGGAGATTTTTCTCTTTCTTAAGTGCAACCCACACAATAATTGGAATTTTATCCCAGTTTTCGGTTTTCCTTATGCAAAAGGAGCTAAAAAATGCCCTCAGGCTTCTGAAGTCTAAAAGACAAAACTTCAGGAGCCTCATCTCCCCTAAATCCTGGGGGTTTTTTATTTTCTTCCCTTTAAAAGAGGAAGATCTGGAAGCCTGGAGCTTTTCTTATCTGAACATCAGCAGCCTAAGAGCCCTGGGAGCTGAAAAGGCCCATTCCCAGCAGGAATTCAGCTCAGGAATTCCACAGGGATCCATCTGAAAGCCACCTTGCTGTCCAAAGAAAGGGAAGCAAATGCAAAAGCTCAGCGCTTAAATCCCAACTTCCAGCTCAGGAAATTGGGATTTAACCTGTTTTGTTTAGCCACAAGTATCCTGGATGCAGCTGGGGCTCCATGGATCATCACCCTCATCCACAGCAGGGCTAAGGAAACCGGGAAGCAGCAAAACAAACCAAGCCCTCAGGTGGAAATTTGGAATTCCAACAGGATCCTGGAGCCCAAAAGGAATTATCCAGGCAGATTTGTCCCAGATGCTGATGCAGAGCTGCATCCATGGGCTTCTGGTGCTGGGGATGCAATTCCCTGGATGCTGGGGAGGAAATTCCCTCTCTGCTGCTCTCATTCACAGAATCCCAGAATTCCAGCACGGAAAGGACCTTAAAGCTCATCCCATTCCAGCCCCTGCCATGAGCACCTTCCCCTATCCCAGGCTGCCCCCAGCCCCGTCCAGCCCGGCCTTGGACACTGCCAGGGATGGCACAGCCAGTTCCTGTGGGAAAACTGCTCCAGTGCCTCACCCTCCCCACAGCCAGGAATCCCTTCCACACATCTATCCCGAATTTCCCCTCCATTCCCACCCTCCAAACAGAAGGATTTGCTGAAGTGTCGTTGCTCCTCTGTTTATGAATCCCTCATGTGGGATAAAAAGCAAGGACAGAAGAGCAGCTGTCCTTGCATTTAATGGAATATGGATGGAATATTGGAATTGCTGGGAAGCCTTTTGTGCAGAGCACTGGGATTTAGCATTCCAACGTGTCCCTGCTCCCAAAAACACCACACTGCCAGTGGAGAATGGACAAGCAGGAAAAGAGCTGGGAAGGGAACAGGCAATCCATGGAGAGTGGAAAGGCAAAAGCACTCACGTGAGGAGGGAAAATCCCTGGAAAAAAACCTGATTTAACCAGGAGGTGGAATCCAAGCCAAGCTGCCTGGAAAATGAGGTCAAGGTACCTGTACCTGCAGCACATCCCCAAATCCAGCTCTCCCGCTTCCCAAAATCCCCATTTCCCGGCTTGGACATTTCCACCGAGGGTTTGGAGCTGGAAGTTTGGAGCAAGAGAAGTGACAGCATTTCTCCTGTGCTGGAATAGGAAAGAACAGGGAGGACTGGATATTCCAGGGAAAGAAGGAGCTGAACATACTGAAAACCAGGATTTATCCTTTCATTTATAAAAATGAGAAGGGGCTGAGTGACTTCATTTCTTCATTATTCCGTAATTTCTGTGTTATAATTCCAGCATTTTAGAGAAGTCAAGATCTGCTCCAGGAAAAAGATCCAGTTAAGAAAAAAATATCCACTTTCTGTGCTCCTTCCCCCAGCTGCCTGAGAATTCCCAAACTCCCCCCAAATCCTGCTTTTCCATTTCTGCTCAGGGCACACCTAAGGAAGAAATTCCATTTGAAATCCTGCCAGGGATCAGGAAAAGCAAAGCTGCTCCCAGGGAAGCCAGGAAAGGGATTCACCTGGCACAGGGAGGGAGAGGATGAGGATGGAAGGGTGAGGGTGAGGATGGGGGGGGAAGCAGAATGGGACCCAAAGTAGAGGCACAGATCCTACTGGAATTCAAAGCACAGCTCTTGGAAAACGTCCCCCTGAGCCTCTGGAAGCAGGGAAGGAGATTCCAGGAGCAGCTTCCAGAGTCAGCACCTTCCTCCCACCAATCCCATGGCCATGGGATGCGGGTAAAGCCTGCCTCAAACCCCTCCTCTGCCACGAGGAGCCTTCCAAGGAAAAACCTCACCGGGAAAAGGGAACTGCAACTGCATTTTCCCAACCTGATGCACTTCAATCCCAAAATCTTGGGGCACATCCCTGAGCCCATCCAGGATGCAGAGGGAAGGGTGAGGCTGCATCCACCACACCAAGGCAGTTTAGCAGCTCCAGGAGGGTTTCCCATGGATCTGTCCCTGTGGAACACCACGGGAGGGATGGATGGGTGGGAACTGCACTGAACCCCCAAACCCACAGTAAATCCAAAATTCCGTGGACACTTTGGAGCATTCCTGGGATCAGAGCAGCCAAGGGCATCATTTCGCTCCGGATTTTCCCCCCTCATTAACAATTCCTAATTCAAATCACAACAAGGTTAGGCCAGGCTTAAAGCTCAGGCTCAGTTCCACCACTGAAACATTTCCCCTGCCAGCACAAAGCCACTTCCAGGACTGAAAATGTTGGAATTAGTGGGAATAATGGGGGAAAAAAAAAACAAACAATTTTTATCATTTTGCTCAAAACCCAAAATTATCTGTGCCCAGAGGAAGCTCCTCTGTTTAAGTTGCTTTTTTTAAGTTGCTCTTTGTAAATTCCTCGATTTAAGTTAAAATAGATTTGAGCAGGAAAAGGATTTCAGGAGGAAGTCCTGGAACCTGGAAACTTGAGGGATTTTAAAACAATGAAAATAATAATCAGAAAAATCCCAGTTTACTTACAATTGTTGCTACCAGGGACCGGCACAGGGATTCATTCCCAGGGATGAGGATTCATTCCCAGCACCTGGACACGCAGAGGTGCTGAGGCTCCACCTGAGCTCAGCGAAGAATTTGGGACTTGTGCTAAAAATCGGGGGAAAATCTCCTCGGAGCAGCAAAGCAACGCCCCTCCCTCGGAGGGGGAGGATTTGGGAATGGCCCCCAGGATCCAGCGCTTCTCCCACCCCGCTGCCTTCCCGGGAAAACCAGGGATTTCCAGCCCTCCATCCCCTCCCTGACCTATCAGGTATCGCCATCCCGGGGGATTTTCCTTGAATGGGGCAGCAAATTCCAAGCGGGAGCTTAAGGAGCCTGAATGACATCACCCCCCCCAGGCACTGCACGGCACCTTTGTCTCCCAAAATGCCTGGAAAACAAGGAATTCTCTCTGCTCCAGGGCTCTTGTCCTGCTGGGACACAGCTGGATACGTGGCACCCATTCCCAACGTCCCCAAAAATAGAAGCCATCCTGCCCCCTCCATCCCAAGATTCACACTGAGGCAAAACCTTGGAATTTTAGTGTCACCACCTCCTAATTCACACACGTGTGCCACCAAATATTCCCAAAATTCACCACAGCAAAGCCCCAGATAGCCCATTCTTAGTCCAAACTCATCCCAGATTTAAAAACAAGGCACTTCCCAATCACGAGGTGATCCTAAAACCGCATTCCAAAGGGCAGCAACTGCAACCTGCATCCCAAAAAACAGAAAGTAAAACGTTGCAAGGCCCTGGCCGGGCTCAGAGTCACTCCTTTGATATAAATAAATCTAAATAAATAACAATAAATAAAAATAAATATAAAGAAACGTAAATTCTCCAAGGACTGATTTCTTACCTAATTATAGCTGAAGTTTAATGTCCTGGGATTTTGCCCAGTGGGAGCAGGGACACCTTGGGAATTGCTCCTCAATCCACAGAAGAGAATAAATCCCTTCCATGCTCCTTTACACCCCAAATTTGCCAGAGAATTCCAAACTGGGAATGGGTTGTGCAGGTGAACACCAAGCACCAGGCTCCCGAGTTTTCCCTGTTGGATTTCTACGCTGCAAAAAGCTGGGAATTATAATTACAAAATGTACAAGGATTTTCTGCTGCCTGGGAATGACACACTTTGGATTTCCAGCTGGAAAACTTCCGCTGGTGCTCTTCCAACAGGAAGGAAATACTGGAACTACAAAGATGCTGGGGAAGCTGTAAAATCTTGGAGCGACACAGACGGAATCCACCGGGAATTGGAGCTCCAGCTCCTTCCTGATCCAGCCTGACGCCTCCTCCTCACATCAATATTTTGGGATCAAGTTTTGACTCCTGGCTCATTTTCTCCTGAATTTTAGGTCCAGCTCCACATCATTCCCAGGGATTGCAGCCTCTGGGGTGGGTCCCAAAAAGCTGAAGCTCACAGGAGAGGTGCAGCTGCAGGGATGGAGCATTTTTAGGGATGTTTACCCCCAAAAAAATAGGAAAAGTCAGGAAAAAAAACCAAGGAAAAGGAAAATAACCTGTTCTACCAACATCCATCACCCAGAGCCACACTTGGGCTTCCTCAAGACTTTTCCTTGAGGAGTCCTAAAATCCTGGAAGGAAAAATGCCCATTAAAAATAGGTGTTTATAAATCTTCCCTTCTATATATCCAAACAAATCCTATCTGAAATTCCATCAGCCCATCTGGGAACAGGCTGCCCCGAGGAGCTCCAGCTGCCCAATTCCTGGAAATGCCCCAGGCCAGGATCCCAAATTCCCCATTCCGGCTCCCAAAGCCAAACACATAAAAGTGAATTTTCCCTAAATAATCCAACTTTCCAGACACATTAAAGCTGAAACACGGAGCTGGAAACCCCATGGATACACTCAGGCAGTGAGAGCCAAGTTCCTCCCTCTCCTCTCTCCATCCCACAGCCCGTGGGACCACCATTAATCGCCTTAATAAAGGGGAGGAGCATTCCAAGGGAAATGCAGGTGGAAAACTCAGCCTTGCTCTCCCCTCAGCATCTCCCAGGTGGATTGGAACAGGCTCCAGGGTGTAAATTTGGGTGTTTAACCACAGCACATCTGCCAGGAGCTTGTGCCCAGGGAAGGGCAGAAAATAGAATCCAGATTCCCAGAAAAAACCAGCAAGTCCCAAAGTGACACTGCCAGGGAACAGCCTGGGAGACTCTGCAGCTCCAATGAACGTCCAAAAAAATCCTGGGGAACAGCCACAGCCAGAACCTGGAGTTCCAGACTGGCTGAATCCCTGTCGGGTCACGTTAACAAAACCAACGGAATGTTCCACGCTCTGATCCTAAATCCCAACCCTCCCACCCACCCTCGGACACGCCAAGCCCCACTGGCATCACCGGGATGGCTGGAAAAGCATCCTGCCCCCAAATGGAGCTGAATTCCCGGTGGGGACATCTCCAGAAGCAGACGGATAAATGCAGCTTCCATTAGCACAGAAGGACACGAGGGAAATAAATCCTTGGAGCCTCGACTCCGTCCCACCACGGAGGTGTCACCGGTCCAAGAGGTTCCTGCACCCTCGGGATGGGGACGATTGTGGAATCTTCTCCCAGGAAACAACAGCACCAAGAGATGAAGTGGCTCCTGCTCATGGCAGGATACAAACACCCATCAATATCCATCAGGAACAGCTTGTCTGGAGAAACCGTGGCTGCCCCTGGATCCCTGGCAGTGCCCAAGGCCAGGCTGGACATTGGGGCTGGGAGCAGCCTGGGACAGTGGGAGGTGTCCCTGCCAGGGCAGGAGTGGCACTGGATGGGCTTTGAGGTCCCTTCCAACCCAAACCAGTCTGGGATTCTAAGCAGGTCCAGGCCGGCGCCGGGCAGCTCCGTGGAGAGGCTCCATGTGGAATGTGGTGGCAGCTCCGAGCTCAGGGAATTGGGTTGGCCCAAATTTAAGCATCCAAAGAGTCAAGGAGACCTGGTTCTGCTGGATACCGAAGTTCCCAGGAATCCGAGCTCTGGCTGACGAGCGGACACAGAGAGCGACCAATGAGGTAAAAGCGAGCCAGAGGTTCTTTCCCACAGGGAAATTCCAGTAAAAGCCATCGGCATGGACGAGTCGTCGTTCAGCTCCCGGCTCAGCATCCACCTTCTCCGGCCAGCACGGAGCTCCAGCTCAGCAGCATCCCTGGAAGTGTCCAAGGCCAGGCTGGCCGGGGCTTGGAGCAACCTGGGATGGTGGAAGGGGATCCCTGCCCATGGCAGGGGTGGAATGGGATAATCTTAAGGCCCCTTCCCACCCAAACCATCCTGTGAATAATTCCCAGGAAAAGTAAGGCTGAGCTTGATGATTTACCAGCCTCTGATCAGCCCTCTCCAAGCAGCACAATCCCAACGCTCCCAGCTACAAAAGCAACTCATCCCAAAAGAGAAGCCCGCGCATCCCTGCTCATCCCCCCCTGCGGCAGGTACGGAGCGGGGGAATCCACCAATACCCCACAGCCAGCACGGCTTGGTTTGAATTCCCGTCATCCCAAACAGCCAGCAGATCCTCAGACACTTCGAACAACCTTCAGCCAATTTTCCCAGACAATCCTTCTCTCCAGGTAGAAGTTCCGTGCTGGGAAAAGCACATCCAAATTAAGGCACGCCGTTAACGAACGCAACTGGGGCACAGAGGGAACGCCGGGATTCCGGGTGGGGACGGGGGAACAACAACCCTAAAAACACCAGGACACCTCCTGAAAACTTTCTGAGTCCCAACACGCCCCAAGGAAACCCCAAAATCAGGCCAATTAATCCATGATTCCATTAAAAAGTCGTTAGAGGAGCCGCTCCGGCTCCTTTCAGCAGCCCGGGTTGGCGCCACTGGACACTTTTAGACAACAAACGGTGACGTGGGACAACCCGGACACTTTTGGCCACCAAATTCCAAGTGCCAGCCCAACCCCGGGCACCAGGATCCCTCCACACGCTCCAAACTACAGAGGCAAAACACCTAAATTAGCCTAAAAGTTTTGGGATGAACAGGAGAGTGGTTTGGACCCAGAGGGGCTCTTGGGAAGGGACCGTCCCACCAGGGTTAAGCTGAAGTAAACCAGGATTTACTCCAGGCTCTCCCATCCCGGGAGCCACGTCTGGCAAAACACAACCTGGGTTCCAAATGAAATCCTCCATTCCCCACTAATTTTAGACGGCTCAGCCACCGGCACCGTTTCAGCTGCAACAAGGGGAAGCTGTTCCTCAGCTGCTCCAGGTGGGCACAGACAGAACTCGCTCAAAAAAGGTTTGCTCTGTTGTCCCTGCTCAAAAAAACCACCATTTTTAGCTTTGCCTCCAATCTGGCCGTCGCTCGAGGGGTGCTCCATGCCAGATGTCTGCTCCTTCCACCCCAGAGCCGGCAAAGTTTATGGAGCCCCATAATCCTTCACCAAGAAAGTCTAAAATTGTAAAAATAGCGTTGAGAAGCAGCGGGAAAGGGGTGGGGGGGGGAGAAACCCAGCAGGGACGGAGTGACTTCTCAGAGAGGCGATAAAGCCGGAGGCCCTGGTGGAATGAGGGGGGTGGGTTGGTGAAATTCCCCATCCAGAGGAGAACCAGAGTTCCCGGCCATTAGGCTGCTCCCCCTTCCCTGGCTCCTTCCTCCTGGCAGAAAATGGGGTCAGGGCAGGGGCCGCCCGGGGGGAGAGAATTCCAGGGGTAAAAGCAAGACGGGGTTCGGTAACTAGACAAAATAACATTAATAATAATAATAATAAAGAAGGTACTGAAAATGGCCCCGCGGGGAGGCCGGGACACGTCCGCACGCTCCGCCCGGCTCCCCCCGCGCACCCCCGGGCAGGGACGGGACAGGGACAGGGAAAGGGACACGGGCAGGGACAGGGGGGACACGGCCCCCGAGCCGACCCGCCACCCCCGGCGCGGCCGCTCCCGCCGCTCCCGCCGCCTGCTCTCCGCCCTGCCCGCGCTCCCTGCCCGCCCTCCCCGCGCCCGCCCCGGCCGCGGCCATCACGCAAGGCCGGGGATGCGCGGCCTACCCCGAGCCGGCGGGAGGACGGAGGGAAGGGGAAGGGCGGCGGGACAGGGAAAGGGAAGGGGCAAAGGAACGGGAATGGGAAGGGGAACGGGAAGGGGAAGGGGCAGCGGCCCGGCTGCCGGCGGTCGCGCGGTGCCGGCGGGCCCGAGGCCGCGGAGGGCCCGCGCTTACTCCGGCGTGGGGTGCTCCGGGTCGTAGAAATCCCCCATGGTGGGTGGGCGGGCGCGGGGCTCCGCAAGTGCCCCCTGGCCGGGGAGGCCCCGGTCGCCCCGTCGGGGCTCCTCACATGGTCCGGCGGGGCCCCCCCGCCACCCGCGCCCAGCCCGGCCCGGCCCCGCCGCGATCCGCCCCGGCCGCCGGCTCCTCCTCCCGCGGCACCGCGCAGCACCGGGATCCCTCCGGGAGCGGCCGCCGAGCCCCGGGACGCGCCGGCATCGGGCCCGGGACGTCGCCGCGATCAGCCGCGGCCCCGCCGGGATTTTTCTCGGCGCACAGCGGGATCGCCCCCGGGATCGCCGAGGCCACAGCGGGCACCGGCACCACGCCAGGATCGGCCGCGGTGCCACCGGGATCCCACCGGGATCAGCCGCAGCACCACCGGGATTTTCTTGGGACCATATTGGGATCATTCCAGGGATCGCCGGGGGCACGCCAGAATCAGCCTGGGTGTCACTGGGATCCCACCGGGATCCGGGAGGGGGTCAACGGGGCACACTGGGACTGCCGGGATCTGCTTCAGGTCAGCCACTGCACCACCAGGATCTCCTCAGGATCACGCCTGGGTCACTCCCAGGATCACCAGGATCAGCTACGGGATCACTGAAATCTCCCCAGGATCACCAGGGCCGCACTAGGTTCAGCCACACTGTTCCCGGGATCTCAGTGGGATTCCCCTGGGGCCGCACTAGGACTGGACACAGGATCTCCTTGGGATCACCCCTGGGATCCTGAGGATCTCGCCAGGATCCGATAGGAGATCACTGGGGCCACACCTGGATGAGCTGCAGGACTGCCAGGATCACCAGGGCTACACCTGGATCACTCACGGGACAGGCAGGATCTTACCGGGATCTCCTCAGCATCACACTGGGATCACCCCCAGGATCACTGAGATCTCCCCGGGACCACACCAGGATCTCACTGGTGTCACACTTGGGATCACCAGCACCCCTGGATCACCCATGGCACACCATCCTGGGGTCAGCTGCTTCCCTGCATCTCCCATGCCCTGGAGCACCAGCACCCCGGGGTCGCCCACAGCCCAGTGTCAACACCCCTGGCATCACCACTGGCATCACCGGCACTCCCAGACACTGGCACCACATTTACAGCTTCCAATATTGAGATTTCTGGGATTTTCCCAGATTCGGGTGTGGGCAGGAGGGACCCACAGGGATGGGGTGGGAAGCAGAGGAGGGGTGGGTGGAGGGAAGGACAAAGGAAGGCTCCGTTCCAGTCCTGTGGAAGCGTTTTCTTGGGAAGTCCAGCCTGTCTTGAATTCCCAGCAGCTCCGTGAGCCTCTGGAAATGGGTCATTAGAAGGAAAAGGTGATTTCTGGGATGTTCTCCAGTGCCCTTCCAGGGGGCAGGTGCTGTTATGGGGACAGAAGGAAGCTCCAGTGAATTAAAGCAAACGGAACCGTGGATTCCTTAATTCTCCCACTTTCCGTTTACATGGGGGCAGCAGGTGGAAAATCTGGGATGCTTGGATTAGGGATGCTCCCACCATGGCTGGTGCTGGTTCTGGCAGGGGGATGTTCCTGGCAGCTGCGGGGGGTTGACTTTGGGGCTTTCAGCATTCTTCTTCCAGCCTCCCAAATAATTTTGAGGGAGCTGGAGGGGCTCATCCTGGAGAAAAGGAGGCTCAGGAAGCACCTTCTGGCTCTTGGGAATTCCTTGGAAGAAGGTCGGAGCCAGGAGGGCTCGGGCTCTGCTCCCAGGTGACAGGACAAGAGGAAACGGCCTCAAGGGGAGGCTCAGGTTGGATATTGGGAAAATTCCTCCGGGAAAGGGCTGTCCAGCCCTGGCACAGCTGCCCAGGGCAGGGGTGGAGTCCCCATTGCTGGAGGGATTTAAAAGCCATTGTGGATGTGGCTCTTGGGGACATGGTCAGGGGTGGCCTTGGCAGTGCTGGGGGAATGGTTGGACTCAATCTTGGAGGGTTTTTCCAACCAAAACCATTCCATGATTACCCAGAAATGAATCTTTGTTCCGTTCCCTTCTCCAGGCAGATCCAACAGGCCAAGCCATGACTTGGTTGCTCCAGAGGGAACAAGCCCAGGAATCCTGCGGCTCCAGCACCAGGAAAGAGGGAATCAGGAGCAGCCTGGGTTGTCCACAGCAACCTCTCTGCCATGACCCTGCCTTTTCCAGAGGCTCAGGAAAACAAGTGGTGCTGTTGGAGCTGCCTGGCCCGTGTCCTGTCCAAACAGCGGGATCGATGCCCAGGGACTCCCTGCCTGCCCAAAGGTTGCGTGGTTCGCTTTTCCTGCTGTTTATTCTTATAAATCCAGGGTGGACACAAGCAGGAGGCACTTCCTGAGGTGGCATTCCTTAGGGAATGCTGGGATCCAGGCTATGTGATGGGCAGGAAGGACAGGGCTTTCTTCTTCCCAGCAGCCGTGACCAGGCTGGGTTTCCTGCTCATTTTCTGGAGGGCCGCCATGGTCCTGTTGAAGGTGTGCTGGGAACAAGGAACACAAAGGGATCACTGACCTCAGCACAGCTCTCACCTGGAAAAGCTTTTTTCCTGAAAAATAAACCCAACCACCTTCCTGGCCTTTCCAAGTGGTGCTGGGAAAAGCTGGGAAAATCCCCATCACAGCAGCATTGCTCTGCCAATAGCAGATCCCAGCAGGCTCCAAGGAGGGTCAAGAACCCCTGGGAGATTCTCTGGAGCACTGAAAAGCTGCTTTTGAGGTGTTTCCATGGAATCCCAGAATGATTTCAGTTGGAAAGGACCTTAAGGATTATCCCAGTCTACCCCCTGGATGGGCAGGGACACCTCCCACTGTCCCAGGCTGCTCCCAGCCCCAATGTCCAGCCTGGCCTTGGGCACTGCCAGGGATCCAGGGGCAGCCCCAGCTGCTCTGGCAATTCCAGCCCAGCCCCTCCCCACCCTCCCAGCCAGCAATTCCCAATTCCCAATCTCCCATCCAGCCCTGCCCTCTGGCACTGGGAAGCCATTCCCTGTGTCCTGTCCCTCCAGGCCTTGTCCCCAGTCCCTCTGCAGCTCTCCTGGAGCCCCTTTAGGCCCTGCCAGGGGCTCGGAGCTCTCCCTGTGTCCTTCCCTTCTCCAGGGGAACATTCCCAGCTCTCTCTGGTGGAATTTGTTCTGGCCAGGCTGGACACTGGGGCTTGGAGCAGCCTGGGACAGTGGGAGGTGTCCCTGCCCATCCAGGGATGGCACTGGATGATCCTTAAGGTCCCTTTCATCCCAATCCATTGTGGGATTCTCCCTGGCCCAGCTGGGGTTACCTTTTGTTCCGTCTTCATCCTGGCCCTGTAGAAGGGCTCGGAGCCCGGGCTCTCTGGCAGCACCATCTCCTGCATCTGCTCAAACCTGTCCTGCTCATCTTCGTCCTGCCAGGAAAAGCATTCCCCACTCCATGTGCAAGGCACACACCGGAGACCTGGGATAACGATCCCGTTTGCTGCACCGAACACCGATTCAGCCAGGAAAAGCCTGGGAAGTGAGAGGTTCCCCTTCCCACACCTTGGAGGAGCAGCTTTGGACAAAAACCTGCAAGGGTTGGGATTTTCCCACAGGGAAAATGAATATTCCCAACCTGGCTCCAGAGCAGAGGGGCTCCAGCCCTGGAGCAGCTCCGGGGCCTCCTCTGGGCTCTCTCCAGCAGCTCCAGGTCCTGGTGCTGTTGGCCCCGGGGCTGGGGCAGCTCTGCAGGTGGGGAATCACCTCAGAGGGGCAGAATTCCTCCCTTTCCTTCTGGCCACACTTTTTTTGGATGCAAGAATTGCGGGAAATGGGGATTTGAACCGAAATGTGTTTTTTCAGGATGACAAAAGCCCCTGGCCCCTACAGTGGTGGCTCCTACCACAGGACTGGTACCGACCAGTGCCACGAGGGTTTGGCTGCAAACCTCGGATCCCACAGGCTGGGAATCAGGCTCCCAACCATCCCTGCAGCCCCGGGCACTTTGCCCCGTTCCTGATATTCCACAGACGCCCAGGTGCCTCAGTCACTGTCCTGATTTAGCCTCTGAACAGTGCAGGGAATGTGGCAGCAGGATGTGGCTCCAGATATTCCCTCTGTGCCTCACAGAGCTCCATCTCCTCCTCCTCCTCCTTCTCCTTTTCCTCCTCCTCCTCCTCCTTCCACGGGCTCCCTCACCACCCCCCACGTGGCTCCCAAGGAGAACCGGCAGAACTCCGGGATAACTCACCAGGCACGTGACTCTGTTTATGGGAATCATTCCTGCTCTGGTGTTCCCACCAGGCTTCAGAGCTTCCCTCACATGTTCAGGGATAAGGAAGGATTCCTTGTACCAGATCTCAAACTCTGCAAAGCAAAGAGAGGCAATTAATGGCTGTAATTAATGACCCAGAAGAGATCGTGGGCTGGTTCTCCCTATGGATCAGGTGGGATCTCAGTGCTCTTAAACCCTCAGACAGCTCAGAACTCCAGGATTTTGAGTTTAAACAATTGGAAAAGTTAATTTAAGGAGGCTGATGGCTGTGCTGAGGTGGCCGGGAGGTGGTGGCCAGCTCCGGGGACAGTGCCCTGGCCATGAGAAGGCACCGCTCCTGCAGCCCCTGGAATCCCTTTGGAACGAGCAGCACGCCTGCGACTCGGATTTCAATCCCACGCACTCAAGCACAGCCGCCTGCCATCCCATAATAGCCAGTGAGAACACGCAGCGGGTGGGAATTACATCCTTATCAATCCCGGGCATTTCCCAGGCACTCCCCTCCCGATCCGGGTGAGTCCTGGATGTCTGAACAAACAGCAAACATCTGGAGCACCCAAAAATGCCAAACCCGGATCCAACGGGAAGCGGTGGCAGAGCTGGGATCGGGCCCTGTTTATCCCTGGGATGATCCGTGCGTTTCTTCCAGCGTGGGATGCTCTGATGGATCCAAGCTGTCCCCTGGCAAACGTTGCCATGTGCACAGCATCCAAATGTTTGGGGCTCTGGAATTCAGACATGGACTGGCTTCCATCAGAGAGGCAAATCCAGGGATACAGCAGGGGTAGTTTGAATCCACAGATTCCAAGGTGGAGCCCACCAGGAATTTGCAGGGATTTCCCCAGCAGAGCTGTGGCCAAGCTCTTTTTCCTGACAAGGCTGCAACACTGGAACCTGGAAATCACACAGGGACAGAGGAGATACTGGGAATCCAGAGCCCAAGCCCTGTCCCACGGCAATTCCTTAACCACCACCTCTATTAAATAAAATCAGGGATGAGATCCAGGGCCAGCAGTGGGAGCACTGTTGGAAAATTCCTTGTGGGAGGCTCTTTCCCCCACGTCGTGGTGTGCCCAGGGAGCAGAGGGACATTGTCTGGGAGACAGGATCTGCAGCAGTTCAGGGTTAGGTCAGAAAACCCCACCTGAGCATGGATAAAATCCAGCCTGGAAGGCAACAGGAAAAAGGACAACAGAGGATGGGAACTTTGGCAAGGGATGGAGGAACAGGGAATGGCTTCCCAGTGCCAGAGGGCAGGGCTGGATGGGAGATTGGGAATTGGGAATTGCTGGCTGGGAGGGTGGGGAGGGGCTGGGCTGGAATTGCCAGAGCAGCTGTGGCTGCCCCTGGATCCCTGGCAGTGCCCAAGGCCAGGCTGGACACTGGGGCTGGGAGCAGCCTGGGACAGTGGGAGGGGATTGGAACTGGATGGATTTTCAGGTCCCTTCCAGCCCAAACCATTCCGGGATTCCAGGGTCTGTGAGTGCTCCAGCCTGGATTTATCCCAGATAACCTGGGGGCTGCTGAGCCCTGGTGCTCCTACCTGAGATGAGCCTTTTCCTGCACTTATCCACGAGCTGCTGGCAGTACTGGATCTCTGCCTTCAGGTCCTGCAGCTCGGCAAAGCCAGCCCTGTGCGCCTCCTTCAGCTCCTTCAGCTTCAGGATGAGGGAAAGCTCCTTCTCCTTGATGATCATCTTTCCTTCCTCATCCATGAATTCTCCTGGAGGGGAAGGAAAGGAAGGGAAGGTTCTGGTGAGGGCAGAGAGCAGGGACAGGGCTCTGCAGATGTGACACCCTGATGGAGGGTCTGACGTGGCTTCCAGGGGCAAAATCCCTGGGGTTGTTTAGATGGGATATTGGGAAGGAATTCCTGGCTGTGAAGGTGGGGAGGGGTTGGATTGGATTTTCCAGAGCAGCCATGGCTGCCCCTGGATGCCTGGAAGTGTCCAAGGCCAGGTTGGATTTGGTTTGGAGCGGCCTGGGCCAGTGGGAGGTGTCCCTGCACATCCAGGGGTGGAATGGGATGATCCTTAAGATCCCTTCCCACCCAAACCATCCTGGAATGTATGACCACCCAAAATTCCCTGAAGCCCAGAGCTCCATCCCTCTGTCCCACGCTGCCTCCTCACCCTCCTGACTCTGCTTCCGCTTCCAAGCCTCCAGAGCCTCCGTGATTCCCTCCATCTGCTGCTTGTTGTGGTTGATCCTGTTGGCCACGGAACAGCTTCTCTTCTTCCTGGAGATGAGGATTCTGTTGTTCTCCCTGAAGATCTGGTGGATCTCCCTTCCAGCCTCCTTCTTAAACAGCTCAAACGCCTCTTCCTTGGATGAAGGGGACCTGAAAGCAGGCACAGACACAGGAGGTCACTCTGTCCTGCGCCACAGCATGGAATCATGGAATGGCTCAGCTTGGAAAATCCCTCCATGATCATAGAGTCCAACCATCCCCCAGCACTGCCGAGGCCACCCCTGCCCCACGTCCCCAAGTGCCACATCCACAGGGCTGGTAAATCCCTCCAGCAATGGGCATTCCACCCCTGCCCTGGGCAGCTGTGCCAGGGCCAGACAGCCCTTCTGGGGAATGAACGTTCCCAATATCCAACCTGAGCCTCCCCTGGCCCAGCCTGAGGCCGTTCCCTCTCCTCCTGTCCCTGTTCCCTGCGAGCAGAGCCCGACCCCCCCCGGCTGCCCCCTCCTGTCAGGGACTTGTGCAGAGCCACAAGGTCCCCCCTGAGCCTCCTTTGCTCCAGGCTGAGCCCCTTTCCCAGCTCCCTCAGGAATTCTCCAGCCCCTTCCCAGCTCCATTCCCTGCTCTGGACATGCTCCAGCCCCTCAGTGTTCCTCTTGTCACGACGGGTCCAGAGCTGGACACAGGATTTGAGCTGTGGCCTCCCCAGTCCTTGGGAATGGCCACAGCTGAGGTTGGATGGGATTTCCCTGGGTTCCTTTGGGGTCCCTCTGTCCTGGCTGCTCCCTGGCACCGTTCCCCTGCCAACCCCAACACCCACTGTCCCCCAGGCTGCTCCCAGAACAAAGTCCTTCACACGGACACCATATTCCTCAGGAGATGCCTCAGAGCTGAGTATTCCCTGGAAAGCCGGCCTTTCATGGATTGAATTTTCACAGAAAGAATGGATATTGTTCCTCCCCATTGTTAAACAAATGCCTGTGCTCTTCCCGTGCTGGATTCCCAGCACGGATCCGTCCCTTCCACCAGCCAAACCCCACAGCTCCGGGCCTTGGCCGGCCCCACAGCACTGCTGCCATGCCTTGGAAGTCCTGCCTGTTTTCCAAGTCTGAATCCCAAGTGCCATTCCCGACTTTTCCATGAAGGGGCTTTGATGCCCCCGTGAACAGCTGGTGTTATTCCAGTGGGAAGCACTCCCAGCAAAGCAAGGGAGAATGTCACAGCCCACAGATGCCGCTGGGTGCTGCTGATATTCCTGGAGAGCAGGATGGATTTGGGAGCAGCAGGGAGGAACAGAAAACCATGGAATGATGTGGGTTGGAGGGGACCTTAAAGCTCATCTCATTCCAACCAAAGGCTCCACATTCCTCACTCTGGCCTGGGCAAAGCCAGATTCCAACTCCTGCCTTCCCTGAGTAACCTCTTAAGGGCATTTTCCAGCTCCTCCAGGGCTGTGTGACGCTGTTCCCGTGCCAAAGCACTGGCACAGGGCTGTAAACAACAGCCCCTGGGCAAAGTGCCACAGCTCCAGCTCCCAGAGCCAGCTCCGAGCTGCTGGAGTGCTCTGGGATGTGCCCCCTGCAGCTGCAGCAGCCTGTCCTGGCAGCCCCGGCAGTGCCAGAGGGACACAAATCCCGCGTGGAGGGAACGGAACCTGGCTGGGGAGCTCCAGGAGAGAATTCTCCTGTGACAGCTTCGCTGCTCTGCTGGAATCCACAAACCACATCCTGGGCTGAGCCCCAGCGTGGGCAGCAGGAAATGGGGGATTCTGCCCCTCGGCCCCACTCAGGTGATTCCCCACCTGCACAGCTGCCCCAGCCCCGGGGCCAACAGCACCAGGACCTGGAGCTGCTGGAGAGAGCCCAGAGGAGGCCCCAGAGCTGCTCCAGGGCTGGAGCCCCTCTGCTCTGGAGCCAGGCTGGGAGAGCTGGGAATGTTCCCCTGGAGAGGGGAAGGACACAGGGAGAGCTCCGAGCCCCTGGCAGGGCCCAAAGGGGCTCCAGGAGAGCTGCAGAGGGACTGGGGACAAGGCCTGGAGGGACAGGACACAGGGAATGGCTTCCCAGTGCCAGAGGGCAGGGCTGGATGGGAGATTGGGAATTGGGAATTGCTGGCTGGGAGGGTGGGGAGGGGCTGGGCTGGAATTCCCAGAGCAGCTGTGGCTGCCCCTGGATCCCTGGCAGTGCCCAAGGCCAGGCTGGACACTGGGGCTGGGAGCAGCCTGGGACAGTGGGAGGTGTCCCTGCCATGGCAGGGGTGGGAATGGGATGATCCCTAAATTCCCTTCCAACCCAAGCCAGCCTGGAATTCCATGATTCTGTTGACCCATTTCCATGCCTGTGGGGATTTCTGGCTGGATGTGAGGACTCCCTGCAATTTTCCCACTCACCAAAGGGATGCTGAAATTTTCAGAGATTAAAATATTAAATTAATTAAATAAAATGAAATTAAAGAAATTAAATTAATTAAAATTCAAAAGAATTCAACAACAACTGGCTGGGCAGAGCTCGAAGCACAGAGGTGACCCTCACCACCATCATCTGGAGCTCAGGGTGTTCCCAGCACCACTCCTGTCCTGTATTCCCTGAAGATCTCCAGAGCTCTCCCCCTTCCCTTGTAGGTGCACTCAGGGAACACAATCCAATCGTTCCAGTGTAAAACACCCTCTGGAAAAGGGGATTTAGTCCCTCACAGGGAAAACCTACCCAGGCTTCTGGGAATCCTCCCCTGAAGATGAGATTGGGACCTCTTCATCACTGTCCTGCACACTTCCTTCCTCTTCCTCATCCACATCCTTGGTGGGACTTTCTAAAGGTGAGGATTCATCCTGGCCTGGCTCAGGAGGAGGGCTCCCACCTATTTCCTTCCTGAAAAAGGGGGAAAAGGTGAGCCAGATTTGTTCATTTCCTCACCAGAGGAACTGGAAGCAAAACATGCAGCGGGTTTGGCTTTGCTGATTTCAAAACTGGTGATCTGAGGTAGCTGCTACCAGAGTTTCCAGGGAAATACCCAGTGACAAGGAATAAAATCAGCCTTGTTCCCACAAAGTCCTTCATTCTTAGAGTGGAGGAACTGCCCTGCATCCTATGGAATACAGGCCAGGCCGGATGAGCTCTCTTGAGAAGGATCTCAAGGACAACAGTCCCACCCTGTCCAGCTCTGGGCACACCTGGACAAAGGATAACCCTCTCCAAAAGAAATCTCCAAGGATTTGATCCAACCCCACATCTACACCAAGCCTGGTTCCCTGCTCCTTTCCCTCCACAAACCCCTCCAGCCTCAACTGCAGGGAATAGAATCATCATGGAATCCTGGAATGGTTTCAGTTGGAAGGGACCTTAAAGCCCACCCCACCCCCTGCCATGGGCAGGGACACCTCCCACTGTCCCAGGCTGCTCCAAACCAAATCCAGCCTGGCCTTGGGCACTGCCAGGGATCCAGGGGCAGCCCCAGCTGCTCTGGGCACCCTGTGCCAGGGCCTGCCCACCCTCACAGGGAATTTCTTCCTAAGGAATAGTGTGAGAGGAGAGTTGGCCAGATCTCCTGGTGCCTCCCTAAAAGCAGAAGAGCCCAGCAGAGCCCAGGGCTCACGTGGCCACCACAGCCTTGGTGCTTCCTCTGCTCCCTGGCACGAGGACTTCAGGGAAATGTCAGGGAGGAGCCAAGCAGGGATTTATTTGTGTAAACTGAAGGCTCTTGCTCTGCTCAAGACTGATTGTTCCCCCCTCCCTCCCCAAATCTCTTCTCCTTCTCTGCTGCTCTCCCAGCTCCCTCCATTCCTTCCTCCGTGGGCTGCACATTCCTGCCTGACCAGAGCTGGGCTCTGGGAACTGCTGGGTCCTGCACTTGGGGCACCATGAGGATTGGGGACAGCAGCTGGGAAAGGCCCTGGGGGTGACAGCAGGTGCCAGGGAACAGGGACAGGAGGAGAGGGAACGGCCTCAGGCTGGGCCAGGGGAGGCTCAGGGTGGATATTGGGAACATTCCTTCCCCAGAAGGGCTGTCTGGCCCTGGCACAGCTGCCCAGGGCAGGGGTGGAGTCCCCATTGCTGGAGGGATTTAAAAGCCATTGTGGATGTGGCACCTGGGGACATGGGGCAGGGGTGGCCTTGGCAGTGCTGGGGATGGTTGGACTCAATGACCTTGGAGGGCTTTTCCAATCCTGACAATTCCACGATTCTGTGATTATCGGAGGTAAAGGAGAACTTTCTGACTGCTTAACTCACATGAGCTGCTCATCGTCCTTCTTGGCTTCCTTCTTCCCATCAGGAACGGGGGATACAGGAGGACTTCCCTCAAGAGCCTCTTCATCCTCTTCCGGCTCCAAATCCTCATCCCCTTCATCTCCCCTTCCCTGGAAGCAGAGAGGAACAACCCATGTGTCTGCACCATGGAAACTGTGCAGGCCTCGCCCAGCAGCTCCTCCCTCCCCTGCTAGGGCCTCATCTGGGAATTAAAAACTCTGTGAGAGCCCAGGGCAGGATTTATGGATTATGTGTGATTTCTACACTTGGCTCCAGAAATTATAAGGATTAACACAGGGATCTCAGCAGAGGCAGGACCTCACCTTCCCCACGCCAGTGCTGGACAGGTCACTTTGTAGATGGCATTGTAGGTGGCTTTAAACTGAAAGGGGGCCTGTTTAAATGGGATTTTGGGAAGGAATTCCTAGCTGGGAGGGAGGGGAGGCCCTGGCACAGGGTGCCCAGAGAAGCTGGGGCTGCTCCTGGATCCCTGGAAGTGTCCAAGCCAGGTTGGATTTGGTTTGGAGCACCCTGGGATAGTGGGAGGTGTCCCACCCGATGGAACGGGATGATCTTTAACATCCTTTCCAACCCAGATCATTCTGGGATTCTAATTCCCATTTAATAAATTATTCTGTGCAGATAAAGGGCCCAATTAATCCCTCTGCTGACAGGAATTCCTTTTATAATGCTGCATCTCTGCTCTGGACACTTTTTTTTTTGGCAAACTCACCCCAATGAGGTTTCTGAGTTTGATTTCAGCAGGGAAAAGCTGCATTGGAGGCAATTCCCATTTTGGCAGCAAAGGAGCCGGTTCTAAGGTGGATTCTGGGCCAGGTCAAGCCCCAGAATTACCATGTCCTCCTGCTTGTCCTGAGCCTCCTCAGTGTGCAGAGCAGCCCTCCACTCAGCCTTGGCCTCAGAGTCAGCAGCGAAGTCTCCGTGTCCCAGCCCGTACTTGCTGCGGAGCCTGAACTCCACTTCTTCCTCCTGTTGGCTGAGGAAAAACCAGCCCTTCAGGAATCCTGTCCCACACAGACACACCTGGGATCCCTGCCAAGGTCAGATTCCCAAAGAAAAACACCTTTTCCCTGTGGTTTTATCCCTCAACACCCATCCTGTTGTCCGCTCTCTTCCTCTCCTTTTCCATGACATTCCTTTAGGGATCTTGGATATTAAAGTTTTTTGATGGTTATTTCAAGGCTTCCCAGAAGCTTTTGATGGACACATCAAGCCAAACCAACTCTGCTCAGTGCCATCACCTCGTTTGAACCTTTAATCCAGGTTGGACAGGGCTCGGAGCACCCTGGGATAGTGGGAGGTGTCCCTGCCCATGGGATGGGATCCCATGGAATGGGACTTCCCAACCCAAACCAGTCTGGAATTCTATGAACTTACCTTACAATCACTTTGAACTGTCTAAACACCTCCTGGATCTGCCTGACATTCACTATCTGAGGAAGAGAGGTACAAAGCCATCAATTTCGGTATTAATTCTCTAAAGGAGTTCCAAATAAATCAATTTAAAGGGTTTTTAAGACTGAGGGAAAGTCTCCTGGAGCTTCCAAACCAGCAAAAATGGAATGAAAACATGCAACACACTTAACATGCAAAAAGGAATTAAATCACAGTTCTGTGGTGGGTTTGGGGTGGAAAACAGCCTCTTCCAAGGATGTTTTCACTGCTCCTCTCTTGGAGGAAAATGGGGTGGAATCAGGATTTCAGTCCTTTTTTCACCACTTACATCGATTTCCTTAATGACTCCTCTGAGGTATTTCTGCACTTGAGATCTGATTTCTTCTCTCTGGGCTGCAGTCAGGGGCTTGTAACTTATGAAGGAATGATTTGCCTTAAAAAAAAAGATGGAAAAGTGAGAATCAGGGAGTTACAAACAGCTGAGGGGCCTGGGAGAACAGTGGGGACAAAGCTCTGAGCAGGTCCTGCCGTGGTGGGACAAGGAGTGATGGTCTTAAACTACCAGAGGGGAGATTCAGGCTGGATTTAAGGAAGGAATTCTTGGCTGTGAGGGTGGCACAGGATGCCCAGAGCAGCTGTGGCTGCTCCTGGACCCCTGGCAGTGCCCAAGGCCAGGCTGGATTTGGTTTGGAGTAGCCTGGGACAGTGGGAGGTGTCCCTGCCCATGGCAGGGGTGGAATGGGATGGGCTTTAAGGTCCCTTCCAACCCAAACCATTCCAGAATTCTGGGATTCCACTGGTCTGGCAGACACCTGGCATTGCTGTGCCCAGTTCTGCTTGGGATTCTCATCACCTGACTTGCCAGGAGATGGGATTTGGGAGCAACCAACCAACAGAAAGGCATCAGGAGCCTGGAAAGAAACCATCTCCAGTGGATTGAGATTCCAACACAATCCCTCTGTGTGGGATCTTGGGAGGTTTCCCTAAGCCCCAAAGGATGGTGCTGGAAGCAGAAGGAAGGACACAACCCCCCTGGACACTGAATTCAGTGCTCCTTACAATGAAGTTCTGCATGTTTAGCTCCTGCTTCAGGAGTTGGATCTCCTCCTCCAAAGCCTTCACTGACACCTAACAGGGAAAAAAGGGTGAGCAAATGACTGAATTATATCGGGGGAAAAAAAAACCCTGCTAAAAACAGCACAAAATTGGCTGCTGGACAATATCCCAGCTGGATCCCAGCTCCCTCAGGGCCTGCAGCAGGGAATTTGTGGGTCTGGAAATCATTTTGCCTTTGATTAGCCCCCAACAGGATGGTTTCTGCTGGGTCCTGCCTGCACAGTCTGCCCAAGCCACCAAAGAAGGGCCACCTGCTTTATGAAGTGATGATTTCCTGACCTGGACCCGCAGGGACCAGCGAGTTCTGGGCTCTGGGATATTATCCTGGAAGCCAAGCATTGTGCAGGGCTCACCTCTGCCCTCAACTCAGCAGCTCTAACATGAACTGGGACAAAGGAGAGACTTCCCTGTGCTGTATTTGACTGAATTTCTCCATATCCATGGAATATCTCCAAGGATTCACTATTTCAAATGTGTTTTCAGAAAAGTGAATATAAAAAAATCTTGGGATTCGGGGAGAAGTGGACACTGAGCTGCTTTGAAGTGACCTCTGGAGCACCAAAGCACAAAAGTTCCCTTCCAATTCCAGCTCCTCCAGTTTGTTTTTCACTCTGAAAGTGCACTCAGGGCATCTAAAATCCTGTGGGCCTTTTCTTTTAAATGATCTCCTTGATTAACCAAGTTTTCTAATTGTGGAGAAGCTGTTCTGTTACCAGCAGCAACGGGGATAAAGCTGCAGGAGGACTGGAGATGATTTCCCTGCATATCAGAGGAATAATTCATAATAAAATCTCTCCGTTGAGAGCTGAATCCCATCAGAAAAAGTTGGGATATGCAGGAGAAAGAATTCCCAGGTGTCAGGGAAGATGTGAGGCTGTGCCTCAGAACAGGGAATTGTAATTCACTCCCCAGAAAAAGGGATTAATATTGATCCCTTTCATCACCCACCTAAAACCAGCAGTGTCAGCTTGGCTGAGGAAGGGTTGTTTATGAAACTACCCGATTTTCCTCTGCTTTTTACGGGTGTTATCCTAAATATGAACGAATCTGGGATAATCCCCCTTCCTCCAGCCCCTGCTGTCCGTACCTCCTTGTAAAAGGGCTCGTTGGGGACAGGCTCTGCTGTCACCCAGTTCATCCTGGTGGCAAAGCGAAGGGAAGACAGCTGGAAAACAACGGGTTTAAAGGAAATCAGAGAGATTTGAGCAGAGATACCATTTTCCTAATATTTTCTACTTAATTCCATCAGATCCAGGAGCACAGAAATCTAAAATGTATGAACTGCTCCAGGTGATTCCCTCCTGTTTGCTACGGATCCAGCTCCCACAGGGGGATTTTCACCTATTTTATCATTTCACAGGTTAAAAAACAACCTCCTGGGAGGTTCCTCCTGATCCCTGCTCCAGCAAGGAGCCAGCTCAGCTCTGCTGGGAACTGGGGCAATTCCAGTGAGTCCGTGATGTGATGTCCCATGGAAACACATTAAATAATAATAATAATAATAATAATAATAATAATAATAATAATAATAACAACAACAACTCTCCAGTGAGCTTAAATCTGAGCAGCTCCTGCCTGCTGTGCTGCAGGCTCTCATGTGACAGGAGTCTGGTTTTGAGCCTTTGGGATAAGAGGAGCTCTCCAAAGTTTGGGATGTTTCCCTGCCAAAGCCTCCAGAGACTGTTCCTTAAAACCAAGCAGGAGCAAGGCTTGGATTCTGCAGGAATCCCCTCAACTCACAGTCTCTTCCACGTGAGATGCTTCCCCATAGATGTTCGTCACCAGCACAGTGTTGCAGTTTCCCCCTGGGAAGAAATGATAACAAAAATAAAGCAAATAACACAATTTGGGGTGATTTTTTTGTTGTTGTTTCCTTTTCTGCAGTGCCTGATATGATGTGCTGATTAAATCAGAGGAGAGGAATCACAGAATGGGTTGGGGTGGAAGGGGCTTCAGGGATCATCCAGTGGCACCCCTGCCATGGGCAGGGACACCTCCCACTGTCCCAGGGTACTCCAAGTGTCCAACCTGGCCTTGGGCACTGCCAGGGATCCAGGGGCAGCCACAGCTGCTCTGGGCACCCTGTGCCAGGGCCTGCCCACCCTCCCAGCCTGGAATTCCTTCCCAGTATCCCACCCAAGGCTACTTTCAGTTTGAAGAAGCACAGAGTGTAACTGTCCCTCTAAAGGGCACAGAAAAAGAGGCAGAGAGTGACTTAAAAATAAAGGGGAAATTTGTGTCTCATGGAATGACGATGCAGGAGGAAGATGGGAATGAAAACTCTGAGTTCCAGGTGTTTCCAAAGGTTCTGCTTTTCAGGATGCCCAGAGCAGCTGTGGCTGCCCCTGGATCCTTGGCAGTGCCCAAGGCCAGGCTGGACACTTGGAGTACCCGGGGACAGTGGGAGGTGTCCCTCAAGGGGTGGCACTGGATGAGCTTCAAGGTCCCTTCCAACCCAAACCATTCCAGGGTTCCACGATGAATTACAGCCTTAGGACTTGATCTGCTGCCTGAAACCCCAGTTTGCCAGGAGCTGCTGGAACTGCCAGCTCTTACCCAGCGAGTCCTTGAGGACGTGGGTGAGTTTGCTCTGGCGGAAGGGAATGTGCTCCCGCTTGGGGTCGGCCAGGGCGATGACGAGCTGCTCCAGGAACGACAGGGATTTGTTGATGTAGGAGGCTTCGACCCGGAGCTGCCCTTCCGACTGCAACGGAGACCAACAGGAAAAGATTCCATAATGGGGAAACAGCGGGAGAGAGGATATTCCCTGTCGAGGGGGAAAGCGCTGACTCCGAGGGTCAGGAGTTAATTCAGGCCCAAAAAATTCATCATCTGCAGCTTTCCTCAGTTTGGAAAGGAGTTTTCCTAAACCATGGTTTTCCATTACAAGTCTACAAGGATTTGCATTTCCTTCCCAAAGGGTAAATTGTGTGTTTGTCACAGGCTTGATGCCATTTTGGTTCTGATCAACACGGAATGGCATGGAATCAGGGAATTGCTGAGGTTGGAAAAGGCCTCTTAGATCGAGTCCAACCATCCCCCAGCACTGACCATGTCCCCAGGTGCCACATCCACAGGGCTGTTAAATCCCTCCAGCAATGGGCACTCCACCACAGTCCCGGGCAGCTGTGCCAGGGCCAGACAGCCCTTCTGGGGAAGGAATGTTCCCAATATCCACCCTGAGCCTCCCCTGGCCCAGCCTGAGGCCGTTGCCTCTCCTCCTGTCCCTGTTCCCTGGGAGCAGAGCCCGACCCCCCCGGCTGCCCCCTCCTGTCAGGGACTTGTGCAGAGCCACAAGGTCCCCCCTGAGCCTCCTTTGCTCCAGGCTGAGCATTCCCAGCTCCCTCAGGAATCCTCCAGCCCCTCCCCAGCTCCGTTCCCTTCCCTGTTTTTCCACAGTGTGGGCTCCAAAGGGACCTGAGCAGCTCCCATCACTCACCCCAGTCTTGCTCAGTCTCTCGGATCCCGCCAGGTCAATTAAGGTGATTTTAGATTTAAGGCATTTGGGATTTGTGTAATCTCTGGAACGACACTGAGGGAGAGAAGAAGAGAACCTGCGCTTAGGAGCAGACAAAACTGAAACACAGGAAAAACCAGAACTGCAAAGGTCCTCTTGAACCCCTAGGAAGCCATTTCAGTGCCCAGGAACAAGGCTGGAGCTCTCACCTCAATGTACAAAGTGAAGATGCAGTGGGATCTGGAGGAATTCTTATTCAGGGTGTGCTCTCCTATCACTCTGTTGGTCTCACCCTGCCAATGGAGAGAAAATTCCAGGCTCAGCTCATGGAACTGTGGCTTTTTGAGGATAAGCCAGGCAACATCTCTGTGGCTCTTCCCATTTCCTGATGACTGGAAAAGCAAAGAGCTCCCCAAGCTTCAAATGGCCACGGATCTGAACCTCTGACAGGAACACAAAGGGATTTTGGAAGGGATCTTAAGGATCATCTCATCCCACCCCCTGGATGGGCAGGGACACCTCCCACTGTCCCAGGCTGCTCCCAGCCCCAATGTCCAGCCTGGCCTTGGGCACTGCCAGGGATCCAGGGGCAGCCCCAGCTGCTCTGGCAATTCCAGCCCAGCCCCTCCCCACCCTCCCAGCCAGCAATTCCCAATTCCCAATCTCCCATCCAGCCCTGCCCTCTGGCACTGGGAAGCCATTCCCTGTGTCCTGTCCCTCCAGGCCTTGGCCCCAGTCCCTCTGCAGCTCTCCTGCAGCCCCTTTAGGCCCTGCAAGGGGCTCTGAGCTCTCCCTGGATTCTTCTCTTCTCCAGGCTGGACGTTCCCAGCTTTCCCAGCCATCACCACATTCCTTCTACTCTTTAAAAAGAAAAAGGCAGTCCCTGCACATTCCAGAGCCCAGGACAGCACTGTGTCATTAAAAAGGCCAGAGAAAGACTTTAAGGACACCAGATGGCCCTGGCTGAAAATTCCTGCATCCAGATCCAATTATTTATCCCTGATTTCCTCAAGAACTGAAACAGCCATGAGGAAAAGACAGATGCTGATCTAAGTAATCAAAGACCCCTCACAAATCTCTCACCCTGAACAGCCCTGCTGGGAATTCCAGCAGTGCCAGGACCATCCCAAATCATCTTTTCTTGGAGCATCTTCCAGAATCCCTGAGCCAGGGACATTTTCCTTGCAAGATCAAGAGTTCCCAGCCGTTCTACCCACACTCAAGAGGGGTGGTTGAACCTCCTTCCACCATCTTGGCCACCCGCTCCTGCTTTTCCACCTCCTCCCTCAGCCAACACCCACAACTGTGGGATCCAATGGAATATTTGGCTTCTCTTGCCTCAAAAAGGAGGTGCAGGGCCTCTTCCTCATGGCTGACGGGGTGGATGGAGAGCCCCTTGACATAAACCCCCTGGGGGCCATCCCTGACCACCAGCTGGGTGTCCCTGCACCCTCGGGCCAGCCCCGGCGCCAGGAGGTCGAACAAGGCCTCGTTGTAGATCTCCAGGTAGGAAATTCGGACAGTGACCATGACATTGAGGAATTCTGCAGCTGCTTTGAAGATCTGCACAAAGACAAAGGGTTTGTGTCCGTTCACAGGCAGAATTTGTAGGTATTTGTGGCTTTTCAGAGGAGATATTTATGTAGATGTTGATATGAGATATAAATGGTGTGATATAAATAGGTGCAAGATAAAAATAGATATAAAATAGAAACAGGTAAAAATATAAATAAAGTATAAATAGATATAAAATGGAAATAAACACACTAAGATGTATACAAGATATGAAATTATGCAATATAGATATTTATACAGAGATAGTTCTGAACAGCTCCAAGTGCAGCTGGGGCTGTGTGGGGCTAAATCTGAGCTGTGGCCCCTGAGGGCTCAGCTTGGATTTGGATTCAATGATCCTACAGAATCATGGAATTCTGGAATGGTTTGGGTTGGAAGGGACCTTAAAGCCCATCCAGTGCCACCCCTGCCATGGGCAGGGACACCTCCCACTGTCCCAGGCTGCTCCCAGCCCCAATGTCCAGCCTGGCCTTGGGCACTGCCAGGGATCCAGGGGCAGCCCCAGCTGCTCTGTGCCAGTGTCTCTGTGCCTTAGAGGTGTATTTTTAACGATTTTATGATCAGTTTTAACCTGATTTCACGAAAGGACACTTTGGAAAACACGTCTTTCGAAGGCTCGGTGACATCTGGGGAGCAGCAAGAACTTAAACAGCAACTAAAGAGGAACAACCTCTGAGAATGCCAATAAAACTCCTTCACTCTTTAACCATCATCCCTCGGGTAAAATGAGGGGAAAAACCCACATAAAACATACTCACTGTGTTAAAACACTTGGATATCAGCAAGAGCTGATCCCAGAGTGTTCCTTGGTGCTTCTCCCACCTCTTTTCCCACCCAGATCCTGTTGGATACCTGATGGATAGCTCTGGGGATGATCCCTCGGCGTCTGTAGTCAGAGGTCACTCCAGTCATGGTGTAGGTTTTGCCAGCCCCAGTCTGCCCATAGCACATGATGGTGCCTAAAAAAAAAATTCAAAAGCAAAAGAATAAACTGGGGAGGGAGCCTCCAACAGAACAAATGGATCTCTCCTCAAACCCAGTCTCTTTTTATGATCAAAATAATCAAAATTGCAATAAATCACCATTATAGCCCTGCAAAGCTTTGGCCACCAAGTCCTTGGCCACGGTCTCATAAACCATTTTCTGGGAAGTGTTGTGGAGGAGCCCATCCAGCTTGAAGGACCAGTCAGTGTGAGAGTTGTTCACAGCTCCTCCCCTGGGACTCCTTCGGATGTAGATATTGATGCTCTGCAAGCCAAAAAGAGAGGAAGATCAACTCAGCAGCCCTGAGGATTTTCAGCAGTCGAGGACCTGGGGTTAAGCAGAAGAGGGAGCACAAATAACAGGGTTATTTTACTGCCTTGGGTAGTTCTAGATGTCCTAAAAATATCTGGTAATGCTCTCGGATTTCTGGTGATAAATATCACCAATAAAAAGGAAATGTGGTTAAGCTCATCTGTTTAACTTCCTGTGATTCTGTGCCTCAGGGAAATTCTTAATTAAGCAAGAGAAGGCAGAGGGAGGGATTTGCATAAGAGGGGATAGAAACAGACTGTGCCAAACTGTGGTTATCACTGGGAATTCCTCCTGGATCAGCCAGTCCCAGTCCTGTTGAGGGTTTTCCTGGTGACTGTACCACGGGAAGTGCATTTTCCATGCTCACCCTCGCCGTGACAAAACCACTGCCAAGCAGGAACGGGTGAAGCAGCACCCCCCAAACTGTTATCCATGGCCTCAAGGGATGGAAAAATCCTGTTTTCCCATGGGAAAAGCTGGACTCAAACTCCAAATCTTTCCCACTTCCAACTTCTTTTACTCTACCTTGTTGTCTGACCCGAGCTTGATCATATCTTGGGCAAAATGAGCTGTTGGCTTGACCCGCACGAACGCCTGGACTCGCTTCGGTGCTCTGAGGAGAGGAAAAGGAGAATCTTGCATTGCCTAAACTGAAATTTATAGTATTTGCCAGCTAAAGGTGAGGCAGAGGAGTCAAATTTAAAAATCAAGTGTTGGCCATTATGCAGCTGCAGTTTTTATTCCCCACTGAAAGCAGCTGCGGGCAAGGGGTTGCTGAAAATTCCTTCCAGCCTTGTCCTGCTTGGAAAACGGAGGATGTGGGAAGAGGAGGGTCAAACTGATCCTGATTTCCTGATTTCCTCGTGTGTACCAGGCCCAGGAGTGTTGGATACACACAGGGTTTCTTCCTCTTAGCCTTGGAAAGCAAAATGTTTGCAGGAGTAGGAGAGGGATTTTCTTTGGTCACACAGAGCCTTTTTTAAAGTCATTTCAATTCCCAACAAACAGCTGATTGGCAATTTCCTGCAGGAAATATCCACAGGCTGGAGGATCTGCCGGGTAAAACCCACACCAGGAGGGCACAGGGCCCATCCAGCTGCTACAGCCACGTGCACTGAGGATTTTTAAGCCCCTGGAATGCGTAGATCCCATGTTTTCCCTCAGTCACTTCCTCCAGACAGCCCGAGCTCAATAATTGTGTAGTGACAACTTCTAGTTTGGGACAAAATCTTGGGGATTTCTGCTACATTCAGGATTTTAGTGACCTCTCACACTTCACCTGCTGGGACTGCTCTAAAATGAAACGTGGAGGTTTGAGCTGAGGCAGGACTTGTTGGATTTAAACCAGGGGAACGTTTGGGTGATACCTGGGGCCATCACCCTTGGGCTCCGTGTCAGAGAGCCGTGAGGAAATGATGCTTTCCTCATCCTCAGCCTGCTCCTTCTCCTGCTCTTGCTCCTGCTCTTGGTCTTGGTCTTGCTCCTGCTCCTGTTCCTGTTCCTGGTCTTGGGAGTTCACAGAGGTCACAGAACTCTGTCCAAAAAAACCCAGAACCAAGTGTTGGAGCAGCTGTGAATGACTTCTTCAAAGCAAGACACGCAGCAGGGAAAGGAAGAAGGGGAAATTTGGGGGGAAAACTCCGCTATGAGTCAGGGAGAGAACCAATTCCGAGCGAGTGGCATTTCCCTTGCTGCAGCAAGGTCCTGTGGGGGGCTTTGGACACGTGAGGACAAAAGAAACTATTCCTGGGAGGGGTTATTAACACGAGGAGATGGGAAGGAACAGGGTGCCCAGAGCAGCTGGGGCTGCCCCTGCATCCCTGGCAGTGCCCAAGGGAGCTTGGCCGGGGCTTGGAGCAGCCTGGGACAGCGGGAAATGTCCCTGCCCACGGCAGGGGGTGGGATGGGATGAACTTTAAGGTCCCTTCCAACCCAGACCATTCCAGGACACTGGCTGGGCCCGGCTGGAATTACCCTTCGTTCGGTCTCTGCTTTGGATGCGGAGCTTTGACTCTCTTCCAGCCCCTCCTGCTCATCTTCCTCCTGCCAGTGAGAAACAGAGCCGACTGCACGTGAGAAGGGCACCCGGAGACACGGGGTGGGAATGGAATGATCCTTAAGGTCCCTTCCAACCCAAACCACCCTGTGACTTTCCCAGGCACCTCCCGAGGTGTGTGGGGGGGTGATGCCCCAGGGAAGGGGGGTGATGCCTGGAGGGTTGATGCCGCCTGTGCGGGGATACGACCTCCGATCACCCCTTGAGGAGGGGAGGGCGACCCCTCGGGCACCCCCCCGGGCACCCCCCGGTCCCTGTCCCACCTGCGACCCCTCTACAGCTGGGCTCGGCGTGGCGTCCGGGGTCGCCATGGCAGCGTCCACTTCCGGGTTCTCCCATGGCAACGGCAACTTCCGGGAGAGCCCGGAAGTGGCTCCGCATACGGCGGCCGGGCGGGGCCAGCGCGCGGCGGGGGCGAAGCGGGACGGCAGCGGCACGGGAGTGGCCGGGACGATGCTGGAAGCGGCGGCGGCGGCGGACCCGGAGCTGGATCCCGAGGATCTGGTGCATTTCTCGGTGGGAGACCTGCCCAGCCGCGGGTATGGAGTGATGGGCGAGATCCGGCGGCAGGGAAAGCTCTGCGATGTGACGCTCAAGGTGCGGCCCGGCCCCCGGGGGCGGGGGGGGGCGTAGGGACCACCCGAGCCCTGAAGGGTCTGAGGGGGACCTGAGAGACCTCGACCCCTCAGGAGGAGTGAGGGGCACCCCAGTCGCTGATGGGGGATGAGGGACCCCGACCCCTCAGGGGGCTGAGAGGCGGCTGAGAGACCTCAGCCCCGGGCGGGGAGTGAGGGACCCCCGGCTCCTGAGCGGGGACCCCGGTCCTTGAAGGGACACTGAGGGGGGACCTCGACCCCTGAGGAGGTCACGGTCTCTGGGGTGGGGGCTGAGGGAGGACGCTGAGGGGACTTCCCCCAGTCCCCTTAGGAGGGAGCTGCGCGACCCCCTGGTCCCTGAGGGGGGCTGGGGGACCCCCGCAGCCCTTGGGGGAAGATGAGGGTCCCCAGCCTCAGAAAGGGGAGCCGAGGGAGATCGAGCCCCGAAGAGGAGCAGGGGGGACCCCCCCATTCCTGGGGGGGCTGAGGGACCTCAGCTTGTGGAGGGGGGACTTGAGGAAGCCCCAGGCCCCTGAGGGAGGGGGCTGAGGGACAGCCCAGTCTCTTTTCCAGAGGGAAGGAGGAGCGGGAGCTGAGGTCCCCCCCTTCCCATGGCTTTGGCAGAGCAGAGGGACAGCACCGAGACTCCCCCAGACCCCCTTAGTGGGGTGCCAGGGGGTCTGCGAGGGCCTGTGGGTCCAGGTTTATGGACCAAGCTCTGCTCCAACCCACGGGAGAAGACTCCTTTCTCTAGGAAACCATTCCCTTATGGGAATATCCACTTTTTAACATCCGTGAGTGTGGTAAACCCTCAGGACTGTGTCCCTGGCTCTGCAGGGAATGGCTGGGAGGGCTCGGAGAGTGCCCTGTGCCAGGCAGGAGCTGCTGGAATCCCTCAGGATTCCAGACTCGGAGGAGCTGGTGGGGTGGGAGCCACACGCAGCTCTGAGTCATTGCAGAATTAACTCTGCAGTTTAATTAAACGGGAAGGTGTTCCCAGCCTACTCACCCTGAAACCTTCCAGGGGAAGCAGCCGGAGAGGGCTGTGCCCGTCAGGGAGACGGGATGTGGGACAGGGAGCATTCCATGGATACGGGGACGGCTTCATCCCTGTGGAGCGGCTGTTCCCCCCGGGAAGAGGGGCTGAGGGTTGTGATCCTCCTTGGAAGCGCTTGCTCCTGCTGTAGGGTGATGTTTGTGACCGTCTGGGCTGGAGCCTGGGTGCCTCGAAGTGGCTGAAAACAGAGGCCAGGCAGGAAGAGGAGAATAAAAGCAGGTATTTATTGGAAGGGCCTTCCAAGGTGCCCCCAGGCAGCCCAAAGCCTCCACCCAAGATGGACCCTGGCTCACGGGTTCTTCACACTTTTATAAGTTTGACCCATTTGTATTTCAGGGTTAATTCTGCAATTATAACTTTGGTCAATGATGTCATTACCCCGAGTTTGCTCCTCCTCTCAAAGGCTTTTGGTTTAGGTATTTTGGGGCTTGGGGACAGCAAGGTGTCCTTGAAGTGCAGACGCAGAGAGGGTTTGTTATGTCTGACCAGTGTGGGGGAACAGCGGCTAAAGGGCCACGTGAAACTCCAGAGTTACACACCAGGCAGTACAGGATTTGAAAAATATAAAAGTTCAAACCCAAGGTATCAGCCTGAGGGAATTCCGTGGCAAAGCCAGTTTGGGATGGAGAGCGCCGTGGTTTTAGGATTAAACTGGGTATTGGTGTGGCAGGAGAAGAGTACCAGGTCCTGGCAGTCCCTTGTTTCTGGGAGTCAATAGGAGGAGGTCTATGATCCCAGTCTTATCTTGGATAAATTCCTCACCATTGTTTCTAAAATTCCTTTGAATAATGATCCATTTCTGTGGATTTTCTGTGGCAAAGAGCTGTTTAAATCCTCTTTGTCCCTACAGAGGTTTAAAAGGTGCTAGGAAAGCTCACAAACACCACAGAATGGTTTGGGATGGAAGGAACCTCGAGGATCATCCAGTGCCACCCCTGCCGTGGGCAGGGACACCTCCCACTGTCCCAGGCTGCTCCCAGCCCCAATGTCCAGCCTGGCCTTGGGCACTGCCAGGGATCCAGGGGCAGCCACAGCTGCTCTGGAAAATCCATCCCAGGGCCTCCCCACCCTCACAGGGAAGAATTCCTTCCCCAAAATCCCAAAGAGAGATGCCAGCAGCGCCTGACACGTTGTCAGTCCTCTGTCTCTGTCAGTCCTCCGTCCATGTTGTTTCAAACATTCCAGCTTTCCCTCCTACACCCACAGCTTGGAATTCCAAGCATTTCATTCGTTTGATTCCTCTTGTTGTCTCGGGTCATCCTGTGAAAATCTCCCACCTTGTGCTGCTTCTGGCCCTGGACATCCCTTTTCCCAGTGCTCCGTGGTGATGGAATCAGGGCAGCCAAGGCTTCCCTCCCATTCCCAGAGCAGGCTGGCTGCTCCAGCTGCTGGTGCTTTAAGCAGGGGTTTTTCTTAGCTCGAAGTTGGGGGTGGCTTTGGATCGCTCAGGAATCCCGAACTCAGCCAGCACAAAATGTCTCTGCTGTGACCTGGCTCGGGAACATGTTCTGTAAATCCAGGGTGGGTTTCCAGCAGGGACAGAGTTTGAATGATTCTTACCCAAAATTAAGGGAGGAAAGTAAAGATCACGGAGCTGCTCCCAGGGCTGGAGCCCCTCTGCTCTGGAGCCAGCCTGGGAGAGCTGGGAATGCTCCCCTGGAGAAGGGAAGGACACAGGGAGAGCTCCGAGCCCCTTGCAGAGCCTAAAGGGGCTCCAGGAGAGCTGCAGAGGGACTGGGGACAAGGCCTGGAGGGACAGGAGCCAGGGAATGGCTTCCCAGTGCCAGAGGGCAGGGCTGGATGGGAGATTGGGAATTGGGAATTGCTGGCTGGGAGGGTGGGGAGGGGCTGGGCTGGAATTGCCAGAGCAGCTGGGGCTGCCCCTGGATCCCTGGCAGTGCCCAAGGCCAGGCTGGAGCAGCCTGGGACAGTGGGAGGTGTCCCTGCCCATGGAATGGAGTTGGAATGAGATGATCCCTAAGATCCCTTCCAACCCAGACCATTCCAGGATTCTCTGATAAAAGCTCTGAGAAACATTCCAAGCCCATCCTGAAGGAGCCCCGAGGTGGATCCTGATGCTCTCACACCACCGCAGTGAATTTATTCCCCTTTTTTCCACTCCTGCTCCTTTTTGTGAGCCCCATCTCTAAAACAAAAGGCTTCCACACACCCCTTTGTCCCAGAAGTTGGATCTGGATGTGCCCAGTGCTCCAGCTCATGGATGAAGCAGGAGCAGCAGTGGTCCCATTCCCACTCTCAGCTGGGATCACTGGGATTCTCCCAGCCCTCAGCCCTGTTTGCTGCACAAACAGCCCTGGAATTATTAAGGAATTGTCACTACTCCGGTTTGTTTGTTTTAATTATTCCCCTCAGAAAGGGAGGCAAGCATTCCCTCAGGAGCCAGGAGGGGCAGGATGGGTTCTCCTTTCCCAGAAACCTCCTTCCTGCGGGAATCAGCACTGCCTCAGCAGCCGGGCTGGATGGATTCAAAGCCAGAAGTGCGGATTTGCCTGGCTCCCTTTGGATCTCTGATCATCCCAGCTGGGCTCGGGGAAATCTGTCGCTGCTGCTCATGGTTGTCCATGTGAAAATGAGGTTTCCTGGGAGCTGCACCTCTTTCCAGCAGCTCAGGATGTGTCCTGGAGAGCCTGAAGCTCCTTTCCTGCACGGATGGAGCCTATGGATCGGGAAAAGCCTTTTCTCTCCCTGTCTCTTTAACAGCTGCAGGTCAGGGCTGCTCCTGATGTTCCATCTCAGCTCCCTTTGGAGGCTCTCCGAAATGTTTAATTAAAGATTCATTTGCTAGGAACACACATGGATGGACTGGAGGGAGGAGGGGAGGGAGGAGACACACCTCAGCCTGTGGTTAGTCTTTTTTCCTTTGGAAAAAAGTAGGATTTTTGCTTAGCAAGGCCAAACTTCTGCTTTCTTCTCTGCGAATCACCGGGCTGGGCGTCGGTGTGGCCGAGTCTGGTTATAAAATAACCAACCCAAGCCTTTTCCCCAATTTAACCTGAGCCCAGCCACGCTGTGGAGGGTGAAGCTGTGTTTTCCTCCTCATCCAGTGTTGGTGATGATGGAAAAGCTGACAGAGGTTCTGACAAGGGCAGGGAAACACCAAGCCTGGAATAATCATGGAGAGAGCAGAAATGAAGCTTCTGAGCCTTTTTTTCCTTTAATTTGGGGGGGACTGAGGCTTTGAACTCCAGATACGGACAAGCCAAGGGGCAGAGGGGCAGAATCCCCCTCTCAGAACCCTTCCCCCTGATTTTTGGTGGGTTTCCAGTCTTTCTCCCTTTAAAGCTCACAACTAAACCCTGCAAAAGCCCCGAGAATTCCGGCTCGCTGACAGGTGCTGGCATTTGGGGCTGTTATTCCCTGAGCTGCAGATCCTGAGCTGCTTCTTACCAGCACAAAAGAGGCTCCTCAGTGCTTGTGTCCTTCCTGAGCATTGTTTTTGGAATTGTTTCATCCTTCCAGGATGAAAGCTGCCCGGGCAGCTTTGTTTTCTGGGATGTGCTGCCTGTGCTCCAGGCCAAGGTCCGAGCGCTCTCCGGGGACACATCGGAGGCTGCTGCAAGCTGAGGAATGCACCACTCTGTAAAACAGGGAAAACATATCCATCCTATTTCTTCATTACAAATTTAGAGGGAGTAAATCTCTCCAGAGCTCCTGCTGGCTCCCACTGGAGCTGGAGGAGAATGATCCAAGTGCCAGGCTGGCACCTCCAGAAATCCTTGGCCAAGCTGTCGGGAGAGGGAAGGTTTGTGCCTTCCCAAATCCTCAGAGTTGACGTGAGCTCCTCTTGCTGCTGCAGCTGCTCCTCCTCGGGATCTGAACCGCTCCAATGCCATTTTTCCATGACTGACTCCAAGACGAATTAGAAAAGTCTCCTAAAATATGATCCAGGTCTGGCAAGCTGAAATAATTCCCAGCTGTGGAGAGGGTACAGTGTTTGCTCCGTGTTCAATCCCAATGGCACTGACAGGTCACAGTCCTGCTGGCTTCTCTCCCATCCTGATCCCAGATTTTCCAGAGCAGACTGTGAACTCCAGACCCTCCAAACTGGAGCAGTTGCACCCCTGAGAGCTGATGCAGAGGTGGAGGAGCCTCTGGACAAGTGGAATTCCAGACAGCTCGGGCTGCCTGCCCGATTCCAGCAGGATCCTTGAGAACTCAGTGCCTGGCTGTGCTGCAGGTGTTGGAGCATGTTTGGGAGATCCTCCAGGAAAACAGCCTTGGAAGGTGTGCCGGTTTGGCCAAATTTGGAAATATATCCTCTGAGAGAAGGCAGATTACAACCACCCCTCCCCCACCAGGTTCGGGAAAAAATAACTTCTCCTCGAAGGAAAGTGAAAGAGATAAAAACTATTTATTTAACACACACACAGGAAAAGGATAATGATGCCAAATAATGAAACCTCTCGCTCTGCTGAGAGAAACCTGGGAAAAGTTCAGAGTCCTCCCGTAGATCTCTCTCTCCCCCTCCATGGAGCTGGGATGGGGCGCTGGGCCCCCCTCCAGGGCCAAGGCCTCGGTGGAAATTCCTCCTGATGCATTCTGATGTTGAAACCGTCCAGCAGAGAGAAAAGGGAAAGAAACAAAAGTCCCAGGAAAACAAAGGTTCAACTCTCTGTCTCCCTCCGGAGGAAAAGAAAGCCGAAAGCTGGAAAGCAGGCAGGGCTTCGTCCCGCTCCTCTCTCTCGAACGCAGAGCAGTCTGTGTCTGTGTCCTTGAAAACAAACTGCAAACTGCTTTGAAAGTTTTGCTGGGTTTTTTTTCCTCTCCCCCCTCTCAGGCTCAGTTTAAAGGCACAAAATTAATTGCTGGGCATAGGGCAGCAATATGGGATCAACATCATAAAGTCACCCCCAGACAGAAGGAGAGGGAATATCTGTTTTACTGGAGGAGCTGGGAGACTGGAAAAGCAGCTGATCCATGACAGGAGAGCTGCAGGATGAGGATGTGATTCCAACCTTGTCACACAACAGACAGGAGTTATTTGGGATTCTCACTGGAGGTGATTCCCCCGAGCTCTCGGCTGCCCTCAGCTCTTCCCTTACACAAAACACGAGGATTTTTAGTTCTAGGACAACATAAAATGTCTTTTTGCTGTCCCTTCAGGAGCCTTAAGGAGGGCAGGGCTGGAGCTGATCCCCTTGGGATGCTCCCTGTCCCCGTGGGAAGTGGAGGGACAGGAATTCAGCAAAGCAGTTGGGCTCCTCTGAGCTGGCAGGGAATTCCCTGGGGATGTGGCTTTGTTGTACATCCAAGGGGATGTTCCTCTGCTTCAGAGGAATTGGTCACCATTCTCATGGAATGCTGGAATGGTTTGGGTTGGAAGGGACCTTGAATCCCATCCCACCCCCTGCCATGGTCAGGGACACCTCTCACCATCCCAGGCTGCTCCCAGCCCCAGTGTCCAGCCTGGCCTTGGGCACTGCCAGGGATCCAGGGGCAGCCACAGCTGCTCTGGGAATTCCAGCCCAGCCCCTCCCCACCCTCCCAGCAGGAAATTCCTTCCCAATCTCCCATCCAGCCCTGCCCTCTGGCAGTGGGAAGCCATTCAGAATTCCCTCTTTCCTGCTGCCCACACTGGGGGATCAGCCCCCAGGGCACGGCGAGTTCTGGCCAGGGAATGTGGAGCTCCTCATCCACCAAATCCTTCCCTGCAGTGCTCCTCTCATTGTCCAGCCTGGATTTGTGCTTGGCATTGTCCTGATCCAGGTGCATCCCATTATTACCTTTTCCTGGCAAAACAGGGCTGCAATGGATTGGACACCAGCTCTGCTTCTGCTCTGGCCTCTCCGTGCCCTCAGTGCCACCGTGCCCTCAGAAAAGATGGATTTGGGGTTTTTTTTGAGACCTTCAAAACTCAGCGAGTTCTCAGCTCGGCGGGGTAGTGACGTCAGGAACGCAAGGAATGCCTTTCCCCCACCTACAGCATTTTCCTCCGGAGAAAGGCTCCTTGTGCCCTGGAATCTGTTCATGTTTGTGGCTGTGGGGGTGTCCGGGAGCAGATTCCTTTGTTACCCGCTCAGAGACACGTCAGAAGGGAATTCTGGGATTCCCAGGGTCAGGAGGGATGCTTGCAAAGTTCCTTTTTTCTGCAAAACTGAATCTTTCACCTTCAAAGCAAAGGACCTGAAGTGATAAAGTGTAAAACAGAACATGCTGGAATGGTATCAGGAAGAGGACGAGCTCTTTGCCGCTCTCTCCTTAGGTGACTCCAGAGTGACTCCATCAGGAAGGCGCCTTAGTGCAGTCATGGAAAGGGAGAGCCTTTGGCTCTGCAGGTGGGGAGCACTTTGGGAAAGAAGACACGAGGATGAGCTGAATGGACACGTGCTGCGGGCCCATCCTTGGAAAGCTTTTCCATATCCCAGGAGAAAAACTTGTCCTTTGCCTGCAGCAAGAACTGCAGTCCTTGGGGACTCGCCATCAAGTGCTGATGGAATGAACACGATGATCGTTTGAGAGCAGACATCCCAATTTCTCCATCTCCCCGAGGGTTCTCTGCCATTCCAAGTTTCAGACATGAGGAATCACAGGTTGTGTCTTGTCCAGCACCAGGAAATACTTCCCGGGCTCTTTGCTGGTGCAGCTCCGTGGATCTCGCTGCTCACAGGGACCATTCCCAATCCAGGACCACCTGGAAGGGCAGCACTGCCCAGACCCAAGGGATTCCATCCCGGTGGTGATTTCATCCCAGCTGTCATTATCCCGGCAGGAATCTTGCAGGATGCCTGGGGATGTTTGCCCTTGCAAGGACCAGGGCTGTTGGAGATAATGAGGCTGTTTGGTGGCAGCTCCTCAGGGGTGAGGTCACCGAGATGCATCCCTGGAACTGGAGCTTGGCGGGACCTCTCAGCCCTTGGACAGGGCTGGAATCTCTTGTACTGGAGCTGAGGGTATGGAATCATGGAATGGTTTCGGTTGGAAAAGGCCTCTTGGATCATGGAGTCCAACCATCCCCCAGCACTGCCGAGGCCACGCCTGCCCCACGTCCCCGGGTGCCACATCCACAGGGCTGGTAAATCCCTCCAGGGATGGGGAGCCACCAGTGCCCTGGGCTGTCCCTTCAATGCCTGACCCCCCTTTCCAGGAGGAATGTTCCCAATATCCAACCCGAGCCTGCCCTGGCCCAGCCTGAGGCCGTTCCCTCTCATCCTGTCCCTGTTCCCTGCGAGCAGAGCCCGACCCCCCCCGGCTGCCCCCTCCTGTCAGGGACTTGTGCAGAGCCACAAGGTCCCCCCTGAGCCTCCTTTGCTCCAGGCTCAGCCCCTTTCCCAGCTCCCTCAGGAGTTTTCCAGTTCCCTTCCCTGGACATGCTCCAGCCCCTCAATGTCACTCTTGTCACAAGGGGCCCAGAGCTGCCACCTGGGCTCTGTAATTTACAGTTATTTTGTGAAATAAGGGCCTTTTTCTCCTCCTTGGGTCACACTACAGGCTCAGGTTTTGAGTAAGTATAACCTTGGTGTTGAAATTCCTGTTATCTTTAGTTATAAAGATAATTTTGGTTATAAATAGAAGGTCGCTGTATGCATTTGAAGCAGGTGTTTCACTTTAAGAGGTGCCTGTTCAATTTTAGCACCACTCTTTATTTATTAAAGAGCTGAAATGAGATTTGGGGAGTTGTGATTTTTGGCAACTTGGGCTTGGGGGGAAATGAAAGTCAAGTAAAATGTTGCTTTTCTTGCACACTCAGCCTGAACGGGAGCACTCATCCAAACAAACCAAATGGATTGTTGCAGTTGGAGTGAATTCCTTAGGGAATTTTAGAGATAAGAGGAGGCCTTGTTCTTTCACCTTTCAGAAACAGCAAAAGCAAAAATGGAGTTTTTCTATGTTTTGGGATGTTTGAGGCACTCAGGAAGGGGTTTTGCAGCAGCATGAAGGTGTGTCAATAATGGGATTCATTGCTGGGAAATCAGTGGGTTGGGCCAGGAGCAGCTGATGATGGGATGGCTTCACCCATGGGGAAGGGATGGACTGGGAACTGCCCGAGTTGCTGAGGTGTTGCCGAGCAGGTCGGGTGTTCGTGAGCCTCTGGGCTGGAATGTGGATGGGCCAAGCAGCAAATTTGTCACCGTGGTCAACCAGGCTGTGGCTGCTCGTGTGTCAGCCATTCCCACTGGGAATTCCCAAAGCAAGAGCTCCAGCAGCTGAGTGTCCTCAGGGATTCCCCTGTCCTGAGCAGCACCTCAGACCCACCGAGAGTCCAGGTGTGCTCACCTGGCAGGGAGGGAGGGAATGAAAATCCCAGGGGTCTGGGAAGGGTCTGTGGGCTCTCAGGTTCTGGAATCACTTCCCTGTTTGGCCTTTCCTCGTGAAATTTGCTGTGTTTTTTGTATTTTTAAAGCTGTTCAAAGCTCTGGCCAGGCTGGAGTTTGTGCTCTCTGTGTGAAGTCGGGGTGGGAACCTGCTCAGCCAACATTCCTCCCTCTCCAGGGCCAGGGATGTGGCCTCGAGCTCCATCCCCTCACAGAGCCTGGGCCTGCAGTCCCGATTCCTTTTCCCAGAGATTCCCCATGCTGCTGTGTGCACAGGAGGAGGCTGGCAAAGATTTTGCTGATACCTCGAGTCTTGGAGCCTCTGGGATGTTTTCCAGGTGGTTTTGGGTCAGGAGAAGGGATCCATACAGACCTTCATCCCTGTAAAGTCACATGCAAATAAATATGTATGTGAAGGGTGTCATAGTCACGACCATTTCGCTTCCTGATTTTGCTCTGGGAATTAGGAATGCTGCAAAATCCAGGAGAGCAGGATTTGTGCAGCATTATCCAAGCACAGAGGACAGCATGGACAGGGATTCAGGCCCAGGACAGAGACAAGGCTCTTCAAAAGTTCCTCCTTTTTTTCCATCTGGCAGGAATTTTGCTTTCTAAACCCTCTGCAAGTTTGTGTTTGCTGGCTCTGAGCACTCCAGGCCTGGAGGGAGAGGGGAGGCACTGTTGGGAATCATGGAAGTCCTGAATCCAAACAGCATGTCTGGAGATGAAAGTGGGGGGAGGGTTTTGCAGAGGAGAAGAGAAGGACTCCTTGGATAACCTGGAGCGAAGGGCCCTGCTGTGCCAGCTGCTTTGGCCATAAAACAAAGCTCCAACGGGAAATTTTGGCTTAAGAGAGGAAAAAAGGGCAGTTCTGCACAAGCTGGGGTGGGCATGGACTGGGATGAGCCAGGTTGACATGGAAATTAGGGAAAAAAGCTCTGAGAGAAGGAATCAGAGCAAAGACCTGACTTGAATCCTTGGATGCTGGTGGAGCTGTGCTGCAGGGAATCACCTGGAGCCGTGGGTGGTGCTGATCCCTTCTCCTTCCCTTTTGCCCCTGCTTTAGGTCGGGGACCATAAATTCAGCGCGCACCGGATCGTGCTGGCAGCCTCCATCCCGTACTTCCACGCCATGTTCACCAACGACATGATGGAGTGCAAGCAGGAGGAGATCGTCATGCAGGGCATGGATCCCAGGTGACATCCCTAGGGAGAGCCCGAGGGAGCACGAGGCCTCTGCGGGCCTTGGCGCGGTGTGTGCGCGGTTCAGAGGCTGCTCTCCGCGGGAACGATCCCACAGAGCGTTCTGCTGCTGGCACAGGCCTATCCCAGCTGGAATTCAGTGGGGTTTCTGCCCTTTCTCCCTGTTTTTAGTGCTCTGGAGGCTCTGATCAACTTCGCCTACAACGGTCACCTGGCCATAGACCAGCAGAATGTGCAGTCCCTGCTCATGGGGGCGAGCTTCCTTCAGCTGCAGAACATCAAGGACGCCTGTTGTACCTTCCTCAGGGAGAGGTGAATGCGCCTGGGGGGATCCTGGGGGGATTCCAGGGGCATTCCAGCTGCTCCCCAGCAGCAGCGAGGGTCAGGCACCTGTGTCCGGCTTGGGAGGAGCAGGATGTGTCCTTCTAGCAGGAGGAGGAGGAGTGTGCATCCCAAAACTTGGCATCTGTGGAGTTATGGAATCACAAAATGAGTTGGGAGGGACCTTAAAGCCCATCCCAATCCACTGTCCCAGGCTGCTCCAAGCCCCAATGTCCAGCCTGGCCTTGGGCACTGCCAGGGATCCAGGGGCAGCCACAGCTTCTTTGGGAATTCCATCCCAGCCCCTCCCCACCCTCCCAGCCAGCAATTCCCAATTCCCAATATCCCATCCATCCCTGCCCTCTGGCAGTGGGAAGCCGTTCCCCCTTATCCTACCATTCTCATTCCCTTCAGAATAACTTACCACTCCTTCACTGGGACACAATAAAAGCCCTTGGCCAGCCATGGGAATTAACACCCAGAGCAAAACTGAGGGACCATCTCCCTTTTTGAGAACCCATCCTGGCAGGAACTGCCCAATAAAATGCCCTAGGGTGTATCACCATGTCCCACAGCCGTAGGGAGAAGGAGAGAAGATCCAGCAGGCAGAAATTGTGCAGCAAGATTGATTGATTTAATTATTTTACAAACTCTTTTATAGACTTTTCTCTTCATAGTCTAATTGGACAAAGGATCAGCCTCCCCTTGGGGGTGATTGGCCAAAATCCTAAAACATCCATTGTCAAAATATTTTCCTACTGTGCCATAAACAAGACTTTTCAAGGTTGCAGGTGGCTTGGTTGTTTACAGAACTCTGCCACTATCTCTGTGAGAGAGAAAAGTCTCTCATGGACTTAGAAAACAGCAAGAAAATCCTCGCTAGCAGCATTTTTGTATCCACAGTTGCCCTTCCTGCTGCTGTGTGTGCTAAAGGGGAGGAACACCGCGCCTCAGCCCAGGAGCTGGACAGGAAACTGTGGCAGAGCCTTAAATTGGTCCCAGGTTTTTCAATTTCCTTGCTGGTGTTTGGCTGCGAGGCTGTTCCAGCAGCAGGGTCTGGAAATGGAAAGCTGGGATACTCCTTGTCCACGTACCACATGGATTCTCAGCCCGTGCCAGGGAGCCTGACGTGTTCAGTTTTCCCAGCCTGGCTTCTCTGCAGCTGCTCAGGGTGCTCAGTGGTATGATGTCAAACACACCCACCAAGTACAGGGATTGGCTACCAAAATCCTCCCAAATCCACCAGGGGCAGCCAGGTGTCCTAAGTGAAGTCCTGGATTTGAGTGCACAGCTGCCAGTTTGGTTAATAACTAAAAATTTGTGGATTCTGGCCACCCTGGGAGCTGGGACATGGACACTGAGCTCTTCTTCTGAAGTGGAATTGAGAATTGGGATATTTTTAGGCAGCTGTGTTGTAACCAAGCCCTGTGTGAGCCCTCAGAGTCACCCTCATGTGACAGTTCCCCACCCAACAGCTCCCGGACCTGGAGCTGCTGGAGAGAGTCCAGAGGATGCCCCAGAGCTGCTCCAGGGCTGGAGCCCCTCTGCTCTGGAGCCAGCCTGGGACAGCTGGGAATGTTCCCCTGGAGAAGGGAAGGACACAGGGAGAGCTCCGAGCCCCTTGCAGGGCCTAAAGGGGCTCCAGGAGAGCTGCAGAGGGACTGGGGCCAAGGCCTGGAGGGACAGGACCCAGGGAATGGCTTCCCAGTGCCAGAGGGCAGGGCTGGATGGGAGATTGGGAATTGGGAATTGCTGGCTGGGAGGGTGGGGAGGGGCTGGGCTGGAATTGCCAGAGCAGCTGTGGATGCTCCCAGAGCCACCTGGATCTATCCAATGGCTCCTTGGCAGGGACAAGGGGACATTTGTGTTTTCCATCCTCTGGCTGTGCTGTGGATTCACCTGGAGCTCTCTGTGCAGATCAGCTCATGGGTGAGCTGGAATCTGCCACCACTGGTGAGGACACAGCTTTCACTACACTGCATGTCCTGCAAGGCTTCTGTGCTTCCCAGAATCCTGGAATAGTTTGGGTTGGAAGGGACCTTAAAGCCCATCCCATTCCCACCCGTGCCATGGGCAGGGACACCTCCCACTGTCCCAGGCTGCTCCCGGCCCCAATGTCCAGCCTGGCCTTGGGCACTGCCAGGGATCCAGGGGCAGCCACAGCTGCTCTTCCATTAACCTGACATTCCTGTTGCTCTCCTCTTCCCCTTTTCCCAGGCTCCATCCCAAGAACTGCCTGGGTGTCCGGCAGTTTGCCGAGACCATGATGTGCACGGTGCTCTACGACGCTGCCAACAGCTTCATCCACCAGCACTTCGTGGAGGTCTCCATGTCCGAGGAGTTCCTGGCCCTGCCCTTTGAGGACGTGCTGGAGCTCGTTTCCAGGGATGAGCTCAACGTGAAGTCCGAAGAGCAGGTGGGTGCCTGGTGTAGGAAACTTTGAGGAAACTTTGAGGAAACTTTGACCTCGAGGGGTTTTGTGTTGCTTGGGAGTGGGAATGGGAATGATCCTATTGCTGGGCTGAGGGAAGCTGAGATGTCCTGGCACAGGGGGGACATTCAGAGGTGCTGGACAGAGTTGTGATGGTTCCTTGGGCCTACTCCAGACTGACTTGTTCCTAGGAAAAAAGAAAAGCAGGGCTTTTTTAGGATCACAGAATCATTGAGGTCGGAAAAGCCTTCAGACTCCATCGAGTCCAACCCAGCACTGCCAAGGCCACCACTGCCCCATGTCCCCACGTGCCACATGGACAGGGCTGGTAAATCCCTCCAGCAATGGGGACTCCACCCCTGCCCTGGGCAGCTGTGCCAGGGCTGGACAGCCCTTCTGGGGAAGGAATCTTTCCAAATTCCTGCCTAAACCTCCCCTGGCACAACGTGAGGTTGTTTCCTCTCCTCCTGTCCCTTGTTCCCTGCGAGAAGAGCTGGAATCCCACCTGGCTGCACTCTCCTGTCAGGGGGTTTTGGGGGGCAAGAGGTGAGCAGGGAAAACAGAGCCGGTCCTCGAACCTGGAAATCCATCCTGCTCTTCCTGAGGAGCCTCCAGAGGAGGTGACAAAGGCAGAGCAGACCTCCAGCTCCTCCTTGTAGGGTAAAAATGTGCTTTGCTAATCAGGCTTAGGGAGGGAGGGGAACCTGCCTCACATTCCAGCCACGTTCCTCTATCATACCAGGAATTTCTCACTGTTTTTCCCAGAGCAGGTAGGACCCAAAGAGTCCATCCTGGGGACGTTTCCTCGTGCCCTGGCACCTGCCAGCCCCACTCTTCAGAAATTCCAGTGGCACCCTGTAGAGTGGAAAAAAAGTTGGTTTGGGGTTTTTAATCCCTGTGGTGCTGTTGGAGAAGCATTTTTGCACTGGAAAGTTTGGGAATTGTGTTGGGAGAGACTCCGGATGCCACTATACAAGAAAGAGCTGATGATTTTGTTCTGGTGGATGACAGGTTGCAGTAACTTTAACAGGGAGTCCTGTGAACCCAGGAATGCGTGTCCCAAAACCAAACTGGGACCAGGGCACTGGGATCCTTTTGTAGCTGGAGTCATCCAGTGGTGCTTCGGAGAGGTCTGTCCCTTCCAGTGTGTGGGATGGAGCCTGGAGAGACCAGCTCAGCTCCAGGCATCTCCAGCGTGGTTATCCAGAGAGAACGGATGGATCCCTGTGATCAAACCTGTCTCCTGGTTTCTCATGGAGCAGCACCACTCCCTGTCTTCTTTCCCAGTTTGCAGATTTCTGTCACTAAAAAAACACAGTTTTGTGTTCTGTGCCACCTCCTCTGCCAAAATCCTCCTTGCAGCTCCCTCATCTCCCTGCAAACAGTTCTGCTGGATGTCCCATCCCACGGGACCACAGATCGGGATTCTTGGAGGCAGGGAAAGAAACTGCATGGAGTTTCTTTCCCTTTTTCCCTCTTTCCTTCTTGGAGCCTCTTGGAGAGGCTGGGACAGCTGGGGGTGTTCCCCTGGAGAAGGCTCCAGGGAGAGCTCCGAGCCCCTGGCAGGGCCCAAAGGGGCTCCAGGAGAGCTGCAGAGGGACTGGGGACAAGGCCTGGAGGGACAGGAGCCAGGGAATGGCTTCCCAGTGCCAGAGGGCAGGGATGGATGGGAGACTGGGAATTGGGAATTGCTGGCTGGGAGGGTGGGGAGAGGCTGGGCTGGAATTGCCAGAGCAGCTGGGGCTGCCCCTGGATCCCTGGCAGTGCCCAAGGCCAGGCTGGACATTGGGGCTGGGAGCAGCCTGGGACAGTGGGAGGTGTCCCTGCCCATGGCAGGGGTGGCACTGGATGATCCTTGAGGTTCCTTCCAACCCAAACCATTCCAAGATTTGATGTCGTTTCTTTCCCATCCACTTGCACAACCCCAAAACTCCCAACTTCCCACTCCTGTCTCGTGGCAGGTGTTTGAAGCTGCCTTGGCCTGGATCCGGTACGACCGAGACCAGAGGGAGCCCTTCCTGCCCGAGCTCCTGTCCAAAATCCGGCTCCCCCTGTGCCGGCCGCAGTTCCTCACGGACCGCGTGCAGCAGGATGACCTGGTCCGGTGCTGCCACAAGTGCAGGTGAGGCTGGGACATGGAGGCAGCAGGGTGGGAAAGCTAAATCCTTCAATCTCAGGCTCCAGACAGTCAGATGTCCTCTTGAATGATTCCCTGATTGGATTCCAGGGATCTGGTTGACGAAGCCAAGGATTATCACCTCATGCCAGAGCGCCGGCCGCACCTCCCGGCGTTCAAGACGCGGCCGCGGTGCTGCACGTCCATCGCGGGGCTGATTTACGCCGTGGGGGGACTCAACTCAGCAGGTACCTTGCAGTGGAAAGACCACCAGGGGCTGGGTGGGATGCTGGAATTCCCCCCTGTGGAAGCGTGGAGCAGTTTCTCCTCCTCCATGCAGCACTTCGACCCTTCCAGTGAAACCCTCGGGGTGGTTGTGCCCATAGTTTAACGTCTTCCATCTAAATCCTGCCGAGGTGAGGCTTATTCAGGATGTTTAAGACTTTGAGGATGGTGTCCTTGCCTGGAGCCCCAAGCAGGACTTGCAGGGATCTCCACAACGTTGTGGGATCACAATACCGTGGTGCCATGAGCCTCACCGTGCTGTAAAAAGGGAACAGAAAATGGTCAAGGACAAACCTTCTGTGGAGGAGCTGCGTTCCCCGGAAGCAGCGACAGCACAGATGGGACTTGCAGGTCTCTGCTGCCCCTCGGAGGACAGTGGAGGTGCCACTTCCACAGAGGGAACTTGTCGGGGCTCCTGGTGCAGAGCACGGGAGAGCTCTTGGAAATGTTCCCTGATGGTTCTGAGTGTGGGAACAATGGGAATTGTTCAGAGCAGGAGCTCTGTGGGAGAGCAGGGATATCTGGCTGGGAAATGTCTCTGGGGGAGCAGGTAGGCTGGAATGGGATGTGAGACCCCAGGATAGGACAGAGAATCCCAGAATGGGCTGGGTTGGAAGGGACCTTAAGGATCATCTCATCCCACCCCTGCCATGGGCAGGAACACCTCCCACTCTCCCAGGCTGCTCCAAGCCCCATCCAGCCTGGCCTTGGACACTGCCAGGGATCCAGGGGCAGCCACAGCTGCTCTGGGCACCCTGTGCCAGGGCCTCCCCACCCTCACAGGGCAGAATTTCTTGCCCCAACCCAGGTGCAGCACTTTGCACTTGGCCTTGTTGAACCTCATGAGCTTCCCACTCCTTGAGCTTGTCCAGGTCCCTTTAGATGCCATCCCACCCTAGCAGATGTAATGTTTTTCCCAGATGTTTTCCTAAACATGGTTCCCCATGCCAACCCCATCTTTAGGATCACAGCAGCACCCCATTACCCCTCCACCCCGCTCCCTATCCCAGGGCTTCATCAGGTCTCCCTCTTTTAATTTGAGTAGCAAATTTCTATGCAGGCGACTCTCTGAACGTGGTGGAGGTGTTTGATCCCATTGCCAACCGCTGGGAGAAGTGCCAGCCCATGGCCACGGCGCGGAGCCGCGTCGGCGTGGCCGTGGTCAACGGGCTGCTCTACGCCATCGGCGGCTACGACGGCCAGCTGAGGCTCAGCACCGTGGAGGTTTACAACCCAGACACCGACTCCTGGTCCAAAGTGGAAAGCATGAACAGCAAGAGGAGGTACGTGCAGCTCACAGGGAAGAGAGCTCTGGAAAAGCAGGGAAAAAGGAGGTTGGAGGAAGAGTGGGGGAGTGGGTGCCCAGCAGGATCGGGGGGGGAAATGGGAAAGGAGGAGTGGGGCAGTGTGGAAGCAGCTGGGATTTCCGTGGTTAGTTTCTGGTGCAGCCGAGGGGGGGTTGGCCTCTGCTGCCAGGGAACAAGGACAGGAGAAGAGGAAATGGTCTCAAGCTGTGCCAGGGAAGGGTCAGGTTGGATATAGGGAAAACTCCTCCTGGAAAGGGCTGCCCAGCCCTGGCACAGCTGCCCAGGACAAGGGTGGAAGATGTATGTGCCCCTCACCAGGTACCTCTGGAGCTCCCTTAGCCGCTCCTGGTGCTCCAGCCCCTTCCCCAGCTCCATTCCCTTCTCTGGACACACTCCAGCCCCTCAGTGTCTTTTTTTTTTTGTCGTGATGGGCCCAAATCCAAAGCTGGGATTCAAGGTGCTCCTGCCGTGAGCACCTTTCCGCTTTGTGAGCTCAGAGTTCGGGTGGGACTGAGCAGTGTGCAGGTGAATCCAGGGCAAAGGCGGTTTGGTGGGATGACACAGGCAGAGTGTGCAGGGTCACAGTGTTGGGGACAGGGTGACAGCACCCCCAGCCATCTCACGGGGCCCTGCTGTTCCTTGCAGCGCCATGGGAACGGTGGTGCTGGATGGGCAGATCTACGTGTGCGGTGGATACGATGGAAACTCGTCCCTCAACTCCGTGGAGTCCTACTCTCCAGAAACAAACAAGTAAGAGCCCTTCATGTCCCAGAGCTTTCCCAGGAGCTTCTCCTCCGGTGTTCCGTGCCCTGGCACCGCTGGGCATCTGGGCTGTGAGAATGGTTTGAATAAGGAGTGGGGAAAGGAGAGTTGGTGGAATCCAGCACTAGAAAACCACGGAATAATCTGTGGGAGTCTTGCTGATCTCTCCCCTCTCCCTCCCAGGTGGACAGCAGTGACCCCCATGAGCTCCAACCGCAGCGCTGCCGGAGTCACCGTGTTCGAGGGCCGGATCTACGTGTCCGGAGGGCACGACGGGCTCCAGATCTTCAACAGTGTAAGGCCCTGGGCTGGGGCTCATCCACTGCACCTCAGGCTGGGGCTGGAAAGCTCCGTGTCCTTTCCCTGTGCACCCAAATGGCCCCAAGTGCTTGCGCCACCGAATTGTGTCACTTCCACCCATGACAGAAAAACCTGAGGTGGAACAGAAGTGACTCTACCTGCTTGGGGTCGTGGAGATGTTCTGAGGGCTGGAGCCCCTCGGATATGGAGCCAGGCTGGGAGAGAAGGGAAGGACACAGGGAGAGCTCCGAGCCTCTTGCAGGGCCTAAAGGGGCTCCAGGAGAGCTGCAGAGGGACTGGGGACAAGGCCTGGAGGGACAGGACACAGGGAATGGCTTCCCAGTGCCAGAGGGCAGGGATGGATGGGAGATTGGGAATTGGGAATTGCTGGCTGGGAGGGTGGGCAGGCCCTGGCACAGGGTGCCCAGAGCAGCTGGGGCTGCCCCTGGATCCCTGGCAGTGTCCAAGGCCAGGCTGGACACTGGGGCTGGGAGCAGCCTGGGACAGTGGGAGGTGTCCCTGCCCATGGCAGGGGTGGCACTGGATGAGCTTTAAGGTCTCTTCTAACCCAAACCCTTCAGGCACAATCCCATAGCAGCTGAACTTTTAACTGAAGGCAGTTCAGCCCTCTCAGCTCCCCCAGCTGCTCCTGGCGCTCCAAACCCTTCCCCAGCCCCGTTCCCTTCCCTGGGAAGCCCCTCACTGCCTTGTCACGAGCACCCCAAAACTACCCCCAGTTTGGAGGTGCCACAGCGGGAGACTGTCACAGGCTGATTCCCAAGGCAGCGTCCCTAACTCCCGCTGTGCTCCATCCCAGGTGGAATACTACAACCCTCACACGTCCAGCTGGCACGCGGTGTCGCCCATGCTGAACAAGCGGTGCCGGCACGGCGCGGCCGCGCTGGGCAGCCGCATGTTCGTGTGCGGCGGCTACGACGGCTCCGGCTTCCTGAGCGCCGCCGAGGTCTACAGCTCCATGGCCGACCAGTGGTACCTGATCGTGCCCATGAACACCCGCCGCAGCCGCGTGTCCCTCGTGGCCAACTGCGGCCGCCTCTACGCCGTGGGCGGCTACGACGGCCAGTCCAACCTCAGCTCCGTGGAGATGTACGACCCCGAGACCAACCGCTGGACGTTCATGGCGCCCATGGTGTGCCACGAGGGCGGGGTGGGCGTGGGCTGCGTGCCGCTCCTCACCATCTGACGCGGGGGATTTTGGGGGCATCTCGTCGTCAGCGAGCGTGCCACGATTTCCAGGTGCTCGATCCAAACGCAAAGGAACTTGACAGAGTAATCCCCCACCTGTAACTTTTTGGGCTGAAGGTCCTGAAAGGTCAAATATGGTGAGTTTATGTGCGAGCAAAGACCCCTCGGCCTCCCCCGGAGCCGTGGCCGAGCAGATCCATCCATCCATCCATCCATCCCTCGTCGGTTTTCCTGCGGTTGCGCCTTTGGGAAGCACCGTTGTGGGCTGAGGGAGGGGGACAGGCTTCATTGTGACATAAAAACAGCCACTTCAAGGACTTGGAAAATCCATCGGCATCTTCTGGAGCAGCAAAACCACCTGAGCCCCTCCAGGGGTGTCAGCAGCAATTTGGGGGGTCCTGGTCACACAGAGGGGGTCTCCAAATGGGACAAACACAGCGCTGTTGCTTCCAGGAGCTTCTTACACAAGACCTCCCCCCCCCAGTTTCTCGTGTTTTTCTCAGCTTGATGTGGAAAACTTCTCCACAAGAGCCACAGGATGGAGAAACCAGGAAGAAGAAAAGGTCGGTTAAACCAGGATCGTTTGGGCAAGCTCTGGAGAAGGATGGATGGAAACGACTCCAGGCAACAGCCTGAGGGTTTCAAAATGGGAAGTAGATTATCAGGATGTCCTTTAAATTAAATATCAAGGTATTTTCCAAGGCTAAGAGGCAGCTGTAGCAGAAAGGCCAGGATATTTTAGGAGAAGCAAGGAAAACACGTCATGAGTTTGTCGTGCTCTGCTGGGAAAGGTCTTTGCCGTGGGTTTTGTGCCAGGAAACTTTGGAATGCTGGCAGAGCCAAAGAGCTGCCTGGCAGCACCTTCCCTGTGTCAGCCCTTCAGCCCTCCTCCTGCATGATCCGTGATCCGCCATCCCCCCGGAGCTCTCCGTGCCCGGCTCTTCCCGTGCCATCCTGGGCACAGCCATACCTCCTCCGGGCAGGCAGGGCCAGGCAGCAGGAATGTGACCTGATCCCAGCTGCTGGGGAATGGGGATCTCCCCCTGGGTCCGGCCCCATCCCGGCGTTCCGAGGGGCTGGGAGCTGGGAGGAGCGGGATGTGCCCCCCAGCCCCGCTCCCCGTGTCCATTCCTGCTCCCCAGCATCCCTGGGATTGACTCTGGCTGTACATGTGGATGTCTATACTGGGGTACTGTGTATATTTTAGGGTCTATAATGAGCATATCTGGCTATAAATGTGATCTATCAGCACATATCCATTTCTTCCACACCTATCCACTGCTGGCTTCCCAGGAATGGGAATCCTTTGGACTTTTCTGTGCTGCTCAGACTTGAAAAAAGAACAAAAAGAAAAAACAGGAATACTTGGATCAGAATGAAGTTGTTGCTTGTGGCATCTTTTCTCCAAGACCCATCCTGACCATCTCCATGGGCAGAGGAGGCTCTGATGAGCTGCTCTCCTGGTCTTCCATTATCCCTTCTCCCTCCCACCATCTCCCACCTGGGGCTTGTGTCCATAAGAATGGGAATATTGGATCAAATACCCTTGGAAGAGCAGCAGCTCCCTGACACCGGGGCTGTCGATGGCCCCTGGGCTTCCAGAGCGCTGCTCCCAGGCACGGTGATCCCGGGAGACTCAGGTATCTCCCAGATGTGCTTCCTGGGACTCCTTCCCCAGGGATCTCTGCTTTTCCATTGTGAATGAAGTAAAGAGAAAGGGGAGCTCCTGGCTCCAAAGGCGACAGGAAAAGACTGAATTTTGGGGAAACGAGACTCGCTCACCCAGGGAAGGCAAACTGGGAGAGCGGGATCCACACAGTGCAATCCTCGCCAAACCCTGTGTTCCTGAATCCAAGGAACACCTGGGCATGGGGTGTTTGGATGAATCTGAGCAGGGTGAGAGGGATCTTAAAAACCAAAAATAGCATAAAGAAATTGGGAGAGGGCAGAGGGCTCCTGCTTCTTTTCTCTGTGGGAACCAGGAGGATGCTGTCGCTCCCGGCTCGGGAGGAGCAGGATCTCGGTGGGACCAGCGTGCCAAGAAACTGGGAGCAGGCACAGGGAAGGGGCCACGGATGGGGGATCGGCCCTGCCGAGCTCCAGCATCGCCGCATCTCCTGCAGGTCCAGGCGCGCTTCCCCCCGCGGCACCGGGCCAAGGAAAACATCGGCAACCCGATCCCTTCCCGCGGCACGGGGGCCGCTGTTTATCCTGGAGCCGGGCCGAGCCCGAGCCCGGGGCCGATCCCGGGCTCATTCCCGGCCGTGCCGCCCGCATGGCGCTGGTGCTCGGGGCCGTGCTGCTGGCGGCGGGTGCCGCCGTGCCCCCGGCCGTGCCCCCGGCCGTGCCCCCGGCCGTGCCCGCGGCCGTGCCCGCGGCCGTGCCCGCGGCCGTGCCCGCGCCCCGCGAGCTGGCGCGCTCCGTGCTGGAGACGCACGGGCAGGAGCTGCGGCTGCTGCGGCTGCTGGGAGTCGCCAGGACGGTAGGAAAAGGGGTGCGGGTGCGGGGCGTGCTCCCGGCTCCGGCACCCGTCCCGTGCGGGTCCCCACGGAGCTTTTCTCCCGGCAGAGCTTCGACTGGGGGACCCACTTCAGCATCAACTTCACGGCCCGGCAGCCGCCCTGCCCCCGGCCCCCCCCGGACCCCGCGGCTGCCGGGGCCGCCCGGGCAGGGTGAGCGTGGGGCGGGACCTCCGAACCGGGGGCCGCGGGGGGTCCCCGGGGTGCTGAGGCCGCTCTGTCCCCAGGTGCAGCGCTGCTCGGCCCAGGTGTCCGTGTTCACCTTCCTGCCCGACGTGCCGCTCTCGATGGTGGAGTGCGGCCGGGAGCCGGTGAGGGCGCCGGGAGCCCGTGCCGGGGGTGGGACGCGTGTCCCCCTCACTTTGGGGGGTCTGTTGGCTCTGGAGTGAAAACCCACTTTATTTCTCCCCGCAGCAGCCCGATGGCAGCGCCCAGCCCCGCTCCCCTGGCACCAACCCAGGTCATTCATCCTCCTCATCCTCCTCCTCATCCTCCTCCTCATCCTCCTCCTCATCCTCCTCCTCCTCCCCGCGGCCCCGGCCCCCTCCCAACGCGTCCCTGCGGGGACCGTCCGGCCGCGCCCTGTCCCCAACGGAGCTGGAATAAAGAGATTTCGGACGTGTGCGTGTATGGGGGTGACAGTTTGGGGGACCCGGGGGGCACCCTCGGCCTTGGGCAACAGCGATGGGGCAAGTTTGGGGTTGTGCAACCCCGCGGGCACCAACCTGACACGGGCAACGTGTCCCCTGTGCCCCCCCGAGGGGGCCTGCGCCCCAAATCCCCCCGTGCCCAGCCAAGGGGCTCCCAAGGGTGGGGACCCCGAGGGGGTCAGATGCCACCGCCCATCCACGGGGACACACTGGGCCCCCCCCGCCCCGCGTGTCCCCCCCAAACAACGGCCGCTCTGCGGGATGGGGCCGGGCCTTTCCCAAAGGGGGGAGCCGAGCCCCGGGGCGGGTCCCCGACCTCCCGTGCGGGATAAAAGGAGCCCGGGGGTGGCCGTGGGGACAGCGATGCCGAGCTCGTGGGTGCTGGTGCTGGCGGTGCTGGGGGGGCCTGCGCCCTCCCCGCCCCGGCGCCCCTCGCCTACACGCAGGTGCTGGCCCAGGCCGTGGATTCCTACAACCAGCGCCCCGAGGTGCAGAACGCCTTCAGGCTGCTCAGCGCAGAGCCCGAGCCCGCCCCGGTGAGTGCCCCCCACTCGGGACCCCCCCACGGGTGACACCCCCACCCCACTCGGGATGCCCTATTTGTGATCCCCTACTCGTGGTGCCTGACCTGGGCTGCCCAACCCGACCCTGAGTCCGCTCCGGTGAGTGCCCCCCACTCGGGACCCCCTATTCGTGATCCCCCACTCATGACTCCTGATTTGGGCTGCTCAAGTCCAACCCCTGAGCCCCCCCCCAGTGAGTCCCCCCCGCGAGTGACCCACTCCACTCACTCGTGACCCGCTGTTCCTGTCCCCCCCACTCGTGGTGCCCCACTCGGGGTGCACAGTGCCCAGCCCTACGCCCCGCCCGGGCAGTGTCACCCCACTCGTGACCCCCCCATTTCTGACACTCCCTTCACACCCCGCACGGGGTCCCCACCCCGTGAGCGCTCAGCGCTGAGCCCACGCCAGCGATTGCCGCCCCAGTGGTGACCCCCTACCAGTGACACCCCCACCGGACACCCCCCACTCGTGACCCCTCTGCTCCTGTCCCCTCCCGCTCGTGACCCCGCTGCCCACGCGTGTCCCCAGGGCGTGGAGCTGAGCTCGTTGCAGGGACTCAACTTCAGCATGATGGAGACGGACTGTGCCGCCAGCGCCCGCGTCAACCCCGACGACTGCGACTTCAAGGAGAACGGGGTGAGGAGCAGGAGGAGGAGGAGGAGCGGGAGGAAGGGGGACACGGGGGCCCGGTGCCATCCCCGGGGTGACACCGCGTGTCCCCGTGTCCCCGCAGGTCATCAAGGAATGCTCGGGGTCGGTGCAGCTCCTGCAGAGCTCCCCCGAGATCGACCTGCGCTGCTTCGACGCCTCCTCCGACGTGAGTGGGGGGGGCCCGGGGGGCACCCGTGGGTGGGGTGAGGTGGGAGGGTCCCTCCCCCTGCCCCGCATCCCCTAAAAGGGACACCCCGATGGCTCCGTCCCCCGCGATGGAGGGTGGGGGGTCCTGGGGAGCTCGCAGGTCTGGGTGGGGTGTCGCAGGTGTGGGGTCCTGGGTGGGGAATTTGGGTGCAGAGTCCATGGGGCGGGGCCCTGCGTCCTGGGTGTGGGGTGCAGGGCCCCGGGGGAGTCCTGGGTGCAGTGACCCGGCAGGTGCTGGGTGTGGGGTCCCAGATGTTGGATCCTGCGTGGGGCCTGGGTGTGGGGACATGGGTGGGGTCCCAAGTGTTGGATTCTGGATTTAGGGTCCCAAATGTCCCAGGTGTGGGGTCCTTGGTGCGGGGACACGAGTGGGGGCTCTGGTGTGGGGTCCTGGGTGGGATTCTGGGGGTGGGGTCCCTGCTATGGGGTCCTGGGTGGGATCCTGGGGGTGGGGTCCCTGCTATGGGGTCCTGGGTGGGGTCCCGGTGTGCTCCCAAGGAAGGGGGGGTCCCGCACCCCCTGACCCCCTGACCCCCATCCCTCCGGCAGCCGGTTCTGATCCAGCGCGGCCGCTTCGGGCGCTTCCTGGGCAAGATCCGGCACTTCCGGCCCAGGGTCAAGTTCAACGTGCACCTGAAGGGCTCCGTGGGCTTGGGCTGAGCAATAAAAGGGCCATCGGGAATGGCCGTGTGGGCACCGGGCTCTTCCTGTCTCTGGCACGCAGGGAAACTGAGGCACGGCTGGCACAGGGGGAACTGAGGCACGGCTGGCACACGGGGAAACTGAGGCACGGCTGGCACACGGGGAAACTGAGGCACGGCTGGCACAGGGGGGAACTGAGGCACGGCTGGCACAGGGGGGAACTGAGGCACGGCTGGCACACGGGGAAACTGAGGCACGGCTGGCGCAGGGGGAAACTGAGGCACGGCTGGCACAGGGGGGAACTGAGGCACGGCTGGCACACAGGGCTGCGCCCCCACGTTGTCCCCAAGGGGATGTGGGTTCAGGGATGTGGGGTCAGACTGGGTACAGGGATGGGTTTGCTCTGGGGAGCCCGCAGGGCCCCACCCATAAAAGGGGCCGCTCACATCCCAGCCACCATCGTCCCCACAGTGTCACTGTCCCCACAGTGTCATTGTCACTGTCCCCACAGTGTCACTGTCCCCACGGTGTCACTGTCCCCACAGTGTCATTGTCACTGTCCCCACGGTGTCACTGTCCCCACAGTGTCACTGTCCCCACAGTGTCACTGTCACTGTCCCCACGGTGTCACTGTCCCCACAGTGTCACTGTCCCCACAGTGTCATTGTCACTGTCCCCACGGTGTCATTGTCATTGTCCCCACAGTGTCACTGTCACTGTCCCCACGGTGTCACTGTCCCCACGGTGTCATTGTCCCCACGGTGTCACTGTCCCCACAGTGTCATTGTCACTGTCCCCACGGTGTCACTGTCCCCACAGTGTCATTGTCACTGTCCCCACGGTGTCATTGTCCCCACGGTGTCACTGTCCCCACAGTGTCATTGTCACTGTCCCCACGGTGTCACTGTCCTCCCTGCACCTTGTCCCCCCCAAACCAGCAGTGATGGCAAAGGGAGATGGAGGGGGGACACAGGGGACACCATGAGCCCCCCGGGGAGCTGCAAGGGTGGGGCTGGGGGAGTTTCAGGTCCCGAGGGGACCCCCACGATGGACCCAGTTTGGGACAGGGACATGGGGGGTGCAGAGTTGTGGGGCTCAGGGACCCCTGTGCCCCAAAAGTGGCCAGAGCAGGGTCATGGCTGCGGCCCCCTGGGGGTGACCCTCCTGTCCCCCCATATTCCTGTGGGTCTGTACCCCACAAACACCTCTGTGGGGGCCCCACAGACTCCAGGGGACCCCCAAGGTGTCCTGGGGACACGGAGGGACAATCCCGGCCGTCCAAGTCCCTGCAGGAGGCCGGTGAGACGGCGGGAGCCAGTGGTGCCCATGGGGCCAGGACGGTGTCGTGCCCATTTTAGGGGGGCAGATCACACTCCCCCCAACCCCGGGACCCTCTGCCATCAGCGCCGTCCCCATCCCACCGCCATGTCCCCCTTGTGGTGACAATGGCAGGAGGCGGCACAGCAGGGCCGGGAAGCGGCTGGATTTGGGGAGGGGCTCTCGGGGGGTCCCCGAGGTGGCGGCACCTGCAGGGGGGTCCCTTCGCCTCTCCACGGCCTTGAAGGGTTGGGGGGACCCCAGATCTGCCCCACTGAGTGCTGCTCACTCGTGACACCCCCACTTCGTGACCCGCAGGGTGTCCCCAGCTCTCAGAGCTCCCAGGCTGGGCACAGGGGGGATTTTGGGGGCGCTCGGGGGTCCCCGTAGGGGCGCAGGGACACTCAGGGTGACACCGGGAGCGATGCAGGGACGTTTATTGGCAGTGAAGCAGCCGGGTGGGGGGCACAGGGAGGGGACACAGGGAGGGGACACAGCAGGGTCCCCTCAGGGTTTGGGTGCCTTGAGGTTGAGCCTGTCCCGGATCCAAATCCGACCGCACTGGAAGAAGCCCCGGAAGCGCTGCTTGACCTTGCCAAAGAAATCCTTGATGTTGGACTTCCAGGTCCGGCCGAACTGGGAAAACAAGGAGCGGTGTCAGACTTTGGGAGGATGAGGAGGGACCGGGGGCACCCCCGGCAGCCGGGGGGACACGGAGCCATTCCGGCCCCCTCGTACCGCGGCCGGAGCGTTCTCGCAGGAGAGCTCCACCGTGGGCTTCTGCTCCTCCAGGAAAACAAAGCCGTGGCACCAGGTCACCGCCTGTGGGGACACAGAGGGGACACGGGAGAGCCCAACCCCCCCGTGCCTCAGTTTCCCCACCGGATAATCCCCAGTTGCCACAGGACGAAGCCTCACCCCGAGCCAGCGGCTCTTGCAGTTGCCGGTGTCCATTCCCGGTGTCCGGCACGTGGTTTCCTCCAGGGTGAAGCTCAGCTCCTGCCGGCTCTGCAGGTCCGAGGGCTGGGAAAGGGGACAGAACCCATCAGGGCCCCACCGCCCCCAGTGCCCAGCCCCGCAACGGGCCGGAGCCAGCCCCAGGAGGGGCCACGTCCAGCCTGGAGCGGGTCAGGCTCAGCGCAGACTCGGCTGCGCTCAATCCCGTGGGGGTCAGACCCAAAACGGGGCAGAACGGTTGGATCCAGCACTGCCCAGTCCTGGAGCTTCTCCTGGAAAGGGAGAGCTCAGCACTCACCCACCCGGGCCGGGGCTGAGCCTCCCGGAGCCGCAGGACGTGGGGACTGACGGCCCTGGCGTTGAGCAGCTCCACGGCCGCCGCCACCACGTCCTTGTAGCTCAGGGCCCGGGGTCCCAGCGAGGACAGCGTGAATCCGTCCCATCCCGGCGTGGATCCCTGTGGCCACAGCGTGGAGGCTCCGGCCAGCCCCACGAGCAGCAGCGGCAGTGGCAGTGGCAGCGCCCGGCACGGCCCCATCCTGGCTCCTGGATCCTGGATCCTGCTTCCCACCGGGCCAGGAGCGCTTTTATGGGAGCTGCCATGGGCGTTCCAGGGGGCTGGGACACCGGGACATTCCAGGTGGGATGAATCGGGCCCAGAGCCCAGCCCAGCCCAGCCCGCTCTGGTCCCCGGGTCAGTGGGGATGGGTGTCTTGGTCACTTTTGGTCAGCAGAAGGTCACAGGGTTTGGGGTCCCGTGCCATGGGGGTCGCCAGGGCAGGGAATGTGTTACCAGGGGGTGACAGCGAGGACGGGGGTGACAGAGGGGACAGACATGGCCGTGGATGGTCCAGGGCGTGGTGGGATGAAAGGTCCGAGCCAGGTGAGGGTCGGGCTCTGCTCCCAGGGAACACAGACAGAAGAGGAAGTGGTATCAGGCTGTGTCAGGCCAGGGGAGGCTCAGGGTGGATATTGGGAACATTCCTTCCCCAGAAGGGCTGTCTGGCCCTGGCACAGCTGTCCAGGGCAGGGGTGGAGTGCCCATTGCTGGAGGGATTTAACAGCCCTGTGGATGTGGCACTTGGGGACATGGGGCAGGGGTGGCCTTGGCAGTGCTGGGGGATGGTTGGACTCGATGGACTGTGAGGACTTTTCCCCTCAACAATTCCTTGATTCTCTGGAGACGGATGGGGTTTTCCAGCCCAGGGCTGATTTATGGCCTGTCCCTCTCTGCAAACAGGGTGGGTTTCACCAAACACCAACGTGGGAGTGGCCACTCTTCCCCAGGAGAGCAGGAAGCTCCAGGAGGACACCCAGGATCCTGCCCGGAGGATGACCCTCGGCTCAAGCCCCCCCTGGAGCCACGCAGAGGGTTCGGAGCTGGGATCAGTGGAGGCCATGGAAAACACCCTCGTAAATCACATGGGGACAAAGACAGCAGGGGGTGGCACCGGGAAGTCCCCGGGGAGGGACGGTGTCGGTCACAGCACCGCAGCACAACCCCGCCTGACCCCGGAACGTTCCAGGTCCAACCTTCCATGGAAAAGGGACCTCGGGTGGGATTATCCTGCACCACATCCAGGCTCACACCAAGAACCTCCAGGGAGGGGGATTCCAACACCTCCCCAGGGACTGATTGGTCTCTCTGGACAACCTCAGTGGACACAAAGCATCTCCCAGAGCCCGTTTTCCCTGGTCTCGTCCATCAGAAGAAACCTCTTCCAGTTGTCTCTGCTTCCCTCCAAGTCTTTCCCAATTCCTTCTGAATTTGTCCCCGTTCCTTCCCAGATTCCCTCCAAATTCTTCACTTCCTTCTGAATTCCCTCCAAATTCCTCCCAGCTCCTTCCAAACTCCTCAGTTATTCCTGTTTCCCCCATATATCCCACCTAGGATTTAGCAGTAAGAGAAACAGGTTCAAAATCGAGGTAAGAGATTTAAATTTCATTTTTAGGTGCCTGTGCCAGCCCCGAGCAGGCTCCAGACAGCCACAAAATCCTTGGAGGCCATTTTGGGACTAAAAAAGGGAAAATCCAGTGAGTTTTCCTCAGGAATTTGTGACTCCCCAGGCATCTCCCACCTCTGACAGGAAGGGGAGTAAATCCCCCCCCAAGCCAAACCCTGAACCCTGAGCCGGGGTTCATAAATCTGTTCTGCCCTGCTCATAAATCTGACTTGGGCTTTATTTGCCCTTCCCAGGATCATGCTCCTCATTCCGGAACACCCTCAGGTTTGTCTTGGAGCCGTTCCCACACCAAGACCCTGATCCAACCTGGGCAGGGCAAGGTTCCCAGTCTGAGGCAGGGGGAGGGACTGGATGGGCTTTAAGGTCCTTCCAACCCAGCAGGTCAGGGATTCAGGGATACAGAAGGGAGGGCATGTCTGGTCCATCACGGAATCGTCCTGGAATGCTTTGGGTTGGAATGGAGCATCAATCCCGTCCCATTCCCACCCCTGCCATGGGCAGGGACACCTCCCACTGTCCCAGGCTGCTCCAGCCTGGCCTTGGGCACTTCCAGGGATCCAGGGGCAGCCCCAGCTGCTCTGGCAATTCCATTCCAGCCCCTCCCCACCCTCCCAGCCAGCAATTCCCAATTCCCAATCTCCCATCCAGCCCTGCCCTCTGGCACTGGGAAGCCATTCCCTGGCTCCTGTCCCTCCAGGCCTTGTCCCCAGTCCCTCTGCAGCTCTCCTGGAGCCCCTTTGGGCCCTGCAAGGGGCTCGGAGCTCTCCCTGTGTCCTTCCCTTCTCCAGGGGAACATTCCCAGCTGTCCCAGCCTGGCTCCAGAGCAGAGGGGCTCCAGCCCTGGGGCCGCTCCGGGGCCTCCTCTGGGCTCTCTCCAGCGGCTCCGTGTCCCTGCCGGTCCCTCCGTGTCCCGGTTTCCCGCTCCAGGCCCCGGTGCGTCCCTGGTTTCCACGGCAACGGCCCCGCCCCGGTTCCCATGGCAACCGCGCCGAGGGGGCGTGACCACGCCTGTAAACGCGCGCGCTTCCGCGCCAGGCCACGCCCCCAACGTCGCCTCGCGCCTCGACCCGGAAGTGGCGCGCTCCCCGCGCTTACAGGGCGGCGCCATGTTGGGAGGCCGCACAGCATCCGGGCCGCGCGGCGCCGCTGTGATTGGCGGAGCGCGGCACGTGACCTGAAGCTCCCGCTGCTATTGGGCGCCGGTGCCGCCGCTTCCACGGCCGGTGCGGGCGGGGGGGCCGCGGGGGGGGGGGGGAGCTGGGGAATGGGGGGAGGAGACGGGACCCCCCAGGCCCTGAAACCTCACCTGGAGCCAGGACAAAGCGGCTTCTGAGATATTTCGCCGGTTTTATTGGCTTTAAAGTCCCGTTTCACTGTCCGCTGGCACCGACAAGGCGCGACCGTCCTTACAGGAATTGCGGAATGATGGAATTGTTGAGGTCGGCAAAGCCCTCAGAGATCCCCGAGTCCAAGGCCACCCCTGACCATGTCCCCAAGAGCCACATGCACAGGGCTGTTAAATCCCTCCAGCGATGGGGCCTCCACCCCTGCCCTGGGCAGCTGTGCCAGGGCTGGACAGCCCTTTCCAGGAGGAATTTTCCCAATATCCACCCTGAGCCTCCCCTTGAGGCCGTTTCCTCTTGTCCTGTCACCTGGGAGCAGAGCCCGAGCCCTCCTGGCTCCGACCTTCTTCCAAGGAATTCCCAAGAGCCAGAAGGTGCCTCCTGAGCCTCCTTTTCTCCAGGATGAGCCCCTCCAGCTCCCTCAAAATTATTTGGGAGGCTGGAAGAAGAATGCTGAAAGCCCCAAAGTCAACCCCCCGCAGCTGCCAGGAACATCCCCCTGCCAGAACCAGCACCAGCCATGGTGGGAGCATCCCTAATCCAAGCATCCCAGATTTTCCACCTGCTGCCCCCATGTACACGGAAAGTGGGAGAATTAAGGAATCCACGGTTCCGTTTGCTTTAATTCACTGGAGCTTCCTTCTGTCCCCATAACAGCACCTGCCCCCTGGAAGGGCACTGGAGAACATCCCAGAAATCACCTTTTCCTTCTAATGACCCAATTCCAGAGGCTCACGGAGCTGCTGGGAATTCAAGGCAGGCTGGACTTCCCAAGAAAACGCTTCCACACGACTGGAACGGAGCCTTCCTTTGTCCTTCCCTCCACCCACCCCTCCACCCACCCCAACACCCACCCCTGGCACAGCCTGAGGCCGTTTGTTCCTTGATCCCTGGGGAGCACAGCCCAATCCCTGGTCGGTTTTTAAGATCTTTTCCAGCCCATCCCGTTCCCGGAGTCCAGGATTTCAGGATCCCTTGCTTAACTTTTCCTTCTTTCCTCCTTCGAGCCACACTGATTCTCCCCTTTCCCACTGCTTTTCTCCAAAGGTTCTCAATCAATCCCAGTTCAGGGCTGGGGAAGTTTTAACCCCCCCAATCCGTCTCTGCCACGGTTCTCCTCCTGAAGCCCCCAGGGCTGTGGGGGATTGGGCGCTGTGCCTCAGGGAATCCAATCCCAGGATTCCCGCCGGGAGTCAGGGCTTTCCAATCTCCCCCAAGTTGTCGATCTCGATGACGATGGGCCAGATGCTCTTCACTTGGGAGAACCCCTGGAGCTCAAACTTCTGGCACATGGAGTTCAACATGGACCTGACAGCCCTCAGCGCGTCCCGGATCACGGCCTGCAGCGACCCCCCCTGGGATTCCACACGTCCATTAATTTTCCAGCGGGTTCCAGGATCCTCCAGAGGCTTCGCTCCCTTCCTCACCCCTGCAGCCGGGATTGGGGCGGGGGGTGAAGCCCCAGTTCCCAAAATCCACTTTGGGGCGCGTCGTGCGTCCGACGTCACCCCCTTGGCGTTCCCGGCGCTCTGGAGGCCGCGCGGCGCAGCCGCATCCGTCGGAAGAGAAGCCCCGGGGTTTGCCCCCTGCGCAGCAGCGTGGCAGCCAGAGCAGCCTGCCCAAGGCAACCCCGACCTCCTGTAGGGCCGGTAGCGCCGCAGGATCTCCCTGGCTTTCCGGAGCACCCTGCGGAAGTGGGAGCGCGGCCGCGCCACCCGGCAGCGCGCGGCCCCACGCCTGCGGGGTCTGCAGATCCTCCTGGCCCGGGGCCCCTGGAAGTAGTCGTGTTCCCACGGCGAGCACGGCCTGGGAGCGCAGGGCGTTCCCGGCTCGCACCACAGGCAGTAGCTGTGGTCCTTCGCCACGGCCGCTCGCAGCTCCTCCACCTGCAGCTCCCGGTTTCCCGGGAGAAGCGTCGCCTCTCCCGAGGTGTGGCCGTGGTTTTGGGCGTGGCCGTGATTCCTCTCCCCAGAGCGATCCCACAGCCGTCCCCAAGGACACACGCTCCGCTGCTTCGTCACGGAATGAAGGAGGAACGTCTCGCTCGGGGGCAGGTTTTCCACCAGTTCAGGTTTCTCCTCCTCTTCCTCCTTCACGAGCCATGGCCAGACTTGGCTCCCCACTCCACTGTCCGCTTCCGACGGGAATTCGCTCCTTCCCTTGTGACAGCCAAACTTCTTCAGGAGCCTCCTGGCCTGGAGACAGCACGACGTGCTCCATCCTGCTGGGAGAGGGGTGGGAAGGGGTTGGATTCTTCCTGGCTGGAGCAGGAAGAGGAACATCCCTTCTTCCCGGTCCGGGACCACCCGGGCTCCACATCCCAACCTCTGCCAGATGTCAGGAGAGCCCAGCAGTGGGAGAGGCCCTGGAGGTGCCCCAGGGATGGGGCTGGAGCTCCTCAGGGATGGGGCTGGAGCAGGAGGGAGGAGGATTCACCTGGAGACGAAGGCTCTGGCCCCTCCTCCGGCTCCTGGCACCCACTGGCTCTGGGCCACCAGCCAGAGGACGGCTCCTCCAGCCAGCTCCCGGCGTGTCCTGCAGGAAAACAGCGCATGTCACCGGCCAGGCTGGGAATCCTGACTCTCCATGGCCACGGGAATGAAGGAAGAGCCCTGTCCTCGTCCCCACCAGGAATCCCAGCTGCTCCTTGGCCATGGGGATGGAGGAGGGAGCCCTGAGCCCATCCTGGACGTGAATTCCATCCCTCAGGGTCGGGATGTTGCTGCTCACCTGGAGATGGGCAGACCCACGGCTCTTCCCCGCGCTCCAGCCGGTGCAGGATGTCAGGTTTGGGGCCTGGATAACCTGGGGATGGGACAGAAAGCCTTGTGCTGTCCCTCATCACAGGAAAACCAAGGACTGGCCCACCCTGGCTGTGCCTCACCGCGCACGGAAACACCTCTGGGATGTGGGAAAAGCGAGGGAGAAACCAGAGCTGCTGCCAGAGAGGGATTTACTCCCGAGGATGAAGGCAGAGCCCTGATGGAAGTGTGGGAGTCAGCTCCCAGCTCCGCTGACGGGCGTTCCCAGCGAGGGAATGTCTCCTGCTCATCCCGGGAGCAGCTCCCAGGGGTGGAACATCCCACCGTGCTCCCTGATCTTAGGGAATCATTTCCAGGGGTGCTCAAACCCAAACCCAAATCCTGCATTTTCCAGCACTAAACACCCTGATCAGCCCCTGTTAGGGAAAACTCCTCATGGAAAGGGTTGTCCAACCCTGGAGGGATTGGAAAGCCGCGTGGATGTGGCACTTGGAGACATGGACGAGTGGTGGCCTTGGCTGTGCTGGGGAACGGTTGGATTTGGGCATCTCCAAGGCCTTTTCCAACCTCAACAACTCTGGGATTCTGGGATTCAGAGTTCTGGAAGCCGCACTGCCCCGCTGGGGTGGGACCCGAGGGAACCCCTGCCCAGGGCGATTCCCAGGATTACCCAGGGAGGTCAGGAGCTCGTAGGTGTCCGACACAACATCCCGGTACAGCTCCCGCTGCCCCGCCGGGAGCGCGTCCCACTCCGCCCGGCTCAGGAACACCGTCACGTCCTCGAAGGTCACCGGCTCCTGCCACGGGATCAGGGATCACACCTTCCTCAGGGATCACACCTTCCCCAGGGATCACACCTTCTCTCAGGGATCACACCTTTCCCCAGGGATCACACCTTCCCCAGGGATCACACCTTCCCTCAGGGATCACACCTCCCTCAGGGATCACACCTCCCTCAGGGATCACACTTTCCCCAGGGATCACAGCTTCCCCAGGGATCACACCCTCCTCGGGGATCACACCCTCCCACAGGAGAAGCCTTTCCCATGCCAGGGGAGCTCCCAGGACACGAGGCCGTGGATGGCACCATCCCAGGAAGGTGCGTTCCCCACTCTGGGGGGAATTGCGGATCTGGGAGAAGGAGAGGCTGGAATTCAGCGCCAACCACTGGAATCCGGCACCTCGGGATGTGTTTTACCGATCCTACTGGGAGCACTCCGTGATCCCCACGGCACTGGGATAGTCCAGGACCCCCCCAGGTTACCTGGACCTGGACAGGGGGGAGTTTCCAGGCAGCCCCCTGTGACCCCCCAGGGCACATCCCAGGAAATCCCCCAGGATCGATCCCAGCGGGGAGGGGAGGGATGTGGGGGAGAAATGTGGAGGGTGATAGGGGTTTTGGGGTGGGGGGGATTGGGGGAATGGGATGGGGGTTTTGGGGGGTGATGGGGATTTTGGGGGGGTGACGGGGTGGGGAGTGACGGGGTGGGGAGTGACGGGTGGTGTTAGGGATGGGGGTCTTCGGGGGGAATTTCATGGGAGTTTTGGGCAGTGGAGGGGGCAATGGAGGGGGTGATGGGGTGGGATCGGGGGTGTGATGTGGGGGTGATTTGGGGGGTATTTGGGTTTTTGGGGTGGGGCTGAAGGGGTGATGGGGGGATGATGGGGTTGGGGGGTCCCTGGCCATTTGAGGCCAAGCCCCGCCAGCAGCATCGGAGGGGGCGCTGCGGGACCCCCTCGGATCCGGGGGGGCTCGGGGGGGGCCGGACATCGAGGGCCCGGGCGGCGGCGAGGGCAGCCCGGGGCTCCCCCGGCCAGCGCCCGGCTCCTACCTGCGCCTGCCCCGCCATGGCGGCCGGGGGGCCCCGCGGGGCTCGGGGGGGGCCCGGGAGGTTCCGGGGGGGCCCGGCGGCTCCGCGGCCTCTCCCGCACGCGCTTCCGGTACAGGCCCCGCCCACGCCGGAAGCGCCGCCATGGCCGAGCCGGAAGTGGCGCCCCGCGGGCCCCGGAAGCGCCCCGGTGACCCCGCACGTGATTCCCGGATCCGGGGCGTTCAAATCCCGCCGGGAACGGGGCGGCAGCGCGGCCCTGGGCAGCTGGGGCACGGCGGGACAGTCTCTTCCTGCAGGGGTTTTCCCGCTGTCCCACCGGGCCCTCCCCTGAGGCCGTTTCCTCCTGTCCCGTCCCTGTTCCCCGGCAGCAGAGCCCGCCTGCATCTAGGCCGCTCTCATCCCGCTAGGCCTCCAGAGTCACCGGTTCTCCTGAAATCCCAAACTGAGCAGGAGAATTGTCAGGTTTTACACCAGAAATGATCTCAGATCCCACCCAGACTCCGGGTTTCCCCATGCTCTTCCCTGAGGCCTGAGCCCGTACCTCCCGCTGCCCCCGCATCCCTCCGCGCTGGCTCCTGGCTGAGCCTCCTCTGGATTTCCCGCTTCTCTCGGATAAAGTTCCCGGCGATTCTGCCTCTCCCGTGTGCAGCTTCTCCTTAATTCCCTTCCCACCAACTTCGTGCAAGCAGTCTCCATCTATCCGCTGGAATTCCCTATGGAATTCCTCTGTCCTGCCCAGACCCTTCACATCTGCGCCACTGAAAGCCAGAAAATCGGAATGAATCCAATTCCATCGTATCCTAGGAACCCGCAGGAGTGGCCAGGAGTAATCACTGATCACTAAATGGGTACAGTGAGCGTGGTTTGGTTTCATAGCAATCCCAGAATCCGGAATTGTGGGGTTTGTTGGAGCAGCAGCAGGATGTGGAATTGCTGTTGGTAAAAGACTGGATCATCCCTCAATTCCCTCCCAGCCCGGGCCATTCCAGGATTCCAGGACTCCACCAGAGGGGTGCAGGGAGAGCAGGACCCCCCGGACACGGTTTTGGGAGATGTTTCCTCCAGCCCTTATCCAGAACCGGCCCTTTCCTCTCCCTGTGTCCGGCAGCCCCGGCTCCGACTGACCTTTCGGGGTCACCGTGGTGACATCAGGGGCCAAGGTCCAGGTGGGGCAGTGACACCATGAGGCTGTGGCTGCTCTGCGCTGTGGCCGTGGCCGCTGTGGCCGTGGCCGGAGCCCGAGCTGACCACGGCGGCTCCAGGATGGTGGCACGCGGGAGAGAGGTCGGTAGTGCAGGGAGAGGGGTAAAGCTGGGAATAACAGGGCCGGGAATGCCGGGAGCAGCGCGGGAGGGGGAATGACCCAGCCCGGCACGGCCCCCCGGACCCGCACCCTGCCCGAGCGCCCGGAACGAATCCCGGAACGGGAGCAGCTTCTCCAGCGTCCCCGTCCTGCTGAGGATGGGCTCGGCATTCCCGGCCCCTCGCGGCATTGCGCAACCGGAGAGGATCCCACGGGGATGGCGAGGGGGGAGCGGGGAGGACGCGGCGGGACGGGGGCTTCCCCTCAACTCCCGCTCCATGGGCAGCTCCCTGTCCTGCCCGCATTCCCAGCCCCGGGCTCCGGCAGATCCCGATCCACCCCTTCCCTCCGCAGGGCCGCCGGCGGCCGCACAGACCCTGCTCCGGCTGCTTCTCCGTCCTGAGCGAGGTGAGCCCGCGCCGCCGGGATGCGGGAATGCGGGATGTGGGAATGCGGGGGATGGCGGCTCCCACACCCGCGTCTGTCCCGCAGGAGTCGCAGTCGATGCCCTGGAATTCCCGTGAGGAGGATGCGGCTCAGCCGGGCAGGCGGGCACGGAGCAGGAAGGGTCTGGAGGTACCGGAGTGTGCCCCCGGGATGGGGATGGGATGGGGATGGGGGTGGCATCTCCCTCTCCCGGGGCTCCGTGTGACGCCGCGCTCACTCCCGCAGGGCAGAACCAGGAGGGAGAGCCCGGAGCCGGCGCGGGCCGCGGCACTCCCCGGGCGCACCCTGCTGCTGTGACAGGTGACAACGGAGCCCCGGCAGGACCCCGCGGGGACCCCCGGCAGCCCCCGCGGGGCGTTCCAGGAGCCACCGAGCGCCGAGAGCGCGGCGGGAGCGATGCCGGAGCCGCCTGGGAATGATGCTGGACACTGGGAGCAGCCCCACGCCAGGAGAGAGCTCAGCCGCCCGCTCTCTGCTCTGAGCTGAGCCCCCCGCCCTTCCCACCCCCCAAAATGTTTCTGGGGCAGTTGCCCCCGCTTTGCCAAGCCCCCCAATAAAGCCGGCACACCGGAGGGAGAGGATGCATTTGGAGGGACACGCAGGGTGCGTGAGCCCCGACAGAGACACCCTGGGCTGGGCTGGGTGGGAGTGTGGGGACACCGGGGCTCTGAGGGGCTCTGAGCCAGCCCCGTGCGGTGTCCGCACAGGGGGATTGCGGGGGGATCCCAGGGATGCTGGTCCCAGGGACGGTGGGGCTGGGGGACCCCCCGGGGGTGCTGACCCTGCGGGTCCCTCAGGAATGTCCGTTCAGGGGTGTGGGAGGTCCCCCAGAGCGCTGGTCCCAGGGGAGGTGGGGCTGGAGGACCCCCCAGCGATGCCGGTCCTGGGGTCCCGCAGGGCTCCCAGTTCAGGGGAATGAGGGATCCCCAGGAATGCTGGTCCCAGGGGAGGTGGGGCTGGTCCTCGGGGTCCCGCGGGGCTCCCAGTTCAGGGCCCGGGGGGCGGCCGGGGGTCGGGCCGTGGTGACCCCTAGCACCTGACCCCGCCTCCCCCGGGGCCCCGCCTCCCTCCGGGCCCCGCCTCCCCCGGGGCCCCGCCTCCCCCGGGGCCCCGCCTCCCCCCGGGCCCCGCCTCCCCCGGGCCCCGCCCCATCACGGGCCCCGCCCCATCACGGGCCCCGCCCCCGCCTGCCCGGCTCCTGCTCCTCCCGCCCGCCAGGGGGCGCCGCTTCCCGCGCGGTGCCGCTCTGGCGGACGGCGCCCCCTGCGGGCCCGGTGGCGGCGCGGGCGCGGGGCCTGAGGCGGCGGTGGCGGCCGCGGCCATGTCCCGCCGGGGGCCCGCGCAGGTCAGGGCCCGGCCGGGGCGCGGGGCACGGGCCGGGACGCGCGACGGGACACGGGACGGGGCGGGCCGCGGCGGTGCTGGGTCAGGGGCGTGCGGGGGTCCCACAGGGGAAGTGGGATGGGGGATCAGGGAGGTCCCTCAGGGTCCTGGGGATGGGGGGAGGGAGGTGGCGTGGGGGGGTTCTTGAGGGGGAGCTCGGGGGTCTCCGGGAGAGCTGGTTCTGGGGGATTGAGGGGTCCCCCACGGGAGATGGGGCTGGGGGAACCCCCAGGGGTGCTGGTTCTGGCAGTCAGGGGGGTCCCTCTGGATCCTGGGAATAGGGGGGGACCCTGAGGGGTGACAGCTCAGGAGGACAGGCGGGCTCCCCAGGGCTCCTGGTTCAGACGGGGGCGGGGGTCCCACAGAGGAGGTGGGACTGGGGGCCCAGAGGGCCCTCAGGGTCCTGAGGATGAGGGCTTGGGGAGGGAGGTGCGACTCTGAGGGGTGGCAGTTCAGGAGGATGGGGGGATGCCCCAGGGATGCCAGTTCATAGGGATGAAGGGATCTCCCAGGGACGCTGGTCCTGGGAGAGGTGGAACTGGGGAACCCCCCAAAGGTGCTGGTCCTGGGGGGCCTCCTTTGGTCCTTGGGAAGATGGGGACAGGAGAACGAGGGGGTGGCAGCCAGGCTCTGGCAGATCCCTGCGGAACTGGGGCTACTGGGGGGGTCCCCATTCCCTGGGCACCCTTGGGCCAGGGCCGTGGCCAGGCTCCTAACCCTGAATCCCCCGCAGGTGTCGGGCAGCCTCCGGCAGAAGGCGGTGCCGGGCATGGCCCCGGCGGAGCTGCAGGAGCTGCAGAGCCGCACGGAGCGCGCGGAGCGGCGGCTCCTGGCCTGCGAGAACCTGGTCGGGGAGCTGGGCAGTGGCCTGGCCACCCTGGGCACCCTCGTGCAGGGCTATGGGCAGCTCCAGCAGCGCCTGCTCAACCTGGAGAACCTCCTCAAGAACAGGAACTTCTGGATCCTGCGCCTGCCCCCCGACTCCCGGGGGGAGATCCCCAAGGTAGTGGCGGACGCTTCCCAGGGATCCTGCGGGACTGTGGAAGGATTGGGGGCCGAGCTCCTGCGTGTCCCCATAGTGGGGCTGGATGTGTCCTGAGCCACACGTGGTTCCAGGGGAATTCCCTGTGATTCCAGGTGCCGCTCACCTTCGATGATATCTCGGTGTATTTCAACGAGCTGGAGTGGGAGAGGCTGGAGCGCTGGCAGAAGGATCTGTACCGGGCCGTGATGAGGGGCAACTATGAGACCTTGGTGTCCCTGGGTAAGGCTTGGGGGGCTGTAGCTCATGGAATTGTGGAATAGCCTGGGTTTGGAAGGCTGTGAGGATGGTGAGGCCCTGGCACAGGTTGCCCACATCCCTGGAAGTGTCCAAGGCCAGGTTGGACAGGGCTTGGAGCAACCAGGGATAGTGGAAGGTGTCCCTGACTTCCACTAGAGGGAAATATTCCAGCCAAAGCTTTTCCCTCACTTGGGATTTTAGTTCATGTTCTGCTGGTTAAGATCTTCTCTACCTGGGCTGCATCCGTGCTTGGGGGTGGAACCTGCCTCGGGGTCAAGGAGGTGTTTGGAGTAGGGATGAGGTGTTTGTGTCTCTGCCAGGGCTGGGAGAGGGGACAAGGGTCACTCTTGGAATGTGCCAGGGTAAAGGCACAGCCAAATCCTAACAACCCCCATTCTCTGCCCCATGATCAGACTATGCCCTGTCCAAGCCCGACATCCTGTCCCAGATCGAGAGGGATGAAGAGCTCAGTGACAAAGACGGTCAGGAGTCCCCATGGACAGAGAATGGGGATGGTCAGAAGCACCCCCAGGCACCAGAAGAGATGGATGAGGCTTCAGGAGATGAAACCCCCATGGAAGCTGCCCCAGGTGGGTGCCAGGAGGAGGTGGCTGTTCCTGGAGATCTCCCCTTTGTTGGGAAGGAAGTGCTCACTCCATGGACTAAAGCACCCCGGAGCACTGTGAGTCTTCATTCCAAGAGGAATGGTTGTGCTTGGTCGGATGAATCCCATGGAGAAAAGCAGGCAAAACCTGCAGGAGGGTCTGGAGTGGTGGGAAAGGCCTCCTGTAAGACTAGAGCTTCCAGAGACATTCCTGCCTGCTGTGGAGGGACAGGAAACATGCTGGGAAGTGAGGAACTAGGAGGTGAGGTGGGAGGGGGAGGCTGGAGCTGCTCTGCTTGCCCTGGGGGAACAGAGGAGTCTGGGGAGCCTTGGGGCATGGATTTTGAGTGGGAGGGCTGGGCAGGAAGATGGGAGGTGCTGGAAAGGGACAGACAGAGCTAGGAGCAGCAGAGATGTGGGAAGAGCCGTGGTCGAGGGCTCTGTCCTGCAGGATTGAGGAGTCTGGAGGGTTAAAGGCATCCCAGGAGAAGCTGGGCAGGTGCTGCCCTGTGGGAAATCTCACCTGGAGCCCCGGTGGAAGTTTGGGGGTTGGATTGGAAGATAGGAAAAGGGACACAGAGGGACATCTCCTGTGGGATTCATGTTCTGTTAGCTGGAGCTTCTCTCCTGTGTGGATCCTGCCACGGGGCCAAGGAAGCGGCTCTGCTGTGGGGGTTGGAGCAGGGATGAGGTGTTTGTGTCTCTGCCAGGGCTGGGGGAGGGGACAAGGGTCACTTTGGGAATCTGGCAGGATAAAGGTGCAGCCAAATCCTAATAAAGCCCCTGTTCTCTTCCCCAGGAGCAGACGGTGCCATGTCCAAGCCCAATGGCCGGTCTTGCATCAAGAGGGATGAAGAGCCTAGCAACAAAAAGGGTCCAGAGCCCTCATGGACACAGAATGGGGACAGCCAGAAAACCCCACAGATACAGGCTGGGGACAGCCAGGAACCCCCACAGACACAGACTGGGGACAGGCCAAAGTCCCCATGGACACGGAGTGGGAACAGCCAGAAAACCCCACAGATACAGAATGGGGACAGCCCAAAGTCCCCAAGGACGCGGAGTGGGAACAGCCCAAAGTCCCCAAGGACACGGAATGGGGACAGCCCAAAGTCCCCAAGGACACGGAGTGGGAACAGCCCGAAGTCCCCACGGACACGGAGTGGGAACAGCCCGAAGTCCCCACAGACACACTCTGGGGACAGCCAGACACCCCCTCAGACACAGACTGGGGACAGTCAGAACCCGCCCCAGACAAGTGTCACCAACAATGAGAAGCCCCCACAGACACCAGAAAAGATGGAGCAGAAGGAAGAGGCTTCGGGAGAGGATCCCGTGCCCATGGAAGCTGGCCCAGGTGAGTTCCAAGGGTGCCAGGGAGGATGTGCTTCCTCTTCCCCAGCTCTCTGGGGCTCTGGCAGTGTCCATGGCAGAGGGCATGGTGCTTGGAGAGGCATTGCCAGGGAGGAGCGGGAGCCTTGGGATGCTGTCACAGGACCATGGAAGGGGGTTGGGGCCCTGGACACAGGAATGCAGCCTGTGGAGATGGTGGGGTGAGGCTGCTCCGTGAGGCAATGGCACATGGTACCTTGGTGTCCTTCCTCCCAGACCTCCCTCTGCTTTTGGTCCATGTGTGGCTTCACTCCAGTTCCTCCTGACACCTTTCCATAGAATTGGTGGGGTTGGAAAAGTCCTCTGAGGTCATCGGGTGCAACTGTCCCCCAGCACTGCCAAGGCCCCATGTCCCCAGCTGCCACATCCACACAGCTTTTAAATCCCTGCACAAACAGGGACTCCACCAGTGCCTGTGCCAGGGACAACCCTTTCCAGGAGGAATTTTCCTGATAACCGATTCACATCCTGGCTCTTGAGCCACAGCTTTCTCTGGCTCTTCCCCACACTCCCAGCAACCCCTGGGAGTTCTTAATGTCGGAGCAGGGACCTGGGAGCTCTCCATGGGTCTTTCAAATCCCTGTTCCCTGCAAACAGAATTCCCCATCCTGGTGATGAACGTGATGTCCCTGGGGGACCATCGGCCGGAGACAGGGACAGAGGAGGACCCGGAGATGGCAGAGGACCCGGAGATGGAGGAGGACCCAGCAGAGCCTGACACTGGTGAGTCACCCTGTGCCAGGGACACACAGCCTGGTGGGTGGGAAGCAGCTTCCAGACCTGATGGGCTTGAAATAGGGAGGGAAAAGGAAGTTTCATGGGTTCCTTTTATCTTTTCCTGAAACATCCTGTGGGTTAAGAGGTGGGTCCCTTGTGCCACTGGTCCTGATGGCACCACGGAAGGCTCAGCCTGGAAGATGGGCACTCCATCCCTGCCCTGGGCAGCTGTGCCAGGGCCAGACAGCCCTTCTGGAGAAGGAATGTTCCCAATATCCAACCTGAGCCTCCCCTGGCCCAGCCTGAGGCCGTTCCCTCTCCTCCCTGTCCCTGTTCCCTTCGAGCAGAGCCCGACCCCCCCGGCTGCCCCCTCCTGTCAGGACTTGTGCAGAGCCACAAGGTCCCCCCTGAGCCTCCTTTGCTCCAGCCTGAGCCCCTTTCCAGCTCCCTCAGCCGCTCCTGGGGCTACAGACCCTTCCCAGCTCCGTTCCCTGCCCTGGACATGCTCCAGCCTCTCAATGTCCTTCTTGTCATGAGAAGCCCAGAGCTGCCTCCAGGACTGGAGGTGCCCCAGCAGTGCCAGCACAGGGAGGGGCCCTGATCCTGTGTCACACCGGTGCTGGCACAAACACGGTGTCTCTCTCTTTCAGAGGAAACCTCATCCATGGAAGATGAAATGCCGTGCGAAGGGGCTTCTTCCGAGGACGTCAAGGTGAAGGAAGAGGAGCCTGAGCTGCTGGCAGAGGAATCCACACCCTCTCCTGGCTCAGAGATCCAAAAGTACCCCAAAAACGAGCTGGTGAAAGCCAAGAGCAAGAAGAAGCCGAACCGGTGCGAGGCCAGCAACCTCCTGATGGGCAACTGCCGGCGCGGGTACGTGCGGGAATGGTCCCATCCCTGCACGGAGTGCGGGAAGCGCTTCCGCCTCAAGATCAACCTCATCATCCACCAGCGCAGCCATGCCAAGGAGGGGCCCTATGAGTGCCCCGTGTGCGAGATCGGCTTCAGCAGCAAACGGCACCTGGACCTTCACCGCGACATCCACGTCAAGGACAGAGCCTTCGGGGCCAAGGTCTGGGCAACGTCCACCCCGAGCTGCGCGTCCGCCCGCGCAGGGACCTGTGCGGCGGTGCCCACAGGCTGGGCAGCAGCGGCCACGCCGGGGAGCCTGGCTGGGCCAGCCCAAGGAGGAGCCGGACAGAGAGGGCCTGTCCGGCTCCGGGATCGCACGGCCGCCGAATTCCAGGCTGAAGTGCCCCCACTGCAAGAAGTTCCTGTCCTGCTCCATGTCGCTGCAGCGGCACCTTCAGACCCACACGCGGGACCGGCCCTACTGCTGCAGCTCCTGCAACAAGTGCTTCACCCGCCGGAATCACCTCCTGCGCCACGAGAAGATCCACGAGCGGCTCTGGCCGCGCTCCAGCAGGAGGCGAATGCCCAGGCCCCCGCTGCTATCCCGGCATCCCCGCAGCACAGGGCTCCTGAGGCCGAGAGGAGCCTTTCCCAAGGGAGCAGGAGCCCTGAGGCTGCAAAAGCGAGCCCACCCAACGTGCTCCTGCTGGGAGCGACACCACTGGGGCTGCCGGACAAAGGCTCCCCGCTCCCTGACTGCATCGGGAAAGCCGTGCAGCCTGTGGTCCAGCTGGGATCGAGGGCAGTGGCTTCAGGGATGATGGAGAAATGACCACGGGACAGATCTGAACTGTGCATGTCCCTGGAGAGAAGCTGTGAGTTTGTTGGGTTTGCACCTGCTGGGACACCGGGATTGGGAATCTGCTACGTTTTAGGAGCTTCCTGGGTTGTAGAAAGAATGGGAAGCTTGGAAACCGCAACAGAGAGCAAACTGTGGAAGCCTCCAGTGATCCAAAATGATTCACCATTCCACTGACTTGTTTCTGTTGGCTGATGCTTGGAATTTTCCCAGGCTGACTCCTGGGAGATGACCAGGTGAATCCTGGTCAAACAGGAGCAGAGCTTTCACGTTCCTTGATGTTGGAACTGCCCCCTTGTGTTTGGGAACACAACTGAAGAGGACAGGCAGAAGGGAATGGAGCTGGCAGCATTCCCAAGCAGCCCTTTGCTCCATGGACCAAGCTTCCTGACAAAGACACCGGATGAAGAGAGCATGACATCTCTGAGACCCCACCGCATCCTGGCCACGCTTGTCACCCCCCACCCTGGGGAGGAGATCAGCCAACACCCCCTCCAGCAGGTCGGGAACACTGGAGCTTTACACTGGAGGATCCGGAGGACAAACCAAACCCCAATATTCTGTGCTGGCGTATTCCAGGGATCCCGGCAGGTCCATCAGGAAGGCCACAGGCACCCTCGGGACCATCCTGCATGGGTGCAGAGTCATTTTAGGAATACTTGACGGGTCAGCCAGCCCCATGCTGCAGCAGCACCCCTGATCCTTGTGGATCCGCTTGCATGGAGCAGCCCCTCAGCTCTGGAGGAAACTCCCACTCTCCCAACCACAGCTCATCCCCTTTTGCCCAAAATCCCACCATAATGAATCCTACGGGAAAACAGTTCTGCAGCTACCTCAGTCAGGGAGAGGGGGATCTGCCCGGAGGCAGCCCGTGGAAGCCAGGCCTGGCGCTGCTCCGGTGTCCCCTGGAGCAGTGTCCTTGGCCAGAGCCCCACACACATTCCACACACTGGCTGTGCACAGGGAGCACATCCCACCTGGAGCCATCACCATGCGGGCCCAATGGAGCAGCTGTTGGGACTCCTGAGTTTAGTTAGTTTTGCAGGTTTTTTTTGTTTTCTTTGAGTTGTTTGATGTAATTATTTGATATCTTGAAGTCTCTGGCCCTCTCCAAGCAGTGAGCACTGGGAACTGGCAGGCTTTTCCCATCTTTCATTCCAGTCACTCCCAAGGTGTGATGGTGCTGCTGGGGAAGCTTTGGGAGCTGAGGGATGTGCCACATCCAGGTGTGATCCTCAGCTACCTCCTGCTCCACGGGACAGGCAGCAGTATCTAAGCTGCTCCACAGAGATACACATGACATCCCACTGTTCCCCTGGGCCAGTGTCTCACAATTCCTGCCCCTGGGATTGCATTGTGGAGCATTCCTGGACTGCAGCAGGAGCTGGGAGGGGTGACAGTGGCAGATGGGTCACTCTGTGTCCCCAGCAGGACACAGGGGTGGTTGATGCCTTATGGTCCCATGGTGGCCATGGATCTGGCAGTGAGCCAGTGGCTGGTTATCCCTGTTATCCCTGCCCAGGCAGAGATCCCAGTGCTCCCCGGTTTATCCCAGGGGCATGGCTGAGCTGGTGTGCCGGTGTTGCTGGTAGGTGAATCCCCCCAGGCCAGCAGAAGGGCCCCAACCAGGCATTTCTAAATCTGCTGTGAGCGGGACCAGCATTTCCTACGACATTCCCAATCCCTTTCTCAGGCTGTGGAATCAATAAAGTATTTGTCTCTATGTCTGGCTGCTTTGGGGGCTGCGCTGGCGCCTGTGGGCGCAGAACTGGGATCAGCCACGACAGCTCTCACTGGGAGGGTTTTGGCAGTCACTGCCAGCAGCTCCAAAGCCCCCCACTGGGAGAGTTGTGGAACCCCAGCTGGGAAGGACGAGCGGCCAAGGGGAGCAGGGAAGGACCGGGGATGGAGTGGCCCTGGCCACCAGGGGTGGGACGTGTCCCTCAGCACTGCCAGGGAGTCCCGTGGAGCCCAGATCCTACAGCAAATCCCATGGGGAATTCCTGTGGGACTGCTCCACATTCCCATCACACATTCCCAGCAAGCAGCTCTGCACTCCTCCCTTGATGGCCCCATCCTTGTTGAGCCAGGGATGTCACCCCCCAGGCTGCCCCTCGCCCACCCTGGAGCACAACAGGAGACCACAGCAGCTCAGTCTTTTATCTGATTCTCTTCCCGGCTGCTCCTGCCACCCAGCCCCCACAGCCTTCTCAGGGCCACCAACTGCCCCCAGGCCACCTCCCTGCACGGTGGTGGTGTTCAAACAACCCGAGTTCCACCATTCCATGGGATCCAACACAGCCACTCCTCTGCTGAATCCACGGGGCAGCGGCACCGCCCAGCTCGGCTCCGGCTGCTGACCCTCCTCTGCTGCCTCGTGGCCGGTCCCATCCACCCTGGGCCCTTCCTTGCCGGAACAGCACAGCAGCCTCCTTCCTCCTCCTCCTGCTCCTCATCCTGAGACCCAGGTGGTGCCACAAGTCCCACGGCATCGCGGACAAACTCCCGGTGGTGCCGCAAGTCCCAGCTGCCCAGCATGTCCCACCGCTGAAGAACCACTGTCCCTTCCCTTCTCCAGCCCTCTGGCTACCGATTATCCTGGCTCAGAGCCTTGCAGGGCTCCAGCTCCGGCTCGTGTCCTGGCAAGCTGCCGGCCGGAGAGGCGGCCACGGCGTGCACCTTCTGGTGGTGGTTCAGCGACTGCCGGTGCCGGAAGCTCTTGGTGCAGCTGTGGCACTGGAAGGGCCGCTGCTGGGTGTGCCGGCGCTGGTGCTCCTCCAGCGACGCTTTCTGGGGGAAGCTCTCGGCGCACTCAATGCAGCGGTTAGAGCCGCTCCCCGGCGGCACTGGCCCGCGCCGGCCGGCCCGGCCAGGCGCTGCGGAGCTGCGGCCCGTGGATGCGCTTGGTGCTTCTGCAGGTGGTGCTTCTGCACGAAGCCCTTGCCGCAGGCGGGGCAGCGGTACGGCCGCTCCCCGGTGTGGATCCGGTAGTGCTTATTGAGGTTGGACTTCTCGTTGAAGCTCTTCCCGCAGGCGGGGCACTGGAAGGGCCGCTCACCCGTGTGCAGGCGCTGGTGCCGCAGCAGCGCAGCGTGGTGGGCCAGGCTCTTCCCGCAGGACGTGCAGATGAAGGAGCCGTTGCTCTTCCTCGCCCGGCTCTGCTGCCGCGCCAGGAGGTTCCGCGTCAGCCGGACGCTCTTCCAGCCCGACGGCAGCGCCCGGGGATCATCCTGGGGGCTCTGCTGCTCCCAGCCGGGCTGCAGAGAGGCCACCTCGGCCGCGGGGTCTTCTCCCAGCGGCATTCCCTGGGCAAGGGCGAACGGCTGCTCCGTGCCCACGCCCAGCGCGTGCTCCGTGGGGAAGGGCAGGCCTGGGGCAGGGTGAGCCTCTACCGGCACCATCACTGGCTTGAATTCCCCCAGGCAGAATTCCCCCAAGCCCTCTCCAGCCGCCTTCGGCCCGGCCACGCCATGGCTCTCCCAGGAAACCGGCTGCTCCTGGCTGAGGGGAAGCTCCTCGTCCAGCCTCACCGTGGGCGCCATCGGCAGTGCCAAGAGCTCAGCTCCGTCCTCCTGCGCCTGCTGCTCTTCCATCTTGATCACGATCATCTCACCTGTGGAGAGACAGCAGTTCATTCCCAGGAAGGGAAGTCCTCCCATGCCTGCAGCTCCAGAGTGGGAGCAGGACAGAGGTGAGAGGTGAGAGGAACTGGCAAAGAACGCAAGGGAGCAGGAAGGATTTCCCAGGAGGAGATGAGGTGAAGGGGGGTTGTCCGGGCAGCTTGTTGGACCTCAGGGATGTCATGGAATCACTGAATTACTGAGGTTTGGAAAGCCCTCCAAGATCAAGTCCGATCATCAAGCAAGCACTGCCAAGGCCACCACTGCCCCATGTCCCCAAGTGCCACATCCACAGGGCTGTTAAATCCCTCCAGCAATGGGGACTCCACCCCTGGACTCAATGGACACTAAGGACTGACAGTACAATCCTCACAAAAAAACTGAACCACAGGGAATGTGAAGGCAAAACTGAGCTGCAGAGTCCTCCATCCTGGGAAGACCCCATCAAGAATGGCAGAGTTTAAGTGGGTGAATCCAGGGAAAAGGATCTAAGCAAAACCTCCCCGCAGCAGGAGGGAGCATCCACCCACAGGTACCAAGCCCCAGAGCCACCCTCACTGAGCCTTGCCCCAGGTTTTCCCATTTTCCATCCTTATGAACCCCGCTCAGTCCAGGCAGGTTGTCAGTGCCCATGCTCAGCTCCCCTCACTGTCACTCACTGTCACCGAGCTGTCCTGGTACCGCTCCCTTCTCTGGCAGCCCGGGGGTCCCTGGATCCTCCCTGTCCTCAGCTGGTGGCAGCAGTGCAGGTTTGGAACCAGCATCCTCAGGTCCTGGGAAGGAGGGAGCAATGGGATAAACTGCTGACAGTGGGGACCAGCCAAAGGGGAGTCCTGGAATTCCAGGACATCCGATCACACAGGCCACTGGCAGCCAAACCAGGCACATGGTTTTGCTTATCACAGGAAGTGCCTGTTGGACACTCAAGCTCTAAAATTTCAGCCCAAAATTAGTGAGTGCTAAAATGTAGGACTTTCTGCAGCAAATCCCTGCAGGGTGATCCATCCACAGCCCATATCCCAGGAAAAAACGGTGCAGGAACACTGGCTGCAGGACATGTCACCTGGAATCCCCCCACATTCCATGTGGGAAGGGCTCGGAAGCTGGGTCAGCCCAGGGATGACGATGCCTCTGACATGGTCTGAGTGATCCTCACTGAGAGGGACCATGGCCTCGTAATTCCCCTTCCCAGCAATCCCACGGAGCTCCCGGCTGTCCACGCTCCCCAGCTCCTGCTCCGGCAGAGCGCCCGCCTCACCCTCGCCTGCTGCCGGCACCTGGAAGTAAAGGAGGCTCCACGTGGGGGTCCCCACTGAGCCCCTCCCTGAGCCCCAGGAGATCCCTGGGGGTCCGAAGCTCCTACGAAGAGCCACGTCACGAGGGACATTCCCAGACATCCCAGGGAGGCTCAGCTGTTTCTCCCCAGACCAGAGGCAGATTCTCATGATCCATCCCACCAGCCAGGTGAGCAGTGACCCCTCAGGTGGGAGTGGGACAGGTGGCACCACCCCACATCACCCCACTAGGGCCCAACATGGCTGAAACACTCGGGGCGGGTGTTCTGCTCCCCCTCTTCCCTGGAGACAGGGACAAGCACCAGAGGAGCTGTGTCCATCTGGCTCCGTGCAGCTTCCGAGAGCCAACACACATCCCATTGGCCACATGATCACCTGGGGCACTTTCTCATTGCTTTGGGCACATCTCTGCCACCTACGGCTTGTCCCTGCCACCCTGGGCACAACCCTGTGAGATGGGACAGATCCCTGTTCATCTTTGGCACATTCCCATTAGCTGGGGCTTGTCCCCGTTTGTCACCGCTGGCACGTCCCTGTTATCTGGGGCTTGTCCCCACCAGCTGGGGCTTGTCCCCATTACCTGCGCCCTATTCCTGCCACCCTGGCCACATCCCTGTGAGATGGGACTCATCCTCATTACCCTGGGCCCACCCCTGTCATCATGGGCTCATCCCCATCCCTGTTCCCCAGAGCTTGTCCCTGTCACCGTGGGCTCAGCCCGATCCCCATTCCCCAGGGCCCGTCCCGTTCCTCATTCCCTGGGGCCGGTTCCCACTCCCCGGGTCCCATCCCAGTCCCTGGGGCCCGTCCCCGTCACCATGCGGGCCCGTCCCGGTTCCCGGGGCCCCAGCCCCGTCACGGTTACCTGTGTCCGCTCCCGGGCGGCGCCGGTGCCGGTGCGGTTCCCCCCGCAGCGGCAGCGGCGGAGCTGGCGCTGGATGCGGCGGAGGCGGCGGGAGTTGTCCCTCAGGAGCGCGGCCAGCCGGGCCCCGCCGGCCCGCACCGCGCGCTCCAGCCCCGCCACGCGCCGCTCCAGCCGCTCCAGCCGCCTCTCCGCCGCCGCCACCGCCCGCAGCGACAGCGCCGCCGGGGCCGCCCCGCCGGGGCCCGCGCCGGGATCGGGGCCCGCGCTCTGCCAGGCCTCGGGCGCCCACTCGGGGTCCTGCTGCGGGGGGAAGAGGGCGGTGAGGTGCGGCCGGGCCCGGGGTCCCGCCGGGGGTGGCGGTGCCGGGGCGGTCCCGCCGCTACCTGTGCGCGGCCCCACCGGGCCATGGCCGCCCTCACCGCCGCGCGCCGCAGCGCCCCCTGCCGGCCCAGCGCCGCCCGCGCCGCCCCTCCCGCGGCCGCCGCGCCGAGACCCCGGCCCGGCCCGGCCCCATCCGCAGCCCATCCCATCCTATTCCATCCCATCCACAGCCCATCCCATCCTATTCCATCCCATCCCATCCTATTCCATCCCATCCACAGCCCATCCCATCCTATTCCATCCCATCCCATCCTATTCCATCCCATCCACAGCCCATCCCATCCTATTCCATCCCATCCCATCCTATTCCATCCCATCCACAGCCCATCCCATCCTATTCCATCCCATCCTATTCCATCCCATCTCATCCACAGCCCATCCCATCCTATTCCATCCCATCCACAGCCCCATCCCATCCACAGCCCATCCCATCCTATTCCATCCCATCCCATCCTATTCCATCCCATCCACAGCCCCATCCCATCCACAGCCCCATCCCATCCTATTCCATCCCATCCCATCCCATCCCATCCCATCCCATCCCATCCCATTGACAGCCCCATCCCCACCCCATCCCAGAATGGGTCAGGTTGGAAGGGACCACAGTGCCTCATCTGGTCTCACTTCCCTGCTCAGTCAGGGCTGTCCCAGAGCACAGGGCACAGGATTGTGTCCAGACCATTCTGGGATAACTCCAGTGAGGGATAACTCCAGTGAGGGAGGCTCCACACCCTCTCTGGACAACCTGTTCCAGTGCTCAGTCACTGCACAGGGAAGAAGTTCTTCCTCCTGTCCAGGTGGAACTTCTGGGCAGCAGTTCCTGCCTGTTCCTCTTGTCCTGTTGCCAGATCCCACAGCGAAGAGCCAGGCTCTATCAGTCCTGTCCCATCCTATCTCCATCCCCATCCCATTCTGTCACATCCCACCCCATCCCTATTCCATCCTTGTCCCGTTCCCATCCATCCCCACCCCTGCAATGGGGATCACATCTCCAGCCCCCAAATCCTCCGTGCTCAGCGACCCCCAACACCATTCCCAGAGGCCCATCTGGACCCCAAATCCCATCCCACCCCATCCCCATCTCAGACTGGGACTGCAGCCCCCAGCAGCAGGTGACACCCCCCACCCAGTGTTCAGTTCTCACTCTTCCATCACTCCACCCCATGGATCCCATTCCTGGTGCCACCCACCCAGCCAGACCCGGCAGGACCCTCCCGGAGCCCCCTCAAGGAATCCACACTCAGCATCATGGTTTCTACAGCATCTATTGGCACTCTCCAGAAAAGGGACCCACTCCCAGCATCCCACCCACCCCACCAGGGCTTGGGAATGAGGAGCCCCCCTCGCTTGGGCCAGGCAGGTGCCCCTGTCCCCACACCAGGGCAGGGGAGCCAGAAAATGTTGCCCATGCTCCATCCTTCATCTGGAGAGGGAGAGAGGGGAGAAGGTCTGACAGGGGCCTCTAGTCCCCATGAGGTCACTTCAAGGTCCAGCAGCATCATCACATCCCTGGGAGTCACTTCAAGGTCCAGTAGCAGCATCCCATTCCTGGGAGGTCACCTCGAGGTTCAACAGCAGCATCGTATTCCTGGGAGGATACCTTGAAGTTCATCAGTATATCCCATTCCTGAGAGGACACCTCAAAGTTCATCAGCAGCATCCCATTCCTGAGAGGACACCTTAAATCCCATCAGCACCATCCCATTCTTCACCTCAAGATCAGACAGCAGCCTCCTGTCCTAAGGAGGTCAACTCAAAGTCCATCAGCAGCACCCTGTGTCCGGGAGGTCACCTCAAAGTCCATCAGCAGCATCCTGGGAGGTCACCTCAAGTCTCTGGGAGGTCACCTCAAATTTCAGCAGCATCTTCCCATCACTGGGAGTACACCCTGAGGTCCAACAGTGGCCTCCCATTCCCAGGAGGACACCTCAAGGTCTGACAGCAGCGCCTCATCCCTGGGGGGTCACATCCTGGCTTCCCACCCCGTCTCCTGCTGCAGGTGCCTCCGTGATGGGCACGCGGTTGGCACAGGTGAAGGGCCGCTCCTGCCGCCCATGGATCCTCTGGTGCGCCTTGAGGTGGGAGAACCTCTTGAAGGTCTTCTGGCAGATGCCACACTGGTGGGGCCGGACGCCCATGTGCGCCCAGTGCTGCCGGACAAAGTCCGAGACCCAGGTGAAGCTGCGGTTGCAGCAGGGACACAGGATGAGGTGGTGGACGGAGTGCCGGCGCTGGTGCACCGTCAGGAAGCCCTGGCTGGAGAAGTTTTCCATGCACTCGTTGCACGTGTACATCATTTTCCCAGGTGCCAGCGAGCACCTGGCGGGGCCGGGCTCCTGCCACACTGCGCTGCAGTCCCTGCTCGGGGCTTGCGGCTGGGAGGACGGGCACAGGGGCTGGCTGGGACACTCGTCTGGCTTCGAGGGCTGGCAGGTCCCACTGGGTGCCCAGGTTTGGGGCTGGGATGTTGGGCATGGCCCCTGGCTGGGACACTCGTCTGGCTTCGAGGGCTGGCAGGTCCCATTGGGTGCCCAGGTTTGGGGCCGGGATGTTGGACGTGACCCCTGGCTGGGACACTCGTCTGGCTTCGAGGGCTGGCAGGTCCCATTGGGTGCCCAGGTTTGGGGCCGGGATGTTGGACGTGACCCCTGGCTGGGATGTGCCTTCGCATCCAAGGGCTGGCAGGTTCCACTGGGTGCCCAGGTTTGGGGCTGGGACGTTGGAAGTGGCCTCTGGCTGGGATGTGCCTTCGCATCCGAGGGCTGGCAGGTGCCATTGGCTGCCCAGGTTTGGGGCTGGGATGTTGGGCACTGGGATGCCGGGCATGGCCCCTGGCTGGGACATGCCTTCGCATCCGAGGGCTGGCAGGTGCCACTGGGTGCCCAGGTTTGGGGCTGGGACATTGGATGTGGCCCCTGGCTGGGATGTGCTTTCACATCTGAAGGCTGGCAGGTCCCGTTGGTTGCCCATGTTTGGGGCTGGGATGTTGGGCATGGCCCCTGGCCGGGATGTGCCTTTGCATCCGAGGGCTGGCAGGTCCCGTTGGTTGCCCAGGTTTGGGGCTGGGATGTTGGGCACGACCCCTGGCCGGGACGTGCCTTTGCATCTGAAGGCTGGCAGGTCCCGTTGGCTGCCCATGTTTGGGGCTGGGATGTTGGGCATGGCCCCTGGCTGGGATGTGCCTTTGCATCCGAGGGCTGGCAGGTCCCGTTGGCTGCCCAGGTTTGGGGCTGGGATGTTGGGCATGGCCCCTGGCTGGGATGTGCCTTCACATCTGAGGGCTGGCAGGTCCCACTGGGTGCCCAGGTTTGGGGCTGGGACATTGGACGTGGCCCCTGCCTGGGACACATCTTTGCATCCAAGGGCTGGCAGGTCCCACTGGGTTCCCAGTTTTGGGGCTGGGATGTTGGACGTGGCCTCTGGCTGGGATGTGCCTTCACATCCGAGGGCTGGCAGGTGCCATTGGTTACCCAGGTTTGGGGCTGGGATGTTGGGCATGGCCCCTGGCTGGGATGTGCCTTTGCATCCGAGGGCTGGCAGGTGCCATTGGCTGCCCAGGTTTGGGGCTGGGACATTGGAAGTGGCCCCTGGCTGGGATGTGCCTTCGCATCCAAGGGCTGGCAGGTGCCATTGGCTGCCCAGGTTTGGGGCTGGGACGTTGGAAGTGGCCCCTGGCTGGGATGTGCCTTCGCATCCAAGGGCTGGCAGGTGCCATTGGTTGCCCAGGTTTGGGGCTGGGATGTTGGGCATGGCCCCTGGCTGGGATGTGCCTTCACATCCAAGGGCTGGCAGGTGCCATTGACTGCCCAGGTTTGGGGCTGGGATATTGGAAGTGGCCCCTGGCTGGGATGTGCCTTCACATCCGAGGGCTGGCAGGTGCCACTGGGTGCCCAGGTTTGGGGCTGGGACGTTGGAAGTGGCCCCTGCCTGGGACACATTCTTCGCGTCCGAGGGCTGGCAGGTGCCATTGGCTGCCCAGGTTTGGGGCTGGGATGTTGGGCATTGGGATGCCGGGCATGGCCCCTGGCTGGGACATGCCTTCGCATCCGAGGGCTGACAGGTGCTGTTATCTGCCCAGGTTTGGGGCTGGGATGTTGGGCACGGTGTCCTACTGGGACACTCCTCTGGCTTTGAGGCCTGGCACGTCCCGTTGGCTGCCCAGGTCTGGGGATGGGATGCCGGGCACGGCACCTGGCTGGGACACACCTCCAGCTCCGAGGGCACGCACGTCCCGTTGGCTGCCCAGGCACGGAGGTGCCGCCTGATTTTCTTCTTGGACATGAACTTGCGGTTGCAGTGGACGCAGACGTAGGGCACCCAGTTGGTGTGGCCACGCTGGTGGATCAGGAGGTTGATCTTCAGCAGGAAGGTTTTCCTGCAGATGGGGCAGGAGTAATATTGCCGCCGGGTGGCATTTCGCTGGCAGGCCGCTGACCGGCCCACGCAGGACTCCTTCTCCAGCTCCCCTGGGCTGGGATCTGCCTGTTCCATCATTCTGCAGACATCTGGTGTCACCTCCTTTCCTGGTTCTTTGGGAATGTCGGCCACCAGATCTTGGCCAGTATTCCCTGAATCTTTCACAGCCTCCTCTTCCAGACCTTTGTTCTCTTCTGGACCCTTAGCGGGTGTTTTGGGCATTGATGGCTTCTCTGCAGCAATCTCCTCCTGCGGCACCTCCATTGGGATCCCCGCCTCAGCATCTACTGGGAATTTTTTAGAATCCAAACATCACTTTTCCACATGGTTTTGAGGCATGAACAGCAAAGGGCTTTGCTCCCACCCTCCCTTGCTTCCCACCCTGTTCCCAGCAGCACAAATCCTAGCCTCGCTCTCCTCTTCCAGCTCAGTTCCTGGACTGTGTAAAAGCCACAAATAGCCACAACTACTCCCTGTAGACACCCCAAGAGCAGTGTGAGGTGGCAAACATCACCCAGGTAGGACAGGGGACTTGACAACCACCCTGGGGCTTGTCTGGGCAGGTGAGCCAACGCCATGCCGGGCCTTATCTCAAACGGTTTCAATGCTGGCAACAGGATTTGCTGCTCTTTCCTGGAAGCCCTGGGCCTGGAGAGAGGCCCAACAGACCCCCCCAAAGCTGCCAGCCCCGCCGAGAAGTGATAAAGGTTCTGCCCCAGTACCTGCTGCAGGGGGAGAACAGTTCTGACCCACTGGTTCCTGGCAGTGCACGGAAAGCGGGCAGGGAAGGGACGGGGTCGGCTGGCCGAGATCCGCCGGGACAGCAGCAGCTTCCAGAGGGACGGGTGCTGTGAGGGCAAGAGCAGCAATGGAGGTGGGTGAGGAACAGCCGGGCAGGGATCCAGGACCCCTCACAGCAGCAGCAGCAGCATTTGCCAGGCACTCACGTGTGCTGCAGTTCTCCGGGACCACTGGGCTCCTGCCTTCCTCCACCAGGTTCTTGCTTTCCTCTGCCAGGTTTCCGCTTTCCTTTGCCAGGTTCCCACTTTCCTCTGCTGGGCTCCCGTTTTCCTTTGCCAGATTCCTGCTTTCCTCCACCGGGTTCTCACTTTTCACTATCAGATCCCAGCTTTCCTCTGCCAGGTTCCCACTCATCTCCACTGGGCTCCTGCTTTTCTCCACCAGGTTCTTGCTTTCCTCTACCACATTCCCACTGTCCTCTGCCACATTCCCACTTTCCTCCAGCTCCCTGCAGCCCCTCTCCAATGTCTCTGTCTCCAGCAGCGCCTCATTGCTGGTGCAGTTCTGTCGGGCCAGCTCTGTGGAGGACAAGGACATTTGGACTCACCAGCAGCCAGGAGAGAGCTCCAAGGAGCCAGTGCAGATCTCATTCCACAGGGTGTCAGGATCCCTCACACCCAGCAGCTGCTGGGGCAGGGGCTTCCAGGCTATCCACACACCCCATCAGGTATTCCCTCACAGTGGACACTTCCCAATCCCTGGAAGTGTCCCAGGTTGGACAGGGCTTGGAGCAACCTGCACAGTGGAAGGTGTACCTGCCCATGGCAGGGGCTTGGAAAGAGATGAGCTTTAAGATTCCTCCCAACCCAAACCATTCTGGGATTCTGGGATTTTCAGTCCCTGGGACTGAGGCCACTGTCCCAGTGAGCAGCCAGAAGCTCCTGGCACAAAAGAAACCCAGTGTCACCCACCTACAGCCAGCTCTGGGGACACCTCTGCTGCCTCTGGCTCCGATTCCGGCGGCGTGCTCAGCTCCTCTCTTTCCAGTTGTAATAACAGTTCAGGCTTGGACAGGGCACAGTCTGGGCAAGAGCAAGACAGGCATCAGGGACATGATGGGACAGGGACTCTGCACCCACAGCCAGGCAACAGAGCCAGTCCCAGCCCAGGACACTTCATCTCCAACCGAGGCCACGACGGGAGTTATGGATACAGACAGGAAACAGCAGGCAGAGCTGACAGGGGAATATGGAAAGCAGCCTCTGACAATCCCCTGGGAACAGCTGCAAGAAAATCCATCTTTGCTCCACCCCTGCTAAAGATTTCCCCATTCTCCCAGAAAATTCACCTTGCAGATAGGAAAACACCCTGAAAGACAGGAGTTGTGAGGCTCCTGACTGAATGTTCGCCCAGGAGCATGAGGGCAGTGCTGAGGGACCACCTCGAATCCTGGGGGCAGTTCTGGGCCCCTCACAACAAGGAAGACATTGAGGGGCTGGAGCATGTCCAGGGAAGTGAACAGATCTGGGGAACAGAGCACCAGGAGCTGGGGGGGCTCAGTCTGGAGCAAAGGAGGCTCAGGGGGGACCTTGTGGCTCTGCACAACTCCCTGACAAGAGGCTGCAGCCAGGGAGGAATCAGGATCTGCTCCCAGGGAACAGGACAAGAGGAAACAGCTTCAAGGGGAGGTTCAGGCTGGATTTTAGGGAAAATTCTCATGGAAAGGGGTGTCCCAGCCAGGGAATTTTGGAGGTGACAACCCAGGGAGATGACAACACCAACAGTGTACCTGTTCTCCCCGAGGAAAAGACAACAGGCACTTACTACCCTGTCCTGCGTGTCCCTGCCACACTCCAACCGCTGCTGGAGGGGACAGGGAAAGGAGAGGATTATTTGAGAGCTGGAGGTTCCAGTGAAAGGCAAAGAGGCAGAGAAGTGACCCCAAGAGAGCTCCCTGGGGCTGCCAAACCGGCGCAAACGCAGCCTACACAGGGACACCAGCATCTCGTAGTTGCCTTCCATGACGCTCCGGTACAGCTCCCTCTGTCCCTCGTCCAGGCTCGCCCACTCCTGCCGGCTGAACCGCACTGCCACATCCTCGAACAGCACCGGGACCTGCAGCACCGGCTGGCATGTGGGACAGGGCAGCTCCCAGACCCTCAGACACCCACAGCCCTTCAATAGCCCCAAAAGTCCCATACGGAGTCCCCTTTGCTTATTCCCAGCCTCCTAAACCAACCCGCTCCCAGTAGCCCACTGGATTCATCCCCAGTCTCCCGAAACCCAGCGCAGCTCCCTCAAACAGCTCCCAGATCCCCAGGAGCCCAGTGGATTCATCCCCACAGTTTCCTGAAACCCACTGCTGCCCCCTGAGGAGCCACCCGAACAGCTCCCGGCCAGCCGGGAATCCACTGGATTCCCATCCCGTCTCCTGAAACACACTGCAGCCCCCTCAGGAACCCCCCCCAAACCTCTCCCAGCCCCTCAAGAGCCCCACGGGCGATCCCCAGGCTCCCTCCCAGCCACAAATTCCCATTGCAACAGCCCCATAAGCGGCCCCCAAGCTACCCCTCAACCTCCCACCAGCCCCTAAGTGCCCGCCCCCAGTCTCACTCCCAACCTCCAGCCCCACAAGGGCCCCATAAGTGACTCCCCCATCCCACTCCCGGCCCTCCTCGCCCCCCATCACCCCCCCAAGCGCCCTCAGTCCCATCCTCAGCCCCACAATCGACCCCCCCTCGCCCCCTCCGGGGTCTCCCCGGTTCCCCCATCGCGGCGCTCACCCCGTGGAGCCGCAGGGCCGCGAGGGGCCGGTCCCGCAGCGCCGCCTCCGCCCGCTCCATCCGCCGCTCCAGCGCCGCGAGGCGCGCCCGCAGCTCCGCCATGGCCCCGCGCGGCTGCGGCCGGGCCGGGCCCGCACAGGACACGCTGCCAGAGGGGCGGCACCGAGCTCCCGGAGGGGTGGGGAGGGTGGATGGACGGTGGGATGGGTTGGGAGGGGCGGCACCGAGCTCCCGGAGGGGTGGGGAGGGTGGATGGACGGTGGGATGGGTTGGGAGGGGCGGCACCGAGCTCCCGGAGGGGTGGGTTGGATGGATGGACGGTGGGATGGGTTGGGAGGGGCGGCACCGAGCTCCCGGAGGGGTGGGTTGGATGGATGGACGGTGGGATGGGTTGGGAACTGGCTGAGTGGCAGCTCCCGGAGGGTCGGGGTCAGTGGCCCGGGGTGTGGTTGGAGGACTGGGATCTGCTGGGCTCGGTATTGTTTGGCTGGTTCACCACTGGCTTGGGTGAGGGGGTTGGTGCCTCCCCAGCAGGTTTGCTGAGGACTCAAAGCTGGGAGGAGCGGCCGATCCCCCCGAGGGCTGTGTGGCCCTTCAGAGGGACAGATGGGCAAGGAGGAAGCTTCTGGAATTCAACAAGGGCAAGCACAGGTGTTGGACCTGGGGAGGAACAGCCCCAGGTACCTGCACAGGCTGGGGTAGCCTGCTGGAGCAGCTCCGTGGGGAAGGAACGAGGGGTCCTGGTGGACAAACAGCTGTCCCTGAGCCAGTAGAGTGTCCTGGGGACAAGAGGCCAATGGGATCCTGGGGTGCATTGGGAAGGGCATTCCCAGCAGGCCAGGGAGGGATCCTGCCCCTCTGCCCAGCCCTGGAGGCACCTCTGGAGTGCTGTGTCCAGCTCTGGATCCTCAGCACAGCAGGGCCAGGGAGCTCCTGGAGCGGGGCCGGCGGAGGCTGCGCAGCTGAGGAAGGGCCTGGAGCAGCTCCGTGCCCAGCACAGGCTGAGGGAGCCGGGGCTGCTCAGCCCCGAGAGGAGCCCCAGCTGAGAGGGGCCCTCAGCCCTGGGTGTCCCTGGCTGCAGGGAGGGCTCAGGGCAGGGCCCGGGCTCTGCTCCGGGGCCCAGCAGCGGCACCAGAGCCACGGGCAGGGCCTGATCGCAGGGAGTTCCACCTGCACAGGAGGCAGAACTGCTGCCCTGGGCAGGGCCCAGCCCTGAGCAGAGACCAGAGGGGCTGTGGGGTCTCCTCACGGGGATATTCCAGAGCTGTCAGGATGCAATCCCGTGCCCTGAGCTCTGGGATGGCCCTGCTGGAGCAGGGAGGTGGCACCAGGTGCCCACTGTGGTCCCTTCCAGCCTGACCCGTTCTGGGATTCTGTGACTCACGGGGAAGAGCCGCTGCGGTGGAACCCCGGGGGGATTCCTGGCACTCCGATCAGCCCCTTTCCCGGTGACTGACAGCTGTCAATCACTGCGGGGGCTTGCCGGCCGGCGGGGGCCGCTGTGGCGGCGGCGGAAGCGGAGGAGGAAGAGGAAGCGGCGCTTCTTGGCGGCAAGGAAAGGCGGCGGCGAGGGGAGGGCAGGAGCGGCGGCGGAGCGGCGGCGGGCAGGGGCCGGTCCGAGCGGAGAGCTCCAGCTCCGGGGCGGGAGGGACGGGAAGGACCGAGCCCGTCCCGGTGTGCGGCGGCCGAAGCGGGGCTCTCCTGCCCCGCTGTCGCCCTTCCTCAGCCCGGAGCCGCAGCCTCTCCCTGCGCTCCGTCTCTCCCGGTGCGGGGATGGAGCTGGCGGGCGGCAGCACCATCTCGCTGTGGACGGTGGTGGCGGCCGTGCAGGCGCTGGAGCGCAGCGTGGCCGCACACGCGTCCCGCCTCTTCAGCCTGGAGCACCGCGCCGGGAACAGCGAGAAGAAGCACCTGGACTGCGAGAAGATGGTCGGGGAGTTCGGGAACCAGCTGGAGAGCAAGTGCGCGGCGCTGGGCACCCTCGTCCAGGAGTACGGGCGGCTCCAGCGGCGCCTGGAGAACATGGAGAACCTGCTGAAGAACAGGAATCTCTGGATCCTGCGGCTGCCCCCAGGGGTGGAGGTCCCCAAGGTAACGGATGGGTCTTTAAGGGGTCTGGGGGAAACATGGACAGCGCAGAGGCTCCACTGCTCCTCACCTCTTCCGGCAGCTTTCCGCCATGGAAATCATTTCACAAACTCTGCTAAGATTTCTTCTGTCGCCTGTCGTGCGAAGGCACGAAGCAGGAAGTGACTTCTCCTGTGTGTTGTTATATTCAGCTGGTTTTCCCTACAAAAGGAGGGGTTGACACGCTTTTACCAACAGGAGGTTTTTCCCCAGTCTGAGCTCCCCAATGGGATCAGGCTCCACACAGGGAGAATATTGTGGAATTCACAATTCATCTCCCAAAGTTTAGCAAAGATCCAGACTGTTACTCTCAGTGTCCAGAGGATGCCCCAAGGCAGGAATTTTCTTTCCCTGATGCCTGGTAGCAGGGATAAATAGGGAGGAGGATTCTCTGTGTTCCAGGAGCGGTGCTGAGTGTGTCACTTTTGGGATTGCAGGCCCCAGCTGTGGCGTTGGAAAACAATGCCACTGGCTTTTCCACTCAGGAGTGGGAGAACCTGGAAGAGTGGCAGAGGGAGCTGTATGGAAAGGTGCTGACAGGGAAGAGAGAAGCCCTGGTCCTGCTGGGTGAGTGTTGCTGTTGGGTCGGTTATCAGCACTTCCAGACTGGCTCTGGTTGGGGAATCTTTCCCATACTTGGGAAGCAGATTTGTGGGAACACGGTGAGGCCGAGGCCGGTGTTTGAGGACTCTGCGTGCTGTCCAACCATGTGTTGGAGCTGATGGAGCTGGTTTGGGGAGCACAGCTGGGTGTGTTCCTCCCTGTGGATGCAGCAGGGAAACATTCCTATCCCTGTTCCTTGTCAGACGATGTCATCTCCGAACCTGCCCTCCTGTCCCGGCTCCAAGGAGGAGAAGCACCCTGCAGTGAAGAGGAGCCAGCTCCTGGAGAGATCCCAGCAGAACCAGGTGCAGGCAAGGGATGAATTAAAGGTGTAATCCTGGGGGTGAGGGTTGAGTGGTGCTGTCACCAGACAGGTGATGGTGATGGTCCTGGTTTGCTCAGAGGGAACTTCTTGGATCTCAAAAGGAGCCAGGTTCAGGGGGAGTAACAGAGGGTGAGAAAAAATGTAACAGGTTTGATTTTTAGTATTACAAGTCAGGAAGAAATTCGTGGCTGTGAGGGTGGGGATGCCCTGGCACAGGTTGCCCTGTGGCTGCCCCTGGATCCCTGGCAGTGTCCAAGGCCAGGCTGGACATTGGGGCTGGGAGCAGCCTGGGATAGCAGAAGGTGTCCCTCACCATGGCAGAGGGTGAAGCTGGATTATCCTGAAGGTCCTTTCCAACCCTCCTGGCATTCTGTGATCTGATTCCATGATTTCTGTCATTGGCAGAGGCTCTGCTGTTTGAACTCGATGTGAGCAGCTGGGACAGCAGAGAAGCGCAGGAAAACCAGGAGGGAAGAGCAGGGCTGGCTGAACCTGGCCATGGTGAGTGTTGTGGAAGGGCCTGGGCTCGAGGGTGTGGAGGACCCTCTGGAACTGGGGGGTTCAGGGGGAACCACTTCCCTACAGGACAGAGCAGAGCTCCCAGAAGCAGGAATGGGAGGTGCTGGAGAGGTTGTGTGTGGCAAGACAGTGGGTGGGTGGGCACCAACTTCCTGGGGCAGCAAGGGAGGAGTCCAGTGGTGCTGCAATAACCAGTAAAGGAGTTTCCTCTTTCCCAGTAAAGGAGTTTCCACTTTTCCTCAGCAGACTGCAGCATTCCAGAGCCGAGCTCTGCGGTCACCGTGAAGCAGGAAGAGGAGGAAGAGCCCTATGCAAAGGAGCAGGGAACTATGGAGGGCATGGAGTTTTCGGAGCTTGGTGTGGGTGAGTTCCAAGTGATTCCACAGCATCCTGTGCTGCTGGAGATGTGGGAATCCCTGACATTGCTGCTGTGGGACAGTGTGTGCTGAGATGTGGGGGCTGAGTGGAGGCAGGTGGGGCAGTGGGGAGAGAGCAGGAGCCATGCTGAGGTGGGAAGTGGGCAGGAAGCCTCGGGACAGTTTAATTGTTGGGAAGGTTAGAGCGCTGGGAAGATGAGGCGCTGTAGGTGAGGAGACTGGCATACTTGAAATGAATCCCTCGGAATACGAGGAATCATTAAGCTGAGAACAATTCTCAAGGCCTTCTCCATTGATGATGTTATGCCTGAGTATCTGGGGAGCTGGGTGAAGTTCTGGAACGTGGCAGTCGGGGACACTGTCCAGAGTGGGGAGGTGGAGAGCTTCGATATTGGGAAAGAAGGAATGTGGCCCGGGAAGGGGATGGCAGAGAGGGGGACACAGCACAGGGCTGTGCCTGGTGAGCACAGCAGGAGCTGAAGGAATCCAGGAAGGAGCCTCAGCCAAGCAGGGCAAACTCGGCTGTCACAGAATGTTGGAATGGTTTGAGTTGGAAGTGACCTTAAGGATCATCCCGTTCCACCCCCTGCCATGGGCAGGGACACCTCCCACTGTCCCAGGCTGCTCCAAGCCCCAATGTCCAGCCTGGCCTTGGGCACTGCCAGGGATCCAGGGGCAGCCCCAGCTGCTCTGGGCACCCTGTGCCAGGGCCTGCCCACCCTCCCAGGGAAGGATTTCTGTCGTGTGTGTGAGTCCAGAGGGCTCCACTCCTTTGTGGGTCCTGTCTTGTGTCCTCCACAAGGACCTCCTTCCCTTCCTGCTCAGTGTCCTGGCGAGCACTTTGGGTTTGTCCATTAAGTGGATAAACTTAAACCAGTGGGTTTCTATGGATTCTGGTTAAACTGCTCTTATAACTTTTTTAACTTATTCTTTGAGGCTTCAGGGCAGGGAACTTGTTTCTATCTATTTGAAAAATGCTGATTAAATTTGCAGCAGTAAAGACTTGATTTTTAATAAAAATGACATTATGCCTGTGAAACTCTAAATGCTTTTTTCAGTCTTTTTTATTTTTCAAACCATTTTACCTGCTGTAAATGGCAGTTTCTAGTATTGTACCTTATGGATGGAGAAACAGAAGTCAACCTAAAATAAAAAAAAACCCAGGAGGTTCAATTGTTTTTAATTTTTTTTCAGTACTGTGGTGGAACCTGAGCAGGAGAATGGTTCTCCATGTGTGTATCTGAAATCCACACAGGCCTGAAGTGTAAAAATGTCTAAAAATAGGGTGTAAATAAGCTCACAATACAATTCTTGCCCAGATCATGTCGATCCTTCTGCCAGCAAAACATTTTCAGTGTTGTGGTCGTGATGGGTTGAGTCCAGGAAGAGAAAAAATGTTTAGTTTCTGGTTTGTTTTCTGGGGGTTTTTATTTCTTGGTGCGTTTCACTTGTGTTTTGACAGCAGCTGTTTGTTCTGGAACATGAGTTCAGGGGGGTTGTTGCCCTCCAGAGTCCTCATCAGTGCTGTCACAAGAGTAGTAGAATATTGCAAGTTATAGAGAGATTTAGATCCAAATACAGAGGGTGAAGAGGAGGGAATTTGAAAATAAACAGAATGAACAAATCAAAACAGCTGAACAATAATGACCTTATTATTATTTAGGTCACACAGAAATGGGCTTCCCACAGAAAAGCTTATCCTTACTGGTTCAGCGTAAAATTTGGGTTTTCAGTCAAAATACTCACTTGTGAAGAGCATTTTTAGCCTGCTCTTATCCAAGAATCCATGGGTTCTGTGGACCATTGCATGATTTGAATGGAGTTATTCCCTCCTGAGGAAGTCCATGAAATCAACAGTTCATTTTGCATCAAAATTTCGTGGAGAGATCCTTTTGACTTGATGGTGTCGTGGCAGCATCTCACAGTGGAACTGTTGGGGTTCCTGCTGCATTTCATCTCCTCATGGATTTAATTGTTGGATATGGAAACCGACTTCCAGTCACAATCTGCTTGGTCAGATCAGGAATAAATGAGTTTAGAACTCTCCCTAACATTTTGGCCGATTCGCTGCTTTAGTACAGGAAGAAGGAAAACAAAACTCCGGGTTTTTTGGTCCAGTTAGAACTTGGTTCATTTTAGATTTGTTTTTTTGGGGTTTTTTTATGTTCTAAGTGCCCTAAATTGCAGGATAATCTTGAGGCAAAGGCTTCCTGCTGGCAGAGGGCTGGGTTAGGTGGGATATTGGGAAGGAGTTCCTGGCTGAGAGGGTGGGGAGGCCCTGGCACAGGGTGCCCAGAGCAGCTATGGCTGCCCCTGGATCCCTGGCAGTGTCCAAAGAAAAGCTGGACAGGGCTTGGAGCAACCTGGGATAGTAGAAGGTGTCCCTGCCCATGGCAGGGGGTGGCAATGGATGGGCTTTAAGGTCCCTTCCCACCCAAATCTTTCTGGGATTCTATAAGAGCAGGATGTATTCTGGGATAAAAAGGCAAAGTTGTGGCCCTGTAAAGCAGTGCAGGGACATTTGTGATTCCCTTGTGACCAGAATATCCTGAGTTCTATTTGGGATCATCTCAGCAGCGCTCCTGGATTATTCTACAGACAACCTGAGGTGCCCTTTCTTGCCTGTTTCTGTATTTTACATGCTCCGTGTTTCATCACTTTTTGAAGCTGCCTTTGATACCAGAGATGACACAGTATTTTACAGTCAGTCATGGTTTTTCTGTTCCAGACCAGCTCTCCTGAATTTCAGAGAAAAATACATGTATTTGTAACAAATCTCAGAGCTATTTTGGGATTTGTGTTGTTTGAATTGCAAAAATAGAACCCTGAATTCAAGACAAAATGTGAAGTGACACAGAAAGGTGCTGCTTTTCCAGGACTGAGAGGAAGAGTAGAGGTTGTTCCTGTGCACAGGCAGGCTGATGCTCTGCAATCACAGAATCATGGAATTGCTGAAGTTGGAAGAGGCTTCTGAGTATCAAGTCCAACCATTTCCCAGCACTGCCAAGGCCACCACTGTCCCATGTCCTCAAGTGCCACATCCACATGGCTTTTAAATCCCTCCAGCAATGGGGACTCCACCAGTGCCCTGGGCAGCTGTGCCACAGCTGGGAGGCCCTTTCCAGGAAGGAATTTTCCCAATATCCAGTCTAAATGGATAGGGACCACAATCCCTCACAGCTCTGAAAGAATCCACAAGTGCCTTATGGCTTCGAGAGGATCCTTGATCTCTCATGGCTCTGAGGGTACTCCAGTCCCTCACAATTCTGAGAGGATCCCTGATCCTTCACTACTTTGAGGGGACCCTGTTCCCTCTTGGCTCTGAGAGGATCCCCAAGCCCCTCACAGCTCAGATGGGACCCTGATTCCTCACAGTTCTAAGTGAGCCTCTGACCCCTCACGGCTCTGAGAGGATCCCTGATCCCTCACGGCTCTGTGTGGAACCCATTCCCTCATGGCTCTGAGGGGGATCCTGTTCCATCACAGCTCTGGGTGGAACCCATTCCCTCACGGCTCTGAGAGGATCCTGTTCCCTCACAGCTCTGGGTGGAACCCATTCCCTCACTGCTCTGAGGGAATTGGCCCTCATGGCTCTGAGAGGATCCTGTTCCCTCATGGCTCTGAGGGGGATCCTGTTCCCTCACGGCTCTGGGTGGACCCCGATCCCTCACAGCTCTGAGGGGGATCCTGTTCCCTCACGGCTCTGAGAGGATCCTGTTCCCTCACGGCTCTGAGAGGATCCTGTTCCCTCACAGCTCTGGGTGGAACCCATTCCCTCACAGCTCTGAGGGGGATTCTGTTCCCTCACAGCTCTGAGTGGGATCCTGTTCCCTCGTGGAGCGATGCAGGTCAAGGTGCGGGTGCACATGCAGCTGGGACGTGGTAAGGGCGGGCGGTGAGGGAGCCCCACGGTGCTCCCCCAGCTGCCCCTCACCCTCTGCTCCCCACAGGGCCGGACACTGCTGGACACAACGCCCAGGCCCCGGCAGAGGGTGGGAACCAGCCGAGTGCCCAGAGCTGTGAGGACCGCGACAGGAAAGGGAATCCTGCAGAGACCGGCACTGGTGAGTGGCGTTGAGGCTTGGTTTTGGGGACACCTGGTTTTTGCCTCTGCCAGGTTTTGGGGACATCTGGGGTGTGGGTGGTGTTTTAGTCTGGAGCAAAGGAGGCTCCGGGGGGACCTTGTGGCTCTGCACAAGTCCCTGACAGGAGGGGGCAGCCGGGGGGGTCGGGCTCTGCTCACAGGGAACAGGGACAGGAGGAGAGGGAACGGCCTCAGGCTGGGCCAGGGGAGGCTCAGGTTGGATATTGGGAACATTCCTTCCCCAGAAGGGCTGTCTGGCCCTGGCACAGCTGCCCAGGGCAGGGGTGGAGTCCCCATTGCTGGAGGGATTTAAAAGCCCTGTGGATGTGGCACTTGGGGACATGGGGCAGGGGTGGCCTTGGCAGGGCTGGGGATGGTTGGACTCAATGACCTTAAGGGGCTTTCCATGGCAATTCCACGATTCTGTGACCAGCCTCTCTCCAAGGCGCTTGCTGTGCTGAGTGTGGTCTTCCAAATGCAGCTGTCAGGCATTCCATCCCCACCAGCCTTTCCAGGATGCTCCATCACACTCTTCTTTTCCCTCTCCTGGGGAATCCATCAGTCCCCTTGGCCAGGTCTGCACTGTAAAGGTGCAGGGCACAGGCCCATCTGCTTTTCTTTATTTATTCCACAGACTTTTGTTTTCTTTTTTCAATAAGTTTCATGACTTACTCTCTAAGAACTCTCTTCTCACGAGTGTTTCACTGATTGGTGAGAAGTGTGTGACTGAGAGGGATTGAAAAGGAAACAACAGAACTGCAGCGGTGCCAAGAGAGAAACGAAACTCAAGGACAAGAATTCAAGTGGCTCTGGCCTCTCCTGGGGCCATGGAGAACGTGTTTTCACTTGCATGAAAATGTTGTGTGTTTCTCAGGCTCAAACATCTGCTAAGGGTTTTGTAACCAACATTTCAGGTCTGTTCAAGAGGCCTTGGTCAGCAGGAACTAGAACTGGAGTGAGGTTTTCACTGGAATGTGAGCTAGAACAGAGCAGATCTGCCTGGGCTGGGTTGACAATTGGAATTAATTTTGTATGGTAGTAAAATAACACTGGTTCCTGTTAACAGAAGACAGCACAATCCCAATTAAGCAAGAGTTGTGCACTGCAGGTCGGGAGGAGGAGGAGGCTGCAGAAGCTCCTGGAGAGCCCTGCCCAGGTGAGTAACTGCATACCTCGGAGGGAAATCTAAGATGAGGGATTAAATTCCAGGTTGTGTGGGGGGTTTTTTCCCCACCTCTGCTCATGTATTCCAAATCTGTTAGAAGTTTTGAGCAGACTTGCCAGCAGCCCCGACAGGCGAGGGCTGGTGTTGCCCTTTCCCTTCTCAAGGACATTTTGGAGCTTTCAGATGCATGGCTGGTTTTTGTCCAAGTGTGGATTAGGAGATGTTTCATCCTCCCCTAAATCCCTTCAGGTTGCCCTTTCCCTCCTCCCTTCCCTTCTGGGGTTTTCCTGGGCAAGGATGAGCACACAGACTCCTCTGAAAGGCTGCAGAGCCCTGGGCCCTGTTCTTTGCCCTCTCACTTGGAACCTCTTTGTTTTACAAATCAGCTGCTCTGCTTTGCAGATTTTCCTCACTCTACAAAGGGTAGCAATGCTGCCTGTTGGCTCCACCGGAACTTGGCTTACTGTCTTTGCAGCCAGCTGGGATTTTTAGACCTTTCCAACAGGTTTCCTTAAGAAACTGGGCTATGGGGAGCTGGGCTTGGGGATACAACCTCCAAACAAAGCCCAAACCAGAGCAGGTTTTCGGCCTTGTGAAATCCTGAGCTTAGGCAGGTATGATCCACTTCTCCTGGATTTTCTCCCTTAGTAGAGCGAGGATTTTACAATCCTGAGGCATCCAGTCAGACCAGGAAAGGCAGCGAGGTGGATGCCAGGGAGCTGCCAGGCACAGAGGGCGAGGACCTTCCAAGAGATCCTGACACAGGTGAGGATCTGCCAAAAACTCCACTGCAGGAATTACCCCTTAATGGCTCTTCATGTTGTGTCTTCCCTGATGCTTTGGTGCCATTGTGCATTCCCAAATTATCTGTGCTTTGTGCCTTCCCCCGGTGTTTCTCAGCTGTGTAAATTCTCCCCAATAAACAGGATTTCAGACTTATGCAACGGATATTTCATCGTGGATTAAACAAGAGGAGGAGCCACCCTCCCCTGCACAACAGGACCTGGAGAAAGAGGAAATCTCTACAGTTCCAAGTACAGGTCAGTAATGGATTTTAGCTGGGATTTCAGGGACAGTAAATGTAGTTTAGAGTATTTTTTAATACTGTATGAAATGTCACAACCTTATGATGTAAACCATGAGAGAACTGGGACAAACCTCAGTCTGCTGGTTAATATTTGGTGACAAAACTTTTGGGTTCTGTCAGCTGAAGAGACTCCTTCCCCCTTGAGCCAGCCAAAAGCTGTCAGAGGCGCTGGCTTGGGCTTGTGTTGAGGCAAGCCCAGAGGTGTGCTCAAGCTGCATGGATTGAGTCTGTGCTGCTTTTACCTGGATAAAAACTTGGCTGAGGGCTGGGCCCACAGAGTGCTGGGCAAGGGAGTGACACCAGCTGGCGGCCAGTGACCGGTGGTGTCCCAAGGGCTCAGTACTGGGGCCATTCTGTTTAATGTCTTTATCAACGATGTGGATGAGGGGATGGAGGGCACCCTCAGTCCTTTTTATGGACAGGATTCCCTGCCCTGAAGACAAGTTCCTCACTTCACATGCAGTCAGTTCTTCCAGGCCTTTCTGGAAATGGCTTGGAGGCTTTGGGCTTTTGATCCCCCCCCTATAATCCATTCCCACTTCTTACCCTCATTCCTGCCTTTGTGCTGTGTTGTGCTTGTCTTCAGGAGCTACAACAAGGATGTTTGTCCCAGAAATTGCTGCCCTATCTCCACATGGCCCCCCCTTCTCCAGCCAGATCTTGTTCTTTCTCATGTCACGTTAATCAACAGTCCTTGGTTGGCTCCATGGCCATCCAGTTATCAGTGTTTGGGACACACACATTCCTTTGTTTTTTGGGAATCAGGAGCTCAGTGGGTCTCACTTTGGACCGCAGTTTACAGAGTCACAAGAGAGTGGGCTTTAATCACAGTGATTTTCCGTCCTGGCTGCAGTTCAAGTCAGTGACTTTCTTTGAAAGTTCAATAACAAAAATATTATTCTACTTGGGTGTTTCAGGCAAGAAAAATAAGTTTCCAAGGCTGTTCATTAAAAAACAGATGCTCATTAGACAACTCTAGTTCCTGGGAGCAGAGAGTGCTTCTGATAGGCTTAGGAGGGGAGGTTTAGGTTGGATATCAGGAAAAGGTTCTTCTCCCAGGGGGTGGGGGGCACTGAACAGATATTTTAAAATGCAGTTTAAAAAAGTCCTGTTTCCCTGGAGATATTGTTTCAGTGGACGCTGGTACTTGTTCCCCCCGTCAGTATTAATGATGTGGCTGTAGGCTGGGAGGGACATACCTAAGGGGACTCCTGAATTAAAAATCTCTGAAATCTCTCTGTTTCAGATGAAAATTTGAAGAGGGACCATCCAGCAGACTGCTTTGAGAACAAGACCTGTGACTTAGAGATACCAGGAAGGCCAGGAGAGGGGTTTCCCAAAGATCCCAGCCATGGAGTGCCATGGGACAGTCAGTGGAATTCAGAAATGATGGAAACAACCACCACCGCGAATGGGAACGGCCTTGGAGGGGATGCTCAGTACGAGTTCTTTAGTGCTCAGGAAAGGAGCCTTGAAAAGCAGCCCTGTGTGTACAAGTGTGAGAGAAACTCCCCACAGCAGGGCCAGCCTCAGGCACCGCAGGGAGAAGGGGAGATGTTTCCAGGCCCCACGTGTCAGAGGGTGTTCCCTCTGCTGCACCCACACCCGGGAGAGAAAGGAAGGGGCCCTGGAGCTGCTCCTGCCTCCTGCGAGGGGCCGGGGCCCCGCTCCGAGTGTGGAGAGACTCCCCCGGGCACAGGCAGGCCCCGTGACCAGGACAGCCTGGGCGCAGAGGAAGCTGCTGAAAACGAGGGAGAGCTTCCCCACGGACACATCGGGAGCCAGCCCCTGCTGGGATCCACCCCCGGCCCGGGGCAGCCCTGCCCAGCAGCAGAGCCAGGGCCGGGGCAAGTCCTACATTTGCAGCGACTGTGGGAAAAACTTTGTTTGCCACTCCTGGCTCGTTAGGCACCAGACAAGTCACACGGGAGAGAGGCCCTACAAGTGCTCCAAGTGTGACAAAACCTACAGGAGGAAGGATTACCTCCTGAACCACCAGCGCCGGCACACGGGAGAGAGGCTTTTCCAGTGTCCTCTCTGCAGCAAAAGGTTTGTGCTCAAGAGGAGCCTGCTGAAGCATCAGGAAGGTCACATGCAGGACACACACGTGCCGCTGGTCAGCTGGCCCTGCGGGAACATCAGGGGCTCCGTGATGCATTCCATATAGGACATCACCCACGGCCCCCTCGGGGTCCCCTCGCTGGGCCAGGGCAGCTCTGTGCCAGACCCTGAGGGCAGGAGAAGGCTGTGGAACAGCCATCCCGAGCCCCTCCCAGGAAAAGGGAGGTGGCTGGGGGTTGTTTTCCCATTCACCAGTGCCTGTGGATTTGGGGAGGTGTTGGAGATACTGCTGGCTGTGGATCCATGTGGGAGAGAAACTGCGTTGACATGGAACAGTTTGTGATGTTTGTTACAAAGAAGAATTGTCTGAATAGAGAGAAATTATCTGAAATGTTATCCCGGGAGTCCGGAGTTCTTGGACTGGGCTGGGAACAAGTGAGTTAAAGGTGTTAATTGTCCACTAAATGAGTGAAACGGTGTCAGGAAACACCCACTTGGGTGAAATACTTTGGGAAAGGAAGTGTTGCCCCCGTGGCTGTATGAGGAAGCCTCTTTCTTCAGTGGCAAACAGAAAGAAGGCTGCAGAGCCTGGGAGGCAGCTCATTCCCACTGTTAAATCCTGGGGCTCCTTGCTGCTGAGCCCCAAGGGAGAATTCCTGGAGGGTGAGATCCTTACTGGGAGTTGTAAAATGGCCGGGGAGCCTGGAATATGGTTTCAATTTTGCATAGCCTTAAAGTTGTGTTGCATTTATTTTCCCACATTGTTAACGGTCTTCTGTTTTTGTTCAATTTTCCAAACCCCGTGAAAGTGGAACATGGAGATGCTGCAGAAAACCTGGGAAACATGGAGTTAACGAGCTGCTGTGTCCCAAACACTGATAACAGGATCTGCTGGAGGGAGATGGGGCCATGTGGAGGTAGGGCAGCTCTGCTCCTCCAGACTCCTTGTGTCCCGCTCCCAAGACGAAAGAAGCTCCCAAGGTTTGTAGATGCCCGTGGGCAAAACGGAGTGACAGGTGTCAGAGGGGTCCAAAAAAGCTCACAAAGTTCTATTAGAAAATTCCACACTCAGTGTGGGAATTGGTATTTTTGCCCTTATCTTCTGGTATTAAGAGAAATAGCAGAGTAAAAGAAAAGAGGGAAGAGAGAGAGGGAGGTCAGAGAGGCGAAGGGGAGGAGATCACCAGTCCTGGCTCTGGCATCGATCCAGCTGACACAGTGTCCAGGATCCCAGAGGTGCCCCTGTGAACGCTGTATCACCCTTTTATAGCCAAGTTTTCCACACCCTGGGGCCACTTTTTTTACTTTTGATGCAAGCAAGTGAGCAGACACAGTCCATCCCTCTGGATCCTCCTAGAAACGGGTCAGGGGGTCTTTGGTGGTTTTGATCCCCCCCAAACTGATCAACCTGTGTTGGACACTCCATGTCCTGTGCTGTTCCACGTTGTGCTTATCTCCAGGAGCCAGAATGAGGGCGTTTGTCCCAAAAAAGAGCTGCCCCAGCTCCGTGTGCTCCCTTCTCCAGCCACATCCTGTCCTTTCCCGTTCCGTGTCTCACACAGCAGTCCTTAGCTGGCTCCACAGCTGTGGCTGAGACACACACACCCTTATCTCCTGGCCTTCTACAGAATCCAAAGTGATAAACCTCGGCCTGAAAAATAATCAGCTTGGGACTCTATTGGCTTCAGCAGAATGCAGGGAAAGAGTTATTGGAGAATTTAGATAGGAAAAAGCGTGGTAGAGAGGAAATAGAAGGGAGGAAAAGAGCTGTCAGTGAAAACTGAGCAGCTGCAGAGAGACTTACAGGAAGAAAAGCCCCAAAATTGGAAAAATCAGAGGGGCTGAAAATATCAGAGGGTCCCCCTCGGCAGGCACACCCTTTGTTCCAGTTTGTCCCTTGTTAGCAGGTTTGGGACACAGCAGCACATTAACTCCTTGGTGCCCGGGATGCCACACCCCAGGGCACTGCCCACACGGTGTTGGGACCCACAGCTTTTATTTGGGCCAACTCATCTGGAACTCCAGAAATTCCCTTTCCTGCCGCAGCAGGAATTTGCCATTGTGGTACTTTAATAATTTTTAAATCAAGGAGTGCAGGCACTGCATGGAGTCAGTGCACCGTAGCCTCTGGAATTCTTTTGGGGTTAAGGTTGGCAGATTCCTGGTTCTCACCCAGGAGCCATAAATTAACCTGAGCAGTTTGACACAGGAGCATTGCTCCAGGGATTTTAACTCTTTGCCCTCTGGGTCCTACATGAGCGTCCTGCTATGTTAAAACTGCATATTGTGCTCCCGTGTCTATTAAAAATTGTATTAATTGTTGGCAAGAACCAGCTGGAATGTGAATGTCCAGGCTGTTATTTTGGCTGCATGGATAAGATTCCACTTGCTGGATGTCTGGCTGTTAAGGAAATTTCCCCGTGTGCCCATCCAGGAGTCACAGCTGAGCATCACCTGAGCTGGGACCGGCGCCCGTGAGCCGGTGGGTCCCTGTTTGATCCCACACTCACACAGGTTTCCTCACAGACCGCATCCCAGATTTCCCATAGCAGAGCCTCGGGCACAATAATTTAATCTCCATACAGCAACAGCATAACAGCTCAAGGTGGTGCTTCCAGAGAGAGATCCCAAACAAAGCAATTCCACCCTCCTCCCCGGGCTTTTCTCCCCTCACAGTCTAAACTGAAAATCTGGGATGATCGGCTCCTGCTGTGTCCCTGAGTGTCCCTCGCTGCGCCCTTTGTTATGGAAAGCTCGGGCACTTGCCGGCCCCTGGCCTCGGGCTCCTGATTGTTTCCCTCCGCAGTGCCCAGGGTGCTCTTGCAAATCAACCCCCTGGGTCGGATCAAACGGGATCGTTTTTTATGAGCCATTTCCCGCTCCACCCCCAGAGGTCCAGGAGATTCAGAGGTGTTGGAGGAGATAAGGAAAGACTTTTCCCCGCTTCTCGGGATCACCCCAAGTTTCCATCCCGTTCTTCAGGGACACAACGGGTTTTCTAATTTGTGCGATTGTAGCAGCCAGGGCTCCAAGGAGTTAAGGCGCTGCTGTGTCCCAAACGCTGATAAGGAGCAGGATGGAACAGGATGCGACTGGAGAGGGAGCGCGGCAGATAGGGCAGCGCTGCTCCGGAGGCCAACTCCCCCTCGGGACGCGGAGACACAACAAACACAGGACGAGGCCAGCGGGGAAGGAGCACGGAGATGAGCAGAGAGGGATCAAGAGCACCACAACCCTTCAAAGCCCTCCGACCCAATTCCAGAAAGGTCCGGGAGCAGGATTGCGCACACTCCCTCATTTGCATGGGAAGTGGGAAACCTGATCCCGGGGCGGGGAAAATTTACCCATAAGAAGGTGCCCGCACAGCATCCTCGGGACCCTGCACATCCTGCAGACCCGGATCGGCGCTGGAGCCAGGACTGGTGATGTTTCCTGACCTCTCCCTCTTCCCTCCTTTCTTTTTAATTTACTAATAGAACAGAAGGGGCTAACTCACCCCAATTTCCATGTCAAGTCTGTAATTTACCAATCAAACTTCGTAGCTCTTTTGGGACCCTCTGACGTTTGGACCCCGGGCATCTCCGTGCCTGAGGAACTTCGCTCCCCTGTGGAGCGGGACAGGGCAGCTGCTCGTTAAACATCCTCCTTCCGAGACCTTTCGCTCGTGTTCAGGGACTCTCACGGGGCTGAGTCGGACGTGTGGCCTTGTAAGGACACAATTTACTCCTTTTACTAATAAGAGTCTGGATTTGGCACCTGTCACCTTGTTGGGGGCGTCGTGGGCAAAAAAAAAAATAGAGAAACAGAGGTGTCTGAGTCAGGGAAGAGCCTGTTCGGGGTCAGAGCTCCTTCACTTTTCCTTAAAGGAAACTTCCTTAAAGGGCCTTTTTTCGCCTGCGTGTTTCTGCTTAAGTTTTGTCAGGATGTTTGATTCGTTGGCTGGAAATTTCAGGGGTTTTAATTAAAACTATCAAATGCCACGGGTCGTTCTGCAGCGGGAGGGGAGGAGCGAGGCTGAAGCCAGAGGAGGAACTCAGCGGCTGCCTCCCCCAAATCCAAGATTTCAAGGCATCTTTGCGTTGGGAGGAAACGGGCGCGGAGGAGGGGAGCGGCGGGGGCCGGTCCCGGGGTCCGCCTGCGCTCCAGGCGGGGGAGGTTCCCTCCGCTCCCCGGGCCCGGGCCCGCACTCCGAGACGGCGAATGCCCCGTCCCACCAGTGCTCGGAGAGGGGTCCAGGGGCTCCGGTCCCGTCCTGCGGCTGGTGTTCGGTGAGGAGTCCCCAGGGCTACAGCCCCGTCCTGCTGCCGGTGGTCGGTGAAAGATCTCTGGGCTTCGGCCCCATCCCGCGGCCGGCGCTCGGTGAGGGGATGCCAGGGCTCCGTTCCGCGGCCGGTGCTCGGTGAGGGAGCTCGGATCTCCGTCCCGCGGCCGGTGCTCGGTGAGGATTCCCGGGGCTCTTTCCCCGTCCCGCGGCCGGTGCTCGGTGAGGATTCCCGGGGCTCTTTCCCCGTCCCGCGGCCGGTGCTCGGTGAGGATTCCAAGGGCTCTTTCCCCGTCCCGCGGCCGGTGCTCGGTGCAGGTTCCCGCGGTTCCGGCCCCGCCGCCGTTGCCAGGACAACGAGAGGACGCCGCTCCCAATCCCCTCCTCCCTTCCCTCCTCGTCCAATCAGCGCCCTGCTTTCCCTGAGCGCTGACCAATGGGGATGAGCGCTCTTGCCCGCCCCCTCCTCGTGGAGCCCGCCGCGCGCCGGGGGGGTGGGCGGAGCCGGGGGCGGCGGGCCAATAGCGTGGGGGGAATGGTTAGGGCTGGCTCTCGATTGGCTGCTGCTGCCCGGCACCGCCTCTGATTGGCTGCTGCGGCTTGGCGCGGCCGAGGGGGAGGAAGATGGCGGCGCAGCGTGGCGGTGAACGCCGGGGGTCCCGCGTGGCTTCCCGGGGCGCAGAGCCGTGCCCGGCCCCGCTGCAGCCCTGCGGCGCCTTCCCAAGGGCCCCGGCCCCGCAGCACAGTGAGGGGAGAGCCGGTACCCACTTCCCCCGTAGCTGTGGGACGGGGAGAGAGGCACAGACACCCCCGGCATGTGCAGGGGGTGAAAGCGGCGCTGGGCTGGAATGGTTTGTGTTGAAAGGGACCTTAAGGATCATCCAGTGTCACCCCCTGCCATGGGCAGGGGCACCTCCCACTATGCCAGGCTGCTCCAAGCCCCAATGTCCAACCTGGCCTTGGGCACTGCCAGGGATCCAGGGGCAGCCCCAGCTGCTCTGGGCACCCTGTGCCAGGGCCTGCCCACCCTCCCAGCCAGCAATTCCTTCCCAATATCCCATCTCTGTTTCAGTTTAAAGCCATTCCCTGTGTCCTGTCCCTCCATGCCTTGTCCCCAGTCCCTCTCCAGCTCTCCTGGAGCCCCTTTAGGCCCTGGAAGGGCTCTGAGCTCTTCCTGGAACCTTCCCTTCTCTCCCAGCCTGGCTCCAAAGCAGAGGGGCTCCAGCCCTTGGAGCAGCCCCATGGCCTCTTCTGGACTCCCTTCAACATGTCCCTGCCCTTCCTGTGCTGGGGCCCTGTGGACACCTGGCCCCAAGGAGCTGATGTGCTGCTGTGTCCCAAACTCCCGTAACAAGCACGTTAGAACGGGCTGTGGTTGGAGAAGGGAGGCACACAGGTGAGGCAGCACCTTCCTGGGGCCTCTTCCCTGTTCTGCTCCACGGAGATAAGGGCAATGGGAAAAATCATCGTGGGAATGGGGTCGGGAAGTGGGCACGGAGTGTCAACCAAGCACTGATCCAGGAGAGGTGGATGAAGACGCCCAAAGCCCCTTTCCAGAAAGATCTGGGAGAAGGGACTGTTCGTCCTCACTCATTTACATGAAAAGGGAGAAACCTGATTCCAGGGTGGGGAGAACTGACCTGTGAAAAGGTGCCCTCAGGACTGGATCAGTGCTGGAGTCAGGATTGGTGATCTCCTTCCCTCTCCCATCTGATCTCCCTCTCTCTTCCCTCTTTTCTTTTATCCTTTTATTTCCCTTACTACCAGAAGATAAGGGCAAAAATACCAATTTCCCTGCTGAATGCTTAATTTACTAATTAAGCTCTGTGAGCTTTCTTTGGACCCTCTGATCCTTGTTCATTTTTGACCACGGACATCTACAAACCTTGGGATCTTCCTCCTCTTCGGAGCAGGATGCAGCAGGATCCCTGGATGGTTTATTCCCTGTTCCAAAGATCTCCTCACTGACTGACAGCTAACACCCCTGAGACTCTCCTCTGGTATGATGGAGGAGCCCTTGGCACACCCCAAACTTCCATTTTTTGCGGATTATTTGCTGTGTGCTGGATAACCTTTGGAGCTCAGGATCCCTCATGGATACACAAATGAACGAAGCTCGTGTCTGTGTGTGCACAGCAGGGGTAAATGAAACGTAAATCTGCATATTCAGGGGCCATTACACTGATTTTAAAGCTTTTTTTTCCTTTTCAGATCGGGGAATTGGAGCAGCTGGGAAAAACCTGTGGGAAGTTCAGCCCCGCGTTTCACTCGGTCACCTCAGCTCTTCCTCTTCGCCAAAACCTCAAAACCATGGGGTTTTTCGGAGAAGTTTAGGCCCGTTTGGGACTGAGGTTGATTAGGAACTCCCTAAACGTTCCTCCCAGTGTGGTTTTTGGGGTTTTTCCCCCGCTCCTGGTGCTTGACAATGGTTTATTGTGCGGCCCTGAACTGCCAGAACGGCACGAACGGAGCCTACAAGAACAGCTCCGTCACTTTTTATGGATTCCCCCTACAAAACGAACCCCTCTTGAGGCAGTGGATCCAAAACATGGGCCGGGACATGGAGACCCCCTCCAAATACCAGCGCCTGTGCTCGGAGCATTTCGAGGAGAGCTCCTTCGAGACGGATCCTTTGAAAAGCCACAAGAGCCGGCGCCTGCTGAAGGAAGCTGTTCCCAACAAATTCATCCTGGGGGAAGATGGGAGCTGGCTCGTGGGCACCCCCCAGGGTTTCTGCGGCGTGGGGAGGAACAAAACCCGAAAACGGATCTGGAATCCCAAGCGCTGGAGGGTAATTGAGGGGTTGGAGAGTGGGAATAAATGAGATTAAAGGGAGATTTGCCTGTAAAGCCTTGGAAGCAGCTTGGAAAAATATCCCTTCGAGGGTTTGATTAATAATAATAATATTGTTATTCCCTAATAATAAGCTTTCATTACGAGGGAGGAGCTTTTCCAGCCAGCTTGACAGATCATGGCACTGCCCCAGGTTTTATTTAAAACACTGAATTATTTTCTTTCTCATTGAAGGAAGAGCTACATTCCCTGGGGGGGCTGGGCATGGATGCTGACCATGGATATCTTTTTTTATGACTAATTTCTGACCCAGCTGTTGGAACAAATCATTGTTCTGGCTGAGTCACATCATTTCAGAGCCTTTTCTCTCCTTCTGGATTAACAGTAGAAGGTTCTTATGTAAAATCCTTCATTAATATGCTGCTTACACATAGCACAGACATCGCTGGGAGCAGCTGGGAGGTGCCACGTGTTTAAACTGTTGGGATAAGAGGGTTTTCAGGGATTCACAGCTCCCCTGACTGTGGCACATTTTGATTTTTAGGCCCCTGGGATGTTTCCTCAGTGGCCACGACTGGAGGATTGGCAGAATGAGTTTTATAAGCAACTTCTAAAGGAGAAATACGGATCTTTGATCACACTGGGAAGAGGTCAGTGTTCCCTCTCCAAAGGGACACGTGCTGGGTCTGGCCTGGCTCTTGTCTCTCCTCAAATCCCTGGATTTTTAGACAATTCATCTTTAAGTGCTTGTGAATCTTTGTGAGGGACAAGAAGCTCCACAATTTTCCTTTAAGAGGTTGTAGGAGAGTTTAGGATCCCAGGGAATGCACCTGCCAACAGAAACAAGGAACAAGGAGTGGAAAAGGTTGGGATCCAGGAGCTGCAGTGGCACACGGGATCATTAATCCTGTACCCTCATTAATTACAGTGAAGTTGTGTTTTCCTCATCCCCAGACCCTGATGTATGTTTGGCTTCAGGGTTCAATGAAGAGAATTGAACTATTTTGATGCAGAAATAGTTGAATTACTCGAGTGATGCCCAGAAAAGGAAGGGATCTCATTAATTAGCTTTAAATGCCCAACTATAGTTTGCTTGTAGTTACTGATATTTTAAATCTGAATCTGTGAGCCCTCCCTGGCTCCTCAGCATTCAGGTAATTCCTTGCATTGGTTCCTAGAAGAACCTACTGCTGAAACTGGGGGCATTGCACAAGGGGAATTAGCTGGGGAAAAGACAGGACTGAGCCATAAAACCCAGCACCAGGCGGCTGAATTTGGGGTTAAGGCTCAAATCCCAGACCTTCCACTTTCCAGCATTTAATTTTCAATCTTCTGGGTGTAATTTCTGGAATATTTTGTAAAAGTTGGGACACAAATCCAGTTCACCTGCCTCCCAGCCATCCTTTTAGACACCGGGGCAGCTGCGTTTGCTGTTCTCTCCTCGTTGGATCTTTTCCTGGAATAACAGAGATGCTCTTTAGAGAGTGGGTGATGCAGGGATTTGCTGGAAAACCATCAGAGGGAAATATTAACAACCATCATTCCCATGTTCCTTCTGTTCCTTGTTCAGACCATGCTGTTCCCAAAAGCCACGTCCCGGCAGGAGGAGTGGTGCAGGTCAAGGAGCCGCAGGATTTGGTGGGAAGGAAAATTCCTGCCAGCCCCAGCACAGGTGTGTGGGAATTCACTGGCAGCATCTTGAGCTTGGTAGGATTGGAGGGAGGGGGGATCCCAGCTCATCCCTGCTTTTTTTTTACCCAGAAAACTTGGGGGTTCTGTCCGGATGCAGTGAATCCGGAATTGTTCTTTGGAGGTTTGTGTTCTGTTACATCAGACACAGGACACGTTTGGAATCTCCTTGTTCCAGGCCACGATGGTGCCACGCTCAGCTCCCACCTGCAGGATGCAGGAGGCACCCAGCTGCACGGATCACCCTTGGGAGCATCCCAAGCCCCGCACTGCCACAGCTCGGAGCAGGGGGAAGCGTCGGGGAGCGGCCACGACCCAGCGGCAAAGCCGGCAAAGCCCGTGGCAATGAGGAGCGGTAACAGCGTCCTGGCGGGGCGGGAGCTGGACGAGTTCCGGCGGTTCCTGCTGTGCCACCAGGGCCGGCCCGAGGAGGCGGCGGTGCCGTGGTTCATCTGCACGCAGTGCGGGAAGAGCTTTGCCCGCCACGCGTACCTGCTGCGGCACCAGCGCACCCACAGCGGGCAGCGGCCCCACGCCTGCGCCGAGTGCGGCCGCAGGTTCCTGGCGAAGCCCACCCTCAACAGCCACCTCAGGACGCATTTCCACATCATCCGCGTGCCAAAAGCCTTCCCGGGGTAGATCTTTCCAGCTGTCAAAATCCCTGCTCTGTGCAGAGGTGGGGGTTTATGGTCCTGTGTGGATTAGAGGGAAGCTTTGGGATAAGGCAGTTGTCCTAAACTGAGTCAAGTCCTGATTGGATTTGGTGCTGGGCTAATGGTCGTTGATTAGGAGCTGATTTTAATTAGTGGCTGGATAATTCCTGTCATTCTTACCATGCTCCATCCAGCATCCAGGAGTTGGATAGAGCAGCGTTGGCTGTACCAAGAAGGGGCATTAAAAAAACCTGGTGCACCAACAGCACCAACATGCTGGAGAACATCCAGAGTAGCACAGAGAAACCCAGGAAGTTTTCAGGGATGAAAAGTGGAGAATTGGGAATGGGATTGTCCCCTGGTAATTGATGTTTGACGCAACCGATTCCGGGCTTTATTTCCCCCCTTCAGCTGCTCTCCCATGACTGTACCTGCAGAACAAACTCTATTTTTGGGTTCTATTTCTGTACTGACCCCCATCTATTTCCTGTGGGGCGAGATGCTGCTTTGGTGTCTGAAATTCTGGGGAAAAAAACCCATGGATCTATTCTTCCTGTGTGTGCAGTGTGCCGGTGATGTTCCTCTGGGGAGTGGAAATGCAGCGGGGAGAAGGTGAGAGGAGAGGAGGGAGGGCCTGTGGAGGCAGCACATGCAGATTTTGTGTTTTCTCCCCACGTGCTGGTGGTTTTCAGCATTTTTGATTATTCCAGTTGAGTGCCAAGAGGGAAAATGTGTTGCCTCCAGTTGGAGGGGTGTCCTCAGTCACAGGCTCCAGCTGGAAGGAAGTCTCCGGGTGCAGCAGCCCCTGAGGAGCAGGAGAGAACCAGCTGGTGCTGTGCTGGAGTTCCAGGAGCTCTGAGCAGGATTGGGAAAATACACTTGGCCCTAAAGCATCCTGCCCATCCCAAGTACAGGAATAATGTCCCAAAAACCTTTTGCCATGGGCTTCTCATTGTTTCCTTCTCATAAGTGAAGTCCTGGGGTTGGCTTTGCTTTTATTCCTCATGGAATCCCAGGCTGGCTTGGATTGGAAGGGATGTTAAGGATCATCCCATTCCAAACCCCCTGCCATGGGCAGGGACACCTCCCACTGTCCCAGGCTGCTCCCAGCCCCAATGTCCAGCCTGGCCTTGGGCACTGCCAGGGATCCAGGGGCAGCCACAGCTGCTCTGGGAATTCTATCCCAGCCCATTCCCACCTTCACAGTCAGGAATTCCTTCCCAATATCCCACCCATCCGTGCCCTCTGGCAGTGGGAAGCCATTCCCTGTGTCCTGTCCCTCCATGCCCTGTCCCCAGTGCCTCTCCAGGTTGGGATGCTCCAATGTGGGATGTGGTTTCACAGCCTGGACATCCTGCACTGCTCCCAGCCCTTGGAGAGCCCCAGCAGGAGGGAATGTGTCCTCCTGGACTGGGATGCAACTCCATTCCCACAGAGAGGATGGTTCCTCTGTCTCCTGACCGCTGGATCCCATGGGATGCTCCAGGCCCCGGCACCCCTCACTCCTGAGGGGCAGAGCTGCTGTGCCAGACCCAGCTTTAACTCCCACTGCCACAAAGAGCAGGATCCTCAGCAGGTGCTGTCCTGGGGGATCAAAGCTTCTCCCAGGAGGACCTGACATTCCCAGGGAAATACCACGTGCATGGTAAGAGATGTTGGGAAAACGTTGGGAATAAACCAAGCAAACCCTGTCTGAGCTGGCAGTGGGTGAATCCATGGCTGAGATGAGACCTCAGTGGCTGAGGGAGCTGGGAAAGGGGCTCAGCCTGGAGCAAAGGAGGCTCCGGGGGGACCTTGTGGCTCTGCACAACTCCCTGACAGGAGGGGGCAGCCGGGCTCTGCTCCCAGGGAACAGGGGTGGGAAAATTGGAAATGGACTCAGATTTAGATTGGATATTGGAGAAAATGTCTCCATGAAAAAGGCTCGGCCATGGGGCAGGGCCTGGGGGGCTTGCGTGTCCCAGCTGGGCTGCAGGGGCCAGGGAGCGATGACATCCTGGAGGGAAATGGCTGCTCGGGCTCCCGTGATGCTGCTCAGCCCGTTAACCCTTCTTGTCCCACTGCCCTCCCTTCCCCCGGGGCTGGGGTCATCCCAGTCCGTGTCCAGCCCAGGGGAGCCCCCGCCGTGGTCCATCCATTGGATCCTGGAGCTCCGAGGCACCGGAGGAGTTTTTCCGGGGATAATCCCAGGAAAGTGGGACCAGAACATTCCCCCTGGCACGAGCCCCAGCCCCTGGCACTGTTAGAGTGAAGGGTTCCAGGGTTGGGATGAGCACACGGGCTGGTGCCAAACCCAGAATGTTCCCCCACGAGGGTCTTCTGGCCAGGACGGGGGTCCTGGTGTAGGTGGTCATGTCCTCGCCCCCACGGCTCATGGCCCTCGGTGCCAGCAGGCGTGCCCCGGGGGGAAGGGGTGTCCCAGCACAGCAGAGCTGCGGCCCTGGCTGTGGCACGGACGTGGTGCGGGGTACCCCGGGGGCTTTGGGCTCTGGGCACCCCCAGGGCTCGGAGCTGGTGCTGATCCTGGAGCCAGGGCTTGGTGGTGATAGCGGGGCTGGTGGTGACCCCAGCGCCGGTGCCAGCACTGGGGGTGATGCGGGTGCCGGGCCTCGGTGCCGGTGCTGGTGCCGGTGCTGATGCCAATGCCGGTGCTGACACCGGTGCCCGTGCCAGCACTGATGCCCGCGCTGGTGCCAGCGCCAGTGCCAATGTCACTTATGCTCGTGCCACCATCGGTGCTGATGTCGCTGCAGAGACCGGTGCTGGGCACCGAGCCGATACCAATTCCCATGGTGGTGCCAGTGCCGCGGCTGCTGCCGGGGTCTCGGTGCTAGGGGTGGACGTGGCAGTGCCGGTGCCGGTGCACCGGTGCCACTGAGGGTGCCACTGCCGGTACCCGCGGCCGTGGTGGAGCCACTGCCGGTGCCAGCGGACCGTGGCAGTGCCGGTGCCGGTGGCAGAGCCGGTGTGGGTGCCGGTGCCGGTGGCGGGGCCGCTCCCGGCAGGCGGTGGCGGCACCGGGGCCGCGCCGGTGGCGGAGCCGCTGCCGGTGCCGGTAGGCGGCAGTGCTCCGCGCTCCCGCCGCTCCCCGCCCGCTGCCGCCCAGCCCGGAGGAGGCGGATGCGATTCCCCGGCTGCCCGTGGCTGCTCGGCGGGGCGGCGGGGCCCGGCCCGTGCGCAGGCACCGACAGCGGCCCCGGCCCCGCTCCCGGCCCCGGCCCCGCTCCCGGCCCGGCCCCGCTCCGCGCTCGCCGCCGCCGCCGCCCGGCCCCAGCCCCAGCCCCGGCCGCCGGGGCCCGGCCCAGCTCCGCGGGGCCATGGCCGAGTGGGCGCCCGCCCAGGTAAGCGCGGCCCGGGGCACCGGCACCGGGCACCGGCACCGAGCACCGGCACCGAGCACCGGCACCGAGCACCGGCCGCAGGCGGAGCCGCCCCGCCCGCCCCGCTCCCGCTCCCGCTCCCGCCGCCGCCCGGCCCGGCCCGCGGCCCCGGCCGGGACCCTCCGGCACTCCCAGCCCGCGGGGCCCCCGCCACCTCCGGAGACCAGAGCCGCGGTGGCCCCGGTGCCCCGGGATGTGGCTGAGCACCCCTGCCCCGGGATGTCCGTGAGTCCCCGGGATGTGCCGGGCACCGCTGACCCGGGATGTCCACGTGCCCTCGGGATGCCCCGGGATGTCCCCAGGGACCCGACCCGCCATGGCCCCAGCGCTCCCGGGATGCCCCGGGTCCCGCTGACCCGGGATGGCCGTGTGTTCCCAGCGTGTCCCCAGGCACCTCTGCCCCGGGATATCCCCGTGCCCCCGGGATGCCCCGGGGTGCCCCGGGATGCTCTGAGCCGGCTTCAGCTCGGGGATGCCCCAGGCACCTCTGTCCTGGCATGTCCCTGTCCGTCCCCAAGGTGTCCCTGGACACCCCTGGTCCACAGTTGCCCTGGCTGCTCCCTGCCCACCCAAACCCATCCTCCTCCTGAGTGGATTCCAGCCTGGGCAGGCCCAGGAATGGCTCCCAAGGGATTGGGGTGACAAGTTGGGAGGGGGTCACCATGGTGACCTGCTGAGGCTGGTGTTCCATGGGGACAGTGATGGGCACTGCCCCCACAGCCACCGTGGACTGTCAATCACTGTCCCCTCAGACTGATGGGCATCAAACTCAGGGGTCCCCTGCAGTTCTGGGGCTGCTGGTGGCCAAAAGCCCTGGAACTGGGGAACAGAGGCTCCAGGGGGTCACCGTGGGCCTCCTCCCACTCGTGCCCTCCCCGTGGCCCAGGTGCAGGAGTGGAACATGGAAGCCCCTCACCTGATGCCGCTGCAGCCGCCGCTGCTGCCGGAGCGGGCGCACGTGCGGGAGGCGCAGCTGCACTCTGCCGAGGCCTCGCTCTGGACCGTGGTGGCCACGGTGCAGGCCATGGAGAGGAAGATTGACCTGCTGGCCACCCGCCTGCTCAGCCTGGAGGGCCGCTCCGGCACGGCCGAGAAGAAGCTCCTGGACTGCGAGAAGACGGCCATGGAATTTGGGAACCAGATGGAGAGCAAGTGGGCCGTGCTGGGCACCCTCATCCAGGAGTACGGGCTGCTCCAGCGGCGCCTGGAGAACGTGGAGAACCTCCTGAAGAACAGGAACTTCTGGGTGCTGCGGCTGCCCCCTGGCCCCCGGGGCGAGGTCCCCAAGGTAGAGGGTCCCAGGGGGCTGCCAGGACAGTGGGGGGACCCTCAGTTTCCCTGAGGAGTGGGCACCACTGAGCCGGGGGGTCTTGTCCCCACAGGTGCCAGTGACATTTGTTGACATCGCCGTCTACTTCTCAGCGGAGGAGTGGAAGAACCTGGAGGAGTGGCAGAAGGAGCTGTACAACAACTTGGTGAAGGAGAACTATGAGGCTTTGCTATCCCTGGGTAAATGTCCCTTTTCCCATTTCCTGGCAGGAGGCAGCGATGGCTGCATCTCCCCAGAGGGTGCCCTGGTCCCCCTGCCAGTGGTTGGTGGTGGCACTCGCTGTGTCCTGGGACCACCATTCCAGAGGGAACGCTCCATGGCTCGTGGGGACAGGGTGACACGCCGTGCCATGCCAGTGCTGCCACGGTGCTGCCCAGGGGGCTGGAGAGGGTCCTTGTCCCCCAGAACCCAGGAACTGAGTGTCCACACTACAGGGACCTCCAGCATGGAGCTGCCGTGGGATTTAGGCGCGTTCTCTGCCAGGAGGGATACCAGGGCCTGGCAGCCTGGTGTGTCCCCAGTGTGTCCCCCCAGGCCTGGGTGACTGGCCCTGGTGACATCAGCCTGTGTCCCCTGCAGATGGGGCCCTCTCCAGGAGCGAGGCGCAGCCCCGCAGTGAGCGCGGGGATGGACCCTGTGTCCCCGAGCAGCGGGAGCTGGAGCAGAGGGAGCTGCCGCCGGATGCCTGCGCAGGTGAGGCACCGCGGGAGGACCCATCCCCACTGCCCCCACCTCGTGTTCCCTCAGGGATGCCCCTCCTCCTTCCCCAACAGTCCCATCCCCACCGGGCCCAGTTCTCCAGCTGGGACTGGGAACTGCCGTGAGTGGCCCCAGAAAATCCGTGACTGTTGTGACGTGGATATCCATCCCTGGGAGATCCACGTGTCCCCTGCTGCCACCACGTTGTGTCAGAGCCCATGGGCTGTGTCACAGTCACCCAGCCCCATTGCCACCTGTCCCCAATGGGCTGTGCCACAGCCATCTGTTCCCAAGGGTTGTGCCTGTCCCCAAGGGCTGTCTCAGGGTCACCCATTCCAATGGGCTGTCCTACAGTCACCCATCCCCATGGCTGTCTCGCCGTCACCCATTCACATGGGCCACCTCAGGGTCCCCCATGCCCAAGGGCTGTCCTATGGTTACCTGTCCTCACATGTCCCTGGGGGTGTTGGATGTCCATAACTGCTGTGGGATGGGGCTGTCCCCTGTGGCCAGAGTCCAGGGGTCACACACCGCGGGGTGTGGTGGCCGTGGGTCGCACCGTGTGGTTCCTTCCTGGCCTGGCCAAGTCTCTCCTTGTGAACAGAGTCGCTGATCTCCACCTCCGACATCCTGTCCCGGATCAAGCAGGAGGTGGCCTTTGTGGGGGAGCAGCAGTTCCCGGAGGAGCGGGGGATGCCACCAGACCCCTGTGCAGGTGAGCCCGGGGCTGGGCCTGCACCCACCGGAGCCATTCCCTCCCCTGCCTCCCGGAGCAGGATGTGGCCCCGCGTGGCTGAGTCCCTGTCCCCATCCCTGTCCCTCCCTGCAGGCGCGGACCGCCCCTGATCACTGCGCACGACTTCTTGTCGTGGATCAAGCAGGAGGAGGAGCCCTGTGTCCGGGAGCCCTGGGAGCTGCCCGAGAGGGAGATGCTGCCCCCGGGTCCTGGTCCTGGTGAGCGATCCCCACCATGGGGCTGGGGTGGGGGGAGCACCCAGCCAGGACGAGTTGTGACTTGGGGACAGCCCCAGTGTCCCGGTAGGCACTGACCAGTCTCTCTGTCCCCTGCAGCCAGCGAGGGGCTGCTGGTGAAGACGGAGGAGCGGTGCCCCCCACGCCGAGCCCCCCGAGGAGGTGGGTTTGCCGGGCAGCTCCGGGGAGCTGCTCTTCCCCGGCACGGGCTTCGGGACCCCCGAGGGACAAGGCGGCGGTGCCCGCGGCGGTGGCTCTGCCGGCGCAGCACAGACTGGGCAAAGCTCCGGGCCCCGAGCCGGGCCCGGGGCCGATGCCGGGGCGTCCCCGCGGCGCCGCCGGGCCCCCGCCGAGGAGCGGCCGCACGGCTGCGCCGAGTGCGGCAAGAGCTTCAGCGGCAAGAAGAGCCTGCGGATCCACCAGCGCAGCCACGCGGCCGAGCGGCCCTACCCGTGCGCCGAGTGCGGCAAGAGCTTCAATTGCCACTCGGGGCTGGTGCGGCACCAGATGATCCACCGCGGCGAGCGGCCCTACAAGTGCTCCGAGTGCCGGGAAGTGCTACAGCCGCAAGGAACACCTGCAGAACCACCAGCGGCTGCACACCGGGGAGCGCCCCTTCGCCTGCGCCCAGTGCGGCAAGAGCTTCATCCGCAAGCAGAACCTGCTCAAGCACCAGCGCATCCACACCGGGGAGCGCCCGTACCAGTGCCCCGCCTGCGGCCGCAGCTTCCGCTACAAGGAATCGCTCAAGGATCACCAGCGGGTTCCACGGCGCCGAGGCGGGGCCGCCGCCGCTGCCGCCGCCCGGGATCCTGCCCCCCGGGGACTAGGGGCCGCCCCGCCGCGGACTGGCACCCCCCGGGACGGGGACAGCCACCGGCCACGCAGCTTCCGACCAAATCTTGGTGCCCGGCCGGGGCGGGGGGCACGCGGGAGCCCCGGGGGGACACGAGCCCCCAGGTCCCCCGCCACGGACGGACACTTTCGCCCCCAGCGCTCCCCCCACGGACAGTGTCGCCGCACGGGGTGGGGGGCAGCCCCCCGCCGTGTCCCCCCGCGCCACCCCCGCCTGCCGCTCTCTCCCCTCGCCCCCGCTGCTTATTTTTACTGCCCCCCCCGCGCCGTCCCGCTGTACAGTGCTTGGGGTGTAGTTTTGTATGGACGAAGCGATATGGAATAAAGTCGTGCTGGGCTGCAGAGCCTTCAGCACCCCCGCCGCGGCTCCCCCCTGGTCTGTGGCCGCACTCCTGCCCCGTCCCCGGGGTCCTGCGCCGCGGGAAGGCAGCGGCAGCAGGATGGGGGAAGGGGGAATGTCGTGGTGGGACACGGGGTAGTGGGAATGGCAGCACTGTGGATCTGGGGGTGTGGGGGCTCAGGAGGTCCCTGTGTCACCAGCTGTGGTGGCCTCATGCTGCTGGGGCTGTGTGGAGACCCTCGTTCCTGCCCATGCCACCGACCCATCTCTGCATCCTTCCTGCCCCCTGTCCTTGCCCCATGCCCAGGTCCCTCCTACCCCTGATTTGGGGATAGGAGTTCTTTCACCCAATTTTCTCTCCACAGCCGTGTGAATCCAGAGCCCTTCCTCAGGCACCCCGGGGGCCCCAAGCTGGGTGTCACCATCCTCCTGGGAGGCCACAACCAGAGCTGGGTGACGCTGCAAATGCCACAGCTCCTGCTGCCCCACTGTCCCCTCCCTGGGGGCTGCACCCTCCTGCCCCACCCCACGTGGGGTGAAGGAGCTGCCACCGAGCAGGACATGGCAGTCAAGGGGCCCTGGGGGCTGGAAGAGCGGACACAGCACAGAGGGTTCAGCGGTGCTGTCACCCTGATGTGGGCTGGAGATGGAGGGGGGACACAGGGGGTGCAGTGCTGGGGTACCCTGGGGACACTGCACATGCTGTGGGGACACTAAACATGTTCTGGGGACCTCAGACATTCCCTGGGGACTTTGGGCATTCCCTGGGGACCCTACACAGTGTCCAGGGGCCTTGCATGATGCCAGGGACCCTGCACACTGCTGGGGACACTGCACCTTGCCTGGGGACCCCAAATGCTGCTGGGGACCTTGGACACTTCCTGGGAATCCTGCACACAGCCCAAGGGGCCTTGCATGATGCCAGGGACCCTCTACGCTCCCTGGGGACACTGGGCACTGCTGGAGACCTTGGACACTCCCTCAGGACACTACACACTCTTGGAACCTGTCAGGCTGCCTGGGCCCTGCACATTCCTGGGGACCCTCTGGCCTCCCTGGGGACACTGCCTGGGGACCCTGCACGCTCCCCGCAGGCTGTACACGCTGTCACCCCTCTCCAGATCCACAGAACTGCCGGTTCCAAGCCTGGACTGCACAGCTCCCGTTCCCCAGCCCCGATCCCAGGGTGCTGGGCTGCCCCACAGGAATGGGGTGAAGCTCGTTTGTCCCATGGCCTTGTCCCCATTCAGGGCTGCAGAGCCATGGGTCAAACGACCCCCCTGGCCCAGCTCCCACCCCCACAGAGAGGTCACACACAAAACCATCATTTCTGGGTTTTTTTGGAGGCGTTTTTTTTTTTTTAACAGAAGTTTTATGGTTATATGCAAATTAGGTCATTAAATGATTTGCATAAAATGTTCGCACGTCAGCGACTAAGTGTTCCTAACTCCCACCCCCCGACAGGTAGTAAATCCTACTGGACTAGCGCCGTCACGCCGCGCTGTCACACGTGTCCCCCGCGGGCACAGCGGCGTCACCTCGGGGCCCTCCCGCGCCTCCCACGCGCGGGGGACGGGCGGGCACCTGCCCGGAGCGCTGCGAGCCCGCGGCAGCCGGGGCAGCGCCGGCCGCCCGCGTCCCCCGTCGCTTCCCGCGGGGATCCGGGTGCCGCCCGCGTCACCGCACACCGTCCCCCGGGGCGGCCGCGGGCACTCGTGTCCTTGGCGGGGCGGCTCCCGCCCGTCCCTAGCTGTTGGTGAGGAAGAGGCGTCTGTGTCGGGAAGCGGAGCCGCGCGGCCCGCCCGCGGCGCCGGCCCCGGCCGCGGTTGCCGAAGGGGCTCCGGCTGGGCACGGCGGTGTCTGCCCAGGCGGCGCTCCGGCCGGCGGCTCGGGGAAGCTGGGCTCGGCTTTGGGCTGCTCGAGGAGCGGGCTGGGGTCGCGGCGGGGCTCGGGGGGCGGCGGGGCCGGGCTCTGGCGGGCGGCGGCGCGCTCCTGGCGCAGGTAGCGCAGCTCGTCGCGGATGTCCGTGAGGACGCCGAGCAGGCGGAACTGCAGCTCCCGGTCGCGCGCCCGCTCCTCGCGCTGGGTGGCCCGTTCCTCCTGCCACATGGCCAGCTCCTGGTGGTACAGCTGGTCCCACTGCTCCTCCAGGTCGAGCAGGTGATGGATGCTAGTCCTCCAGCTCTCGCGGCGGTCCTCGCGCAGGCGGGAGCAGCCCAGCCCGCGGGCGGGGCCGGGGCGGCCGGGGCGTCTCCCGGCGGGGAGGCGGAGGAGGGCAGCGATTCCTCGGTCAGGGCGCCGTTGCAGCGGGGAGCGGGCCGGGGCTCCTCCTCCGCCGGGGCCTTCTCCCAGGTGGGCCCCATCAGTACCCTGGGCAAGGCGCCCATCTCCGGGCCCGGGCCCCCCGCCTGCTCCTCGGGATGCGCCGAGTCGAGCCCGCGGCCCAGGGCGGGCAGGTCGGACACGCCCTCGTGCCCCCAGTCCGAGTGAGCGTCCGCGGGGTTGAGGGAGTCCTCGGGCAGCGAGGTGACGGAGCCCTGGGAGCTGCACCGGCGGATCAGCATGGCCTGGCGGGACAGTTTCATGTCCTCCTCCGCTGACATGGGGGCCTCGGGCCCCGCTGCATCCCCGCAGCCCCGCCGTGGCCCCTCTCCACCTCCCGGCCTTCCCGTTCCTCCTCCTCTGACATGGAGGCGTAGGAGACCAGGGACTCGTTTCGCAGGGATGGGGAGATGGCCGACACGTCTGGAGTGCGCAGCTCCGGTCCCGACTCGGCTGGGAGAGAACAGAAACCTCTGGTGAGCCACAGCACTGCCCTGGGCCCTCCCTGGCACATGGATCCCAGTGGATCTCCATCCTGACCAAGGAGATCTCCATCCTGACCCAGTGGATCTCCATCCTGACTCCACTTCCAGCAGAACCCCACTGCCGGTGGATTTTCAACCAAACCCCGCTCCCAGCAGGTCTCCATCCAAACCCTGCTGCAGAGGATCTCCAGCCAGATCCCACACTTCCCAGCAGATATGCATCCTGACCCAGCGGATCTCCACTCAAACCCCACTCTCAGTGGATTTCCATCCTGACCCAGCCGATCTCTGTCCCACCCCGCTCCCGGCAGCCGCAGCCTGTGCCCGTTCCCGCCGTACCGGAGCCGCCCTGCCCCTCTCCTCGGCCGTACTCGCAGACGCCGGCGGGGTCGGGGCTCTGTCCCGGCAGGCGCGGCGCGGCCGAGCCCTCCACGTCGGGCAGGGCCGAGGGCTGCCCGTTGGTGTCGATGTAGATGCTGGGGTGGCTCACGCCGGGCTGCAGGTGCATGAAGGGCTGCTTGGACGCGCCGGGGAAGAACAGATCTGCGGGACACAGAGGATGTGGCCTCAGCTGATGGGGACACGGTGGCCCCGAGGTACAGACGCTCCCGCAAGGCCATCCCGAGGCAGCCTCACCTGCCCCAGCACCATCCCGAACCCCCAGGGGGTTGACACCGCCCATGGTGCCAGAGAACCATGGGATCAGGGAATAGCCTGAGCTGGGAGGGACCCACAGGGATCATTGATCAAACCCCTGGCCCTGCCCAGACCCCCCAACAACCCCACCCTGGGCACCCCTGGAAGCGCTGTCCAAACGCTCCTGGAGCTCTGGCAGCCTCGGGGCCGTGCCCATTCCCTGGGGAGCCTGGGCAGTGCCCAGCACCCTCTGGGGAAGAGCCTTTCCCTGATCTCCAGCCTGACCCTTTCCTGCCACAGCTTCATGCCATTACACAGGATTTCTTTCTTCAGCCTAGAGCCCTCTGTTTGGGACACGACCGGCACCTGGATCAGAGACACCCGAGTCTGGGCCACATGGACTGAGCCCCACGATGCCGCCAGCAAAACCAGAGGGCAACTCCGCCATCAAACAGCATCAAATTAAAGAAAAGAAGAAAGAAGAACAAAAAAGACGCGCTCCTACAAAGCTTGAGGTGTTCCTACCAATCCTGTTGATTTGGCAGCTTTCCCAGAGAAGCTGTGGCTGTCCCTGGATCCCTGGCAGTGTCCAAGCCAGGCTGGACAGGGCTTGGAGCAGCCTGGGATAGCAGAAGGTGTCCCTGCCCATGGCACAGGGTGGAACGGGATGAGCTTTAAGGTCCCTTCCAAGTCAAACCACTCTGGGATTTCTACGATACACTGATCCCAGGTTATTTCCACAGAGGATTTCTAATCCCAGCACACAAAGTTCCCTACCCCGGTGGCTGGTACTTGGGTACCACAGGACCGTGGCTCTGGCGGATGCTATAATCCCAACACAAACCCCGAAGTCTCTTTCCACAATCCAGAGCAGCCGGCTCAGAACGCCAGCGTGGCCGGACGTCCCTCGGGGAGCGCAGCGGGGCCACCAACGCTCCAACCATCCTCTGCCCGCAGAACCGCCACCACTGACCTGGGTCCAGGATGATCTCGGGCTCCGAGTCGTGGCTGGCCTGCAGGAAGGTGGAAGCCACCATCTTCTCCAGGGGCGTGAGGCGCGGCTTGTGGAGCGGCCCCCCGGCGCGGTTCATGGGCAGGTGCTTCTTGGAGGTGATTTTCTTCTTGACGTCCAGCCGCAGGTCGCGCCACTTGTGCTTGAGGTCGTCGATGGAGCGCTCGGTGTAGCCCAGGAAGTTGACGCGGCTTTGGATTTGGGTCCAGAGCTGCTTCCGCCGCACGGGGTGAGCCCGCAGGGCCTCGGACCCGTACAGGGCGCTGAAATGCCGGACCACATTCCAGACCAGCGTCTCGGTCTCGTCATTGGAGAAGTTGGCCTTCCTCTTCCGGCCAGACGCTGGCATCGCCTGCGAGGCTGCGGCAGAGGTGGAAGGGGCACAATTGAACCTCGGTCCCCACTCCTCTCTGTCAGCTCCTGGGGGGAACATGGGGCTGCGGGAGCCCGAGGGAGCCGCGGAGGAGGGAGCCGAAGCAAGAGCCCCGGAGGCATCCATGGCAGGGGAGGCTTGGGCCAGGGAGGATCTAAAGAGCCGCTTCGGCACAGCACGCGGCACGGGCGCACCGCATCGCCTCGCCCGGCTCGAGAGCACCTGGGAGGGGAGAAAAGGAAAGGGCAGCGGCGGGTGGTGGCAGCGCGGGGGGACGGCGAGGGCCCCCTGGCTCTCTGCAGCCAGAGGCACCCGGGAGCCCCCAGCCAGCTGCCACGGGGGCCGCGGACAGGGACGTGGCCGTGCTGCGCGTCAGGACCACGGTGAGGGGTTGTGGTGAGCGCCTCGGGCACAGCACCTGCTGTGGGGGCCACAGCGCTGCCCCAGAGGGTGCCGAGGAGCACCTTGGGGCACGCTGAGGGTGATGGGGGCACCTCAAGGCCACAGCGAGGGTCTCATGGCAATGCCGGCCACGATGGGGAAAGTCTTGGGCATGGTGAGCACCTCAGGTTCCCAGCCAGGACCTCGGGATCACAGCACTGACCAAGACCTGAAGGACAGGTCTAGGGGCCTTGGTCATGGTGAGCACCTCAAGGCCATGACGAAGACCTCAGGCAAGAAGCAGGCCTTGGCAAGGGTCTTGGCCATGGTAAGAACATCAAGAGCCCAGTGAGCACCTCAAGTTCCCACGGAGAACCTTGGGGTCATGGTGAAACCCATGGCCACAGCGAGAGCCCCAAGGCCACGGCAAAGGCATCACGGAAGGTCTTGGCCATGGTAAGCAGCTCAAGCTCCCAGGGAGCACTCGGGCACCAGGGCAATGACCAGGGCCATGGCAAGTGCTGCAAGGCCATAATGAAGACCTTGGCAAAGGCCTTGGCCATGATGAACACCTGAAGAGCCCAGTGAGGACCTCAGGGCCATAGAAGAGACCTCGACTATGGTGAACACCCCAAGCTCCCAGCGAGGACCTTGTGGACACAGCAAAGACCTCGGCCTGAAGCTCCCGGTGAGCACCCTGGGGCCATGGCAAAGACCTCGGCCAGGGTAAACACCGTGGCCATGGCAAAGACCCCAAGCTCCTCGTGAGGAACTTGGGACCACATCAAAATCCTTGACCATAGCAAGCGCTCCAAGGCCATGATGAAGCCCTCGGCCATGGTGCACACCTGGACCAGGTGTGCACACCTCAAGCTCCCACAAGGACCACGAGACCACAGCAAAGACCACGGTGCCCACCCCAACCTCCCATGGTGCCCTCAACCCCCACCAACCCGCAGGAGCACCGCACCAGCCTCGTGCAGACCCCGCAGCCCCGAGGTGCCCCTGACGCCCCTACCGTGCCCCGAGCCCCCTCCCCATCCTCTGGGCCCCCCGGCAGCGCCCACACCCGCGGCCTCGGGCGCCCGCTGCGGGGCCCGGGGGGCTGCGCGCTGCCCCCCCTTGGCTTTGTTCGCGCTTCTCTGACCGGGGACAAAGCGGCCGGGCCGGGGCCTGCCCCGCGAACCGCCCCCCATTCGGGATCCCCTGCGGGGGGGTGCGCGGGGCAGACACCGGCCGCGGCCCCCGCGGCTCCCCCCGCCCCGCCGGCCCCCCCCCGGCCCCGGGGCGGCGCTTACCTGTGCCGGGACGGGCGTGCGGGGCGCGGGGGCGCGGAGCGGGGCCCCGGCGGCGGCGGGAGGGGGGGCTCAGGTCCGGCGGCGGGTAATGGCTCCCGCCTCGGCGGAACTCGCCTTCATTTCCTCCGAGCGCCGGCGCGGGCCCTGCGCGACACCGCCGCCCGCGGGCCCCCCTGGCGGCACCGCCGCGCACGGGCGGGGGCGGGACCCGCACGGGACAGCCCCGCGGGAGGGGACACCGGAGGGGACACCGGGAGGGGACATCCCACCGGGACGGGACATCCCACCGGGACGGGACATCCCACCGGAGGGGACACCCGGAGGGACACCGGGAGGGGGACACCGGGAGGGGACATCCCACTGGGACGGGACATCCTACCGGGAGGGGACACCGGGAGGGGACATCCCACCGGTACGGGACATCCTACCGACACGGGACAGCCCCGCGGGAGGGGACACCGGGAGGGGACACCGGGAGGGACAGCCCACCGGGACGGGACATCCCACCGGGAGGGGACACCCGGAGGGGACACCGGGAGGGGACACCGGGAGGGGACATCCCACCGGGAGGGGACACCGGGAGGGGACATCCTACCGGTACGGGACAGCCCACCGGGACGGGACAGCCCACCGGGACGGGACAGCCCACCGGGAGGGGACATCCCTGCATTCCACCCCGAGGGGACGGTGGGTACCCACTGCGGATGTATCCCCGTGGGGGTCCCCCCGGGGTGATGCGTCCCTGTACCTCACTCCCGAGGGGCCGCGGGTACCCCCGTGGGCTGTGTCCCCGCGGGGATCCCCCCGTGCCCCCATCCCTGCACCCCCTGATGATGCACCCCATGGGGGTCCCACCCCCACGCACCCCATGTACCCCCGTGACGGCGTATTTCCCGTGGGGCTCCCCCCATGCATCGAGTCCCCGCATCCCCCCCTTTCCCACCCATGGCTGTGCATCCCTGTGGGGGTCCCCCCTGCTGCACCCCATAACTGCATTCCCTGTAACTGCACCCCCTCTCCCCTGGGTACCTCATGCTCACCCGTGACCATTTATCCGTGTGGGGATTCCCCTGTGGACTCCATCCCTGTACCCCCTGGGCCTCTGTCCCTGCCTGGTGGCCTGGTGGCCTGCAGCTGCCTGTGACTGTGGACATGCAGAGGGTCATCCCTGTACTCCGTCCCACCCCAGGAACCCCAGTGTGGGGGACAAGGTGCACAGTGTACAGGGGGGCTGTGCAGGGGACCCCAGGGTGCCCGTGGGTGCCACCAAGGCTGGCACAGTCCCCACAGGGCGGTCAGCCAGATCCTCACTGCCCTGGGCCTGGTACCCGGGTGGGGATGGCACAGCTCGGGGTGGCTGTGGGGGCCATGGTGTGCCCAGGACAAGGAGAGGGAGGGGAAGGGGGAAGTTTGGGGTGGCCCCACTGCTCCCGGCAACCCTGGGGAGCTCTGCCCCACCACTCACAGCAGATGCGACAGTAGAATAAAACCACCCGTGCTTCCCTTTGCTGAATACCAACTTTTTAATGCCTGTAACAATTCTCCGAGCAGCACTTGGTGACAGCAGCCAGTGCCACCTGGTTCCCCCACGGGAAGAAGCTGCTGTCCCTGGCACGGGGACACCCCAGCACCACCCACATCCCCCCACGGCAGTCACAACTACCCCACCCAGGGCAAATCCCCACCGGCAGCAGCTCCACACCGTTTCCTGCTGGCTGCAGCAGCCACCCTCTGGGAGAAGGTTCTGGCAGCAGGTTTGTGTCCCAGCACTGCCAGTTGCCCCACGGGTGACACCGCAGAAGCGTGGGCGGCTCCTCAGCCCCCACACACGCGTGATCCCATGGGGCCATACAGACCACAGCAACCCCACGGCACAACTGCAGGGGACAGTGGCCAGGCCGGTCCGGTGCGGCCCCAGGGAGCACCGGTCCCTCTCACGGGCACGAGCGGGGTCCGGGCACACACCAGCCGCCCGGTCACTGCTTGGAAGGGTGTCCCCGAGGAGGGCTCGCCCCGCGCCGGCTGACACCATGTGCACCGCGTCTTCCAGCTCCGTAGAAGGCCTGGAAGAGGTCCGGCGAGGTGGCCTGGCACTCCAGGTACCGCCGCAGCGTGGCCAGGCTCCTCCAGACCTCCCGCTCCGAGGGGCAGGGCGGCACGGCCGCCAGCTCGCCCGCGTCCTCGCCCTCCGCATCCCCTCGTCCCCATCCGCCCCCAGCCGGGTCCCCGTCGCGCTCCAGCTGCTCCCGGCTGAGCAGGCCGGGTGCCGAAGTGAGGGACACGGCCTCGGCGCTGGCATCGGGGGTGAGGCCGGCGCGCGGAAGCAGCTGGCGATGAGCCCCGGGTGAACGTCGCCCCAGGCTTGTGCCAGCATGTGCAGCACATCCAGCAGGCTGGGCTGCTCCGCGCCGCGCTCCGCCGGCAGCCCACCGCAGCAGCCGGCGCCCGGTAGTGGCCCTTGAGGTCGCTGGCGATGCCGCGGTCCAGGGGCTGGGCCAGGGCGTGGCCGGCGGGACGAAGACCATCCTGACGTTGGACAGCTGGAGGTAGGGGTGCGCCTCGTGCTTGGCCAGCAGAAGGAGGACGCTCTTGCCCTGCCGCCGCATCCCCTCGTTGAACTCCCGCAGCCACTCGGCGAACAGCGGGGCGGTCAGGCCGGCCAGGCTGCCCGGCGCGGGTAGCTCCACGGCATCTGCTCCAGGTTGACGCCCCGCAGGCAGCGTGGCCGGGGCTGTCCCCCACCGCCCGCAGCGGCACCTTCTCCGAGCCGCTGGCGTTGGCGCAGAGCAGCAGCGTCAGCCGCTCGCCGCTGCTCTCGCCCTTGCCGGGCCGCCGGCCGGGAGCAGCACAGCGGTCTCCCCGCAGCGAAGATTCTCGGCGGGCGCGTAGCTGCGGAGGAGGCCCGGGCAGCACCGCGCCGGCCCAGTGCTCCGCCGTGGGCTGCTCCGCGTCCCCTTTCTCCGCCGGCGGCTTCTTGCCGGCGAGGCCGTGGCGAGCGCCCAGGCGAGCCAGCCAGCCGCCGCAGGGCTCGGGGTCGGGCCGGGCCAGCGCCCCGGCCAGGTGCCTGGCCCTGAGCTGCAGCAGCGGGCGCTCACGGGCAGGTCGGCGGCGCGGGCCCCCTCCACCCAGCGCAGCAGCGCGGCCTCCAGCGCCGCGTCCTTCCCCTCCCGCTTGCGCTTCCGCTCGGGGTCGCCGCTGCGGTGCCACTCGCTCAGGATGCGCTCCTTGTTCTTGATGATGCGGCAGATCTGGGGCTGCGACACCCCGAAGCGCTTGGCCAGCTCGCTCTGCGACACCTTGGGGCCCTCCAACATCTCCAGCACCCGCAACCTTCTCGGTCAGCGACAGCTCCTTCCGCTCCTTGCGCGGCGCTGCCGTCGCTCCCTCCGCCGAGCCCGAGGAGCGCCCGGTGCAGGGGGCCGGGCGGTGGGGGCTGCCCGTGGCCCCCAGCCCCGCCGGCTCGGCGAGGCCTCTCCCGCAGCGGCCGCAGGCGTAGCCGAGCTCCGTGCCACGGCCCAGCCGGTGCCGCACCAGGTCCGGCTTCTGCCCGACGCCTCGGCCGCACTCGGCACAATCCAGCGGCGGCTCCCCGGGCCGGCAGCGGCGGCTTCTCGAAGGCGGGGGGTGCGGCGATGAACCCCCCGTTACCGGCACCGGGATTCGGCTCCGGCTCGAGGACGCCGCAGTAGCTGCAGCCCCGTTCCCGCAGCGGGACGAGGAAGTCGGCGGGGCCGGTGTGGCGGGACGGGGGGGGAGTGGGGCGGTGGGGACACCCCGTCCTCGCTCTTCACCTCCTTCCCCTGCCAGTCCCCTGCGGAGACCAGGAGCGCGTTGGGGAGCGGACCCCTCACGGGAATCCCGCGGGACCAAGGCCCCGGCTCGGCAGGATCCGGCCCACTGCCCGAGCCCTGCCTCCTGGTCCCACCTGGCCACGATCCCGCCCGTCCCCGTGTCCCGCTCACCCTGGGAGGGCCGGCGGGCGCCGCGTGTGGCCGGGGGCTCTGGTGCTCCCCGTAACGCCCCGCTGCCGCCGCCACCCCCTCGTCCCCTCGCTCCACCTCGGCCAGGATGTCGGGTTTGGTGATGGCGTAACCTGTCACAGAGACAAGAGGAGGGACAGCCAGTGATGCCACTGGTGATGCCACTGGAGATGCCACCAGTGATGACATCGGTCACAACAGGCCAGTGTTGGCTGCCCGTGGTGATGGGGACAGGCAGCCGGTGTGGTCCCGTGGTGACCCCAGAGCCATCCCGTGACCTTCCGCTCCCGGCACCAACCCGGTGAGTGCCGGCCTCGCTCATGGCCAGGCCACGACCGCAACGCCAGGACCGGTGCCGCGACGGCCCCCGGTGCCTCACCCAAATCGACGGGATGCTGGCGATCCTCCTTCATGGCACCGGCACCGTCCCGGTCCTCGGGAAACGCGGCGGCAGCTGCTGCCGGTGCTGCTCCCGCCGAGGCCTCACCAGCGCGAGGGATGGCGGTGATTGAGCGATGCCGCACCGGGATGACGGCGCGCGGCCGGGCGGCGGGACGCGGCGTCAGCGGTGCCCGTGGGGCCGGTGGCGGGGCCGCCGAGCCCCGGTGGGCCGCGGTGGCCTTGCCACACCTGTCTCCGTCCCCTCCCGCCCGCTCGGTCCCGCCCGGCGCCGCCGCCGCCGCCGCCCCGCGCGGCCCCGCTACCGGCGGCGGGAACGCGCGTGACGCCGGGCCCCGCCCCCTCGGCGCTCCGCCCCCCGATTGGCCGCGCCGCCGCCCAATGGGCGCGCGGTCCGCCCGCCGGCGGGGGTCGCTGTGGCGCCGGGCGCCGCCGCCGCCGCTCCCAGCGCGCCCCGCGCCCTCGGCATGGCCGCTCCGCCCCGCCGCTGCTGAGCCGCCGCCGCCGCCCGGCCCCGCCGCCGCCCGCCCGCGCCGCCGCCCCGCACCGCCCGCGCCGCCCCCCGCGCCATGGCCGACTGGGCCCCCGCTCAGGTAAGCCCCGCCGCCGCCTCCCGCCGCCCCGCCGGCCGCCGCCCCCCGGCCCGGCCCGGCCCCGCGTCCCGCCCCCCCCCACCCCCCCACGGGCTGCGGGCGCGTTCCCGCTCTCACCGCCGTGCGCCCGGCGCGTTCCCCCCGCAGGAGCTGGAGAGCATGATGGAGCCCCAGGAGCTGGGCCTGGAGCAGCCGCTGCCCGCCCCCGAGCAGGGCCCCGGCGGCGAGGCCGAGCTGCCGGCCGCCGAGATCTCGCTCACGCTGGTCACCGAGATCCAGGCCGTGGACAGGAAGGTGGACACCCAGGCCGCCCAGCTGATGAACCTGGAGGGCAGGATGAGGATGGCGGAGACTAAGCTGATCGGCTGCGAGAAGACGGCGGTGGAGTTCGGGAACCAGCTGGAGAGCAAGTGGACGGCGCTGGGCACCCTCATCCAGGAGTACGGACAGCTGCAGAAGCGCCTGGAGAACATGGAGAACCTCCTGAAGAACAGGAACTTCTGGATCCTGCGGCTGCCCCCGGGGGCGAAAGGGGAAGTCCCCAAGGTAACGGTTCGCTGCTCCCCGCTGCAAAACAGGGCTGTTCTGCACATATGCTGGGCTCACAGCCCCATATCCTGCACTGACAGCCCCATATCCTGTGCACTGACAGCCCCATCCCTGCACTGACAGCCCCATCCCTGCACTGACAGCCCCATCCCTGCACTGACAGCCCCATCCCTGCACTCACAGCCCCATCCTGCACTCACAGCCCCATCCCTGCACTCACAGCCCCATCCCTGCACTGATAGCCCCATCCCTGCACTGATAGCCCCATCCCTGCACTCACTCCCCCATCTCTTGTGCACTGACACCCCCATCTCTTGTGCACTGACAGCCCCACCCTGCACTGACAGCCCCATCCCTGCACTGACAGCCCCATCCCTGCACTGACAGCCCCATCCCTGCACTGACAGCCCCATCCCTGCACTCACAGCCCCATCCCTGCACTGATAGCCCCATCCCTGCACTCACTCCCCCATCTCTTGTGCACTGACACCCCCATCTCTTGTGCACTGACAGCCCCACCCTGCACTCACAGCCCCATCCCTGCACTGACAGCCCCCATCCCTGCACTCACAGCCCCATCCCTGCACTCACAGCCCCATCCCTGCACTGACAGCCCCATCCCTGCACTCACAGCCCCATCCCTGCACTCACAGCCCCATCCCTGCACTGATAGCCCCATCCCTGCACTCACAGCCCCATATCCTGTGCACTGACACCCCCATCTCTTGTGCACTGACAGCCCCATCCCTGCACTCACAGCCCCATCCCTGCACTCACAGCCCCATCCCTGCACTCACAGCCCCATCCCTGCACTGATAGCCCCATCCCTGCACTCACAGCCCCATATCCTGTGCACTCACAGCCCCATCCCTGCACTCACAGCCCCGTTTTGAGGCAGCTGCAGTGCTGAGAGCAGTTCATGGCTCCCCCACAGCACTGTCTTCCCTTCAGCACCCAGAAGCACCAGCACAGGTCCCGCTGTGTTAATTATGCACCGCTTGTGCACGTGTGATCTGGGAGGGATGTAACAAATTCCTGTGTTTGGATCACCTGGAATTGTGTGGCTCAGCCCCCTGTAACTGGGAGGGCTTGGGAACATGCCAAGTGCCTGTTCAGAGGTGATGAGCAGCAAAACTGTCAAAAAGGAGGTGAAAAGGAGTCTGTGCCAGGCGCTGTGCACGGGGCAGCGCCTGTGACAGGAGGAGGCTGAGCAGGGGGAGGGGACAGGGGAAATCCCTGTCACGTCTCTTGAGGGCTGAGGCACACGGGAAGGAGCAGATGTTCCTGCCTGGGACTGTCCTGCACGACGCTTGGGGCGTTTGAGCGAGAAAATTGAATGAGAAAACATCCCCAGGTACTTCCTTAAACGAGAAACAAACGCCGTGGTGCTGCTCCTTGCAGGTCCCCGTGGCCTTCAATGACGCCTCGTTTAACTTCTCTGAGGAGGAGTGGAAGAGCCTCAACGAGTGGCAGAAGGAGCTCTACAGGCACATCATGAAAGGCAACTACGAGGCCGTCATCTCCATGGGTAACGACGGGCCAGGGTTTGCCCTCAGCCTCCTGGCACGGAGTTTTCCCGGGAACTGGTGGATGGATAGAAGCAGCCCGGTGTGCTGCGGGATCAGGGAGGGGGTGGTGTGCTCTGGGAAGGCGTTACACAGCCCTGGCAGTGAGTTCAGCCCTCACAGCCACGTGCAGGGTGGAAGGATGTCATGAGTGTCACCGCAGGGACAGTGGATCCCCGATGGTCCCTGCGGCCCGGCGAGCGCTGGGATTGTGAGGAGGAGGAGGGGAAGTGAGAGGACCCTCAATCCAAGCAAAGCTGGGGAAGAGGGAAGTTCCTTTGTCGCGCCAAGGTCCACCGATCCACTGCGCTGGGTGCATCAGCCCGCTGGCTGCTTAGGGCAGCAGAGGGTGCCCTGTGCCCTGCCTCTGAGGTTCCTTCCAGCCCTTTCCATGGGGCCTTCCATGAGGGAGAAGTGACATTTGCCTGGGCGCTCTGTCCAACCCTGGGGAGCGAGTCCTGCTCGAGGTGCTGCAGGATCTGCTGGGGCAGAGATGGGGAGAAGCAGCGGGTGAGGGCGAGCTCTGCCTCCTGCTTTCCCCTCAGCAGCTCAGGGCAATGCATTCCCAGCCAAAGGAACGCGCTCCGCTCGCTCCTGCCAGTCCTGGCCATGGGAATTCCCTCTGGGGAACACGCTGCCTTCACAACATGTTCCAGAAGTGACCTTGCCTTGGCTGGACAGTGGGTGGGAGCACAGATGCCGTCCCTGGTAGCCAGACACTCCCCTGTGCCGAGTGCAGGCTCATCCACCTCCCCGCCATCCAGCTCTGCCCAGTCCAGGCCTTTTCTGCTTTTTTTTCCCCCCTTTATTTCTTTGAACAGAGGTTTCCTGCAGTCCCTGTGTGCCAGGGCAAAAGGTGAAGGGTAACCACAGCCCCCATTCTCCTGTTTCCAAACCGATCCCGTGTCCTGCTCCTGAGGCATGGGAATGCAGCAGTCCTGCTGGAGGGGATCTGGGGATCTGAGCCTGGAGCTTAGAGAAATGTATCTGTGCTTCATCCCAAGGTTTCCCTTGAGAAACGAGGTTTAGGGGTTTGGCTCCTGTGTAAGGCAAACGGATCCACCGGAGCAGAGGTGGAATTTAACCCCCAGGGCCTCCCACGTGTCTGGAAGTGAAGTTTTCCGCTCTCCGCCCGAGGAGAGATGGTGATTGTCCCCTTTCCCCCACCAAAATCCGCGAGCAGCCCGTGACTCGGACGTGCAGGACGGAGCGGTCCTGGCTGGAGGGAACCGCACGGGGAGGGCAGTGCTGGCAGCTCTGGTGCTGCCCCCGAGCTGAAGTCCCCATTGTAATGGATCCGCGGACCTTAGCGGAGAGGAGAAGACAGGAGAGCCTGCAGGTAAGCGCAGATGCCTTTTCTTACTGTCCTCCTCACGCTGCAGGCTGGGAGGTGCTCCTCACCTGAGCAGAGTGTGCTCCTGCATCCAGGGCCCACACAAGGTGAGCGCGGCAGATGGGTGAGAGCAGCTTCCTAAGCCTCTCTCGTTCGTTTCCCAGTGAAGGAAGGTTGGTGGGCGAAGGCTGGAGAGTCGCTCTCTCACCAGGGCAGGGGAAACATCCTCCTCCTCTTTTTACATGCAGACGCTGCCATTTCCAAGCCTGAGCTGCTGACACGGATCGAGCAGGGAGAGGATCCCAACGCTGAGGATCAGGAGGACTCGGAGGGAGGGGAGACCCCCACGGACCCCAGCACTGGTGAGCCACAGGATTCCTGGGACTCGGCGGGGAGGTGGAGGCAGATGTGGGGCAGGCTGTTCAGTTCTGTCAGCTCTGTGCTCAGGTACAGGGGGGGCTTCGCTCTCCTGCTTGTCTCCCACCTGATTCATCCATCTCTCCTGGAATCCTCTAAAGCAGCTGGAAGGTTGGAGTGTAACTCCTGCTCTTTTGTCTTGCACAGAGTTTTTCTTCCCTGGGCCCGATGACAGCTCGTGGGGTAAATATGAAGAGACTCTGGCTGAAAGCCACGAAGGCTCTGAGGAAGAGGAGGGCGTGGAGGTCCCTGGTACATGTGAGTGCACTGAGCTGCTTTGGGAACTGTCCCTTGCCTGGATGTGCTTTTGGCTTCCCAGCCTCATTCCCAGGAGCAGCTCAGCTCTTCTGGATGGTGCTTTGCCAGAATTTCAGATAGTTGGCTTTGAGTCACGGTTTATACCATTGCAGATCCTTCAGCCTCAGGCACTGTACAAGCCCATGAGGAAAAGAAGTTTTATTCCCTTTTTCTCTGGTTTCTTTTTGCTTTTATCCTAAACCACACATTCTTAAAGACCTGTCCTGCTTCACCTCCTGCTGAGGGACCCACTTTTTTCCTCTGGCTACCTATCTATAGCTAGATTATATATATAATATTATATTGCAATATAATTGAAGGCAGGAAGTTGCTGGAGTGTGTCCAGAGAAGGGAACGGAGCTGGGAAGGGTCTGGAGCACCAGAAGTGGCTGAGGGAGTTGGGGGGGCTCAGGCTGGAGCAAAGGAGGCTCAGGGGGGACCTTGTGGCTCTGCACAAGTCCCTGACAGGAGGGGGCAGCCAGGAGGGGTCTGGCTCTGCTCCCAGGGAACAGGGACAGGAGGAGATGAAAAGGCCTCAAGTTGTGCCAGGGCAGGTTCAGGCTGGAAATAGTGACAATTTCTTCCCCAAAAGGGGCTGTTACGCATTGGAACTGCCCAGGGCAGTGGTGGAGTCCCCATCCCTGGAGGGATTTAACAGCCCTGTGGACGTGGCACTTGGGGACATGGTCAGTGGTGGCCTTGGCAGTGCTGGGGCTCGCTCTCCGAGGCCTTTTTCAACCTCAGTGATTCTGAGATTCCAAGTCAAACCCCTCTGGCCTCGCCTGTATCCCAGGACACAGTAGGTGCTCCCAGCTGGACTCGCAGCCCCGTCAGTGCCAGGCTCTGAGCTGGGTGCGCGCAGCAGAGACCACCCGTGTCCCGAGGGAATTGTGATGTAAATAACAACCCAGTTCTTCCTCCCCAAATGACACGAGTGTCTCTGCTCTGCCAGACGAACAGCCGTGCGACGAGGAAGGCTCTGAGAGCCTGGAGCTTTCCAGGTCGTTGACAGGAAAGTGGGAAGAAGTTTTCTCCAGCCCAGAGGAGGAGATGCAGTCGAGCAGCAAGAGCCAGAGCGGGTCAGCCCCGCCGCAGCGAACGGCGACGGGCAACGGGCTGAGGCGCTCCGTGCGCCGCGGGAGAGACTTGGCCAGGAAGGATCCCGAGGAGGCGGCGGCGGACAAGGGGCCCTACATCTGCTGCGAGTGCGGGGAGAGCTTCCTGGACAAGCAGCTCTTCGCCACCCACCAGAAGGCGCACGCCAGCGAGGAGGCCTGCACGTCCCTGGAGCACAGCGAGGGCTTCCGGCAGAAATCCAAAGCGAAGGGCCAGGGCCCCTCCCGCTCCAAAGCGTCCAAGCGCCCCGACGGAGAGAAGAGCTCGGGATTCAAGTACGGCTTCGTCAGGCACCAGGTGAACAACATGGTGGAGAGGCCTTACACCTGCTCCCAGTGCAAGGAGAGCTTCAGCCTGGAAGTGAGTCTGATCCTGCACCAGAAGCTGCACACGGGGAAGGGCGACGGGCCGCTGACGTGCACCTACTGCGGGAAGGACTTCCGAGACCTCTCCAAAGCCATCCGCCACCAGCGCATCCACACCGGGGAGAGGCCCTACCAGTGCACCGAGTGCGGGAAGAGCTTCATCCGGCGGGACCACCTGCTCAAGCACTGGCGGGTGCACACCGGGGAGACCCCCTACCAGTGCCCTGTCTGCGGGAAGCACTTCCGCTACAAGGAGTCCCTGAATTGCCACCAGAAAATCCACTCCCGCAACCCGCGGCCTGGGGAGGATTCCCAGCACAACCTGGGCTCGGCGGGCACCCAAACCGACCATTTCTGCATGAAAAAAGAGACTAAGCAGTAGCCATGGTGGGGCCGGGGCAGGAGGGCTCGCGGTGACCGTGACGGTCTGGCAGGTGGACGTGCAGCATGATGGCAGGTGACTTGTATCGCAGCTAATCCATGTGGTCATGCTACGAAGCCCGCTTTGGTGAAGCATCCAAGGAATTCCTCTTAAAGACTCTGCTCGGCCGGCCCAGGCAGGTCTGGGACCCCGCGGGGTTCCGTGGCACTTCCACCGCGGCGCAGGCCCCGTGCTCGCTGTTCCCTACGCAGGGTTGGATTCTGCCCGTAGAGAATAATCCCGAGCGATTCTCTGGGGTCCGTATATAGCAGGTGTTCCCCCACCTATCTTTGTGCATATTCAGGAGTGACAAGCTTTCGCTTTCTTTTTTCCACTCGTTTCACTGCAAGGCTGGAAGCGCGAGGAGGGAGGGAGGGAAGGAAGGTGCCATTCCCAGCCGGCCGCCCGCTCCCGCTGCGTTGCCGTGTCCCGAAAGGCTGCGAGGCCAGGACTGGGATGAAGGGAAGAGAAGCGAGGCAGAGAGGTGGTCAGGGCACGACGCGGGATTTGTGGAAGGCGGAAAAGCGGAGAGGAGAGCGTGGCAAAGAGCGGGGTGAGATGAAGCAGGTGCAGGAGAAGGGGCTGAGGACATTGGAGCAGGAGGAGTCGGGAAGGGCAGCGTTTGGAGGCGTGCTGGGCTCACTCGCACGAGGAGGACACGTCTCCGTTCTTCTGAAGGGTGTCACTGGCACCAGCCGGGCTGTGGTTCCCCTCTGGCGTGAGGGAACGGCGCTGCTGGGCCGACTCACGGACTCCTGGCAATGAAGGTGATTTTATTATTATTTTTTAACTGGGTTTGGTCTCACTCAGGTAAGTCAGACGAGTGAAAGCAGCTTCTCCTAACCCCTGTAAAGAGCTATTTGGTTTTTAGTTAACCTAGAAGTAGTCTATTATTATTAATTATTATTATTATTATTAATTATTATGATGATAATACTACAAGGAAAGGTGTGACACTATATTTCACAGTTGCTCTAAAACACTTCCATGTATGCGATAACCGCCCAGAGTTTTCCAGCTGTTTGTGTAAATATTGGATGACTTCTGGAGCTGTTGGTGTTGTTCTGAGGTGGCTGTACGTGGTGTCTCTTTGCTCTGTATCGTCAGCTGCTGGTTCGTGACCGTGTTTTGTAACAACTTTTGTAAAGTCTGTCAATACAGTGTTTCCATTCTGAATTCCGTGTACTGGTACCTGCAGCTCCCTCATCCTGCTCCTGGCTGTTACTCGGGAGCTTTTCCAAGTAATTGTGGAACAGGTGAACAGCACAAGCCAAGCTGAGCATCTGGAGAGCCAGGCCTGGCAAACGAGGCTGCTCTGGGATGCTGCATCTGGCACTTGGGATTTGTGTTTTTGACTTTGCTCCTACGGCTGGAAGCAGATTTTGGGTTTGTGCTCTGGGAGTCAGCCTGTGCCACAGACTAACAGGGCTGTGGATGGCTGAGGAGTCCCTGGATCTGGGGTGGGATGGAGCCGGGGCATCCCATGCCCAGGATGAGGGAGAGGGAGAAACGCTGGTGGCTGTGGCCATGGAGCTGGGACCATGGAATCATGGAACGGCCTGGGCTGGAAGGGACCTCAAAGGGTGCCCAGCTGGTGCCACACACTGGGGGCACTTCCCTTCCAGGCTCCCCCTCAGCCCAGCATTCCCCATGCTCTTCCCTGCCAGAGCCCAGGACACGGAGACAGTTCCGTCTCCCCACCAGAGACCTTCAGCAAGGCTCAGGGGTTGTTCCAGCTTGGGACCTGGTGTGGGAGGTGGAGAGGGCAGCTCATAGGTCAGAACCACTGTGGGCATGTGGCACTTGGAGCCCAGAGACCGGGGAGTGCCGGAGCCCCTCAGCCATCCCAATCCATGCCGGGTGCCTGGGGAGACAGAGCAAGTGACCCTGGGTGAATCCCCCCACACTCTGAGTGACCCCGGGTGAATCCCCCCACACTCTTGAGTGAGTGACCCCAGTGTGAATCCCCCCACACTCTTGAGTGACCCCAGGGGAATCCCCCCATGCTCTGAGTGACCCCAGTGTGAATCCCCCCACACTCTGAGTGACCCCAGGGGAATCCCCCCATGCTCTGAGTGACCCCGGGTGAATGCCCACCCTGTGGGATGGGGCTGCCCCATGCGGGCACGGAGATGGTGGGGAGGAGGAGGGGGAGGGAAAAGAGCTCAGGGAAGGAGCATCCTGTGGGGTCCAGGCTGGGAAGGGCAGGTGATGCCAATGGTGAGGCCGAGCACGGCCCTGAGCGCACGGTGAGGCCACGCGAGTGTCCTGCTCTGGTCACACGTGTGCTCTGTGTGCACACACGTGGCTGGAGCCCAGGGCACAGGCGCACGGACTCCATGGACACGGCTGTGTCCCCATCCTGCTCAGTCCACTCCTGGGAATAAATACACCTGGTGATCACACCCATCTCCGTAGGGACAGCGTGGGGCCTCCCACAGCCAGGGTCAGGCACTCCCTGTGCCAGGAGCTGCCCTGCAGCCCAGTGTCCCCAGCTGCACTGGGATGTACAAACCCCAGGGAGGGACCCCCTCCATCCCAGAGCTGCTCCTGGTGTCCCCTGCCAATGGGTCAGCCCTGGACAGAGGCTGTGGATCCCTGGGACAGCCCCAGAGGGGCCTGGACAGGATGTCCCTAACTGGGGGTCCCCACCTGCTGTCACACCCCTGTACCTCCCAAGCCGGGGTGACCCATCCCACTTGTCCTCTCCCTTTTCCCATAAACTAAAGGGTTTCCTGCCCTTCCCTGTGTTCGGTGACTTCCCCCCCAAAGTGTGGCGGGGCTGTGCCAGAGCAGGCAGGGATGGGACTGGGGAGATGAGATGGGGATGGAATGGAATGGGGTGGGACCAGATGGATGAGCTAGAACCGGGAGGGATGGGATGGAACAGGATGGGATGGCACAGGGCAGATGGGATACAGTAGGATACAGTGGGGCAGGATGAATGGAATGAGATGGGATGGAACTGGATGAGACATGGACAGAATGGGATGTGATGGGACAAGATGTGGGATGGAGAGGGTGGGACTGCATGGGACAAGACTGGACACACAGCACGGAATGGGATGGGAGAGGATGGGATCGGATGGGATCAGACGGTGTGGATGGAGTGGGATGGGCTGGGGCATGAAGAGACAGCATGGATGGGGTGGGACAGGAGGGCATGGATGGGACAGGGCGTGGTGGGAGAGACAGAGTGGAGCAGGACAAGACTGGAAAGGACATGACAGGATGGACTGGGAGGAGGTGGGAAAGAATAGGAATGGATGATGTGAGACAGGAGGGGGCAGCGGGAGGGGACGGAAAGGGATGGGACGGGACGGGATGGGTTGGGATGCTGGGGTCGGGTCCGGCGGGGAGGCCGTGGGCGGGGGGGGCTCGCTCTGTTTCCACGGCGCCGCCGCCTCCGGCCGCCATTTCCGAGCCCGTGGGGATGGGCGGGAGGGACCCGACGGGCGGAGCCGGGGAAGGCGGCCCCGGGGCCTCCCCAGTGACCCCTCGGTCCCCCCCCAGCCCCCCCTCTTTCCCCGCCGCAAGCCCCGTGCCTCCGGCAATGCCCCGAGTGCCACCAGTACCCCCGCCCGCCCAGCTCCCCCGTGCCCCCAATGCCCCCAGCCCCGTCAGTTCCCCGGTCTCTCGGTTCCCCCGGTCCCCGCAGTGCCCCCCTGTCCCCGCAGTGCCCCCCGGTCCCCGCAGTCCCCCCCCTGTCCCCGCAGTGCCCCCCGGTCCCCGCAGTCCCCCCCTGTCCCCGCTGCGGGCGGTGCCGTGGGGGGGCCCCGACGGGGCGGGGCGCTGATGCCGTCGGCCCGCCAGGGGGCGCTGTGCGGCGCGCGCCGCCCCGCTCCGCCCCGGCCCGCGCGCGGTCCGGCGGCTGCAGCGCCCCCTGGCGGCGCGGCGGGGCAGCGGCGCGGCCGGAGCGCCGGACCCGGACCCGGACCCGGAGCCACGCTCGGTGTCGGAGCCGCCGCCGCCCCCGCCCCGCCGCCTCCGCCCGCCAGGCCCGCGCCGCCCCCGCCCCGCCCCCGCCGCGCCGCGCCCCCGCCCCGCCGCGCCGCCCCGCGCCCAGCCCGATGCCCGGCGGCGGGCGGAGGTGAAGCAGCGAGCGGGCGCTGGATCCTCCCGGCCGCAGCCCCCGGGGCCCCGGGCACGGAACAAAGGGCCATGGCCGAGGGGGCCCCCGCTCAGGTAAAGGGCGCCCGCCCGCCGCGGGGCCGGGCCCGGCGCGCACCGCCCGCCCGCGGCTCGCGGGCCGCACGTCGGGGCTCCCGGGCCGCGCCGTCGGGGCCGCGGCGGGCGGGGGGGTGGCGGCGGGCGGCGGGCGCTGTCAGCGCGCGGGGCCGCGGCCGCCTCCCCGGGGGGACGGGCGGGGACGGGACGGGCGGCCCCGGGGGGGCGGCGGGGCCGCGCCGAGCCCGCCCGGGCCTCCGCGGCCGGCGGCGCCCGCGCTGCCGTCGGGGCCGGGCCTGCCCGGCCGCCGCGCCCCCCCGCCCCCCCCCCGCCCCGCCGCCGGGCCCTGCGGCCCCTTGGGACGGACCCGCCGCCGCCCCCCACCCCCGTGTCACCGCCCGGTCCCCATGGCGACGGGGCGCCCGCCGCCCCCCGGGTGTCCCCTCGCCGTGCCCATGGCAACGGGGCTCGGCCGGCCCGTGTCACCGCGCGCCCCCCCCCGCCCCCACCGTGTCACCTCCCGGCCCCGCGCTGTCACCTCCCCCCGCCCCCGCCGCCGCGGGTCCTGCCCGTCCCGTGGGACCGGCACGGGGCCGGTGTAAGCGGCTTAGCGGGGACACGGGGACGTCCCCGCCGCCCCGGGGAGCGCTGGGCCCTGCAGCGGCCCCCCGCGGGGTCTGCATGGCCCCGGGGGCGTCCCCATCGCCCCGGGGGGCCCCTGTCACGCCGGGGGGGATCCGTATCGCCCCGGCAGGGTCCCATCCCCCGGGGGGACGCCCGCCCTGACCCCGCGCCCTTGTGTCCGCAGGCGCCGGAGCCGGTGCGGCCGCCGCGCTGCCCCTCGCCCCTCCGGCCAGCGGCCGGCCCCGAGCGCACCTCGGAGCGGGAGACGCAGACGGCAGAGCTGTCCCTGACCGTGGTGGCGGCCGTACAGGCGGTGGAGCGGAAGGTGGATTCCCACTCCACCCGCCTGCTCGACCTGGAGGGTCGGACGGGGATGGCGGAGAAGAAGCTGATCGACTGTGAGAAGACAGCGGCGGAGCTGGGGAACCAGCTGGAGAGCAAGTGTGCAGCGCTGGGCACCCTCATCCAGGAGTACGGGCTGCTCCAGCGGCGCCTGGAGAACATGGAGAACCTCCTGAAGAACAGGAACTTCTGGATCCTGCGGCTGCCCCCGGGCAGGAAGGGGGAAGTCCCCAAGGTAATGGTGTCCTGGGGTCTGGGAGCCGGGCACTGCACCCAAAATGCTCCCGGAGGGCAGGACAGGACCGGGGTGGGTGAGCGGGGACAGCCCCAGCACAGGGGAGTCTCTCACCATTGCAGCTGCCCATCGCAGCTTCCCAGCTCATCCCTGCCTGGGACTGAAACACGGTGGGACACCGGCCTGGGAGGACATCCTGGTACTCAGGCCAGAGGTTTCAGTTCTGCTCCACTGCGCTGCAAAGCCCTGGGACCACTGACTCTTTTTTTGTTCATTTCTTTTTGACACCATTTGAAAAAACCCTGCAGGTTTTGTGGTTCTTTTGTTTTGACCACCTTGGTGCTGCAGAGTCTCCCAGGCCGGGGAAGGAGCAAGTGGGAGCTGCTGCTGCAGGGAAGGGGGAAGCTTTGGGATTCAGGAAGGCAGATGAGCTCCCTGGGTTTAGTTGAGCTCCAGAAAGAGCCCACCTTCAATATTCAGCTCCTACTTGAATTTCACAACCTTCCCGCTAAAAGAACGTGTGCAAATGAGACCGTGTAGGACATGGGAATGACTCCGGAGAGAGCAGAGAGGGTCAGGAAAAGGGGGGTTCAGACCCTGACACCCCATCAGCGTGGTTGGGGGGCAGAACCGGAGTGCTGTGTTCTCCTCTGAAGAGCTCCACTCCAACACAGCACTGTTTGCACATCCTGAATTTATCCTTGGGAATTACTCCTTGGCTAACGAGCTAGGGAGCTGCAGCCAGTGGGCACAGAGTAACCAGGGATAATGGGGAGCCCTGTGGGCCTGGGTAGAGTTTTCCCTGGAGTTCTGGGGTAATTGAATCCGGGGGTTACGTCAGCTCATCAATAGGGATGAGTCCAGCCCAGCTCCTGGGTTTTCTCTCCCTTACCGTCCCCCAAGCCTGATCACCCTGCAGAGAGCAGGAGCTCGGGGTCCTTTGGGGAAATCCCAGTCTGGATTCATGGCTAGGAACCATCCCTTTGGTTTGGTTGAGTCCTTTATTCCCATAGAAATACCTGCCCAGGAGTTGTTTTAAGTGTAAAAAGCAGCTTGTTGATGGCCTTGAAGGAGCTGCAGCTTGGCCGTGCCCAGGCTCCTGCCTGAACCCGCTGTTGGAATTGCAGGTGCCGGTGACCTTTGATGACGTGTCCGTCTATTTCAATGACAAGGAATGGGAGAAGCTGGAGGAGTGGCAGAAGGAGCTGTACAAGAATGTGATGAAGGGGAACTACGAGTCTCTGATCTCCCTGGGTAAATATGGGGTGTCCTCGCTCTGCCGAGGGACGGGGGACTGCTTCTGGCTTCTCCTTGGAGATCCCCTTGGGCGAGGCCCAAATGTCCCATTTTAAAGACTTAAAAACACAGGAGGATGTTTTTAGTCTGGGTTCATTCCAGCTCATGCTGTGGTGGTGTTCTGGCTGCGTGGGGGGTGCCCTGTGGGCAGGTGGGCTGGAGACCTCCCAGACCTCTTCCAGCAACAGTTATGCAGTCAAAAACCAGCTCCTTCCCCATGGCTGGTGGAAGGGCTTCCCTGGGGCCTGCAGTGGGTATCAGCCCATGCACCCCTTTAGAGGATTTTGCAAAGGGAAGAATTGTCTGATGTCATCCATGCTTTGGGGCATTTCCTATGGAGGTTCAGGAGGAATCCCAGCTCTGCTGGGAGCTGGTGAAATGCTTCTGGCTTTGCAGTGGGCACGATTTGTCTTAAGAAGTTCTAAAACCCCACCAGAAAAAAACGAAAGGGATTTGGTTTCTTCTCTTAGGTAGTTCCTCTGTGTGTGGCACCTCAGCTCCTGTCTCCCTGAATTCCCTCTGCCAGCAGCACCCGTGGATGTTCCTGAGTGTCCTCACGTGTTCCCCGGCGCTGGGAAGAGCTGGAAGCCAGTATTCAATTCCCAGCGCAGTAACCCCTCTCTCCACCCCTCTGTCTCTCAACAGACTATGCAATTTCCAAACCTGGTGTTTTGTCTCAGATCGAGCAAGGGGAGGAATCGCGGGGCAGGAATGAGCAGGACCTGGAGGAGAGTGAGATCATTACTGATGCCACTGCAGGTGAGGAGGCGCCTTGGCACCAGGGCAGCCCTGGGTTGTGTTCCCAGGAGCTGCTCATCCCAAGGCTGAAGCAGGTGTTGCTGGGGCTGTGGCTGATGGGGTTTATCAGGAGAAGCCTTGCCTAGGAATGGGATAAATTTGGCTGATGGGAGGTTTGGTGTCCAGGTACAGCTCAACATAGAAACCAGGGCAAGCAGAGCCTAGAGAGTTGGGCACTGGGAGCCCTTCCCAGCAAGGGAAGCATCTGCAACCAGACCAGGTCCTCAGGGAGCAAGGAAGGAGAATTGGGTCCCATTGGGAGAGCCCATCCATCCAGAAAATCCTCTCCACCCTCTCTTTGCATGGATGGTGCCTGGAGCATCCTCCTGGGCAGGGAAGCGGGGTCCCATCCTGTGCTGAGGGGCAAGGCTGGGCTGGGAATGAGGCACCAGTGGCCCCAAGTGCCAGAGCAACTCCTGCTGTCACATGAGGGGGCTGATAAGGAGATAAGGAGATGGCCTGGAAGAGATGCTGTCATCTCCACTGGTCATCCCTGATCCCAGGCTGTGGATGTGGGGTCACTCCAACACCCTACCTGTGCTCTCCATCACAAGGATCTTGAAATTAAGTTAAGGCCAATAGGAAGAGGAAGATCACGGGCCCACATGGAGCTGCAGCTGGGGAATGTGGGGTGGCTGAGGGCTGCTGAGCTGTGCCACCAAGGCCCCAGGCTGGGTGGAGCGAGTTCCCTGTGCCTGCGGATGGTCCTGGGCTGGAGCTGGGAGCGTGGCAGGGATGGGTGAAGGGCAGGGGCTGTAGGGAGAGCAGAAGAGGCCGAGGAGATGAAACCCCTCTGTGGGATCAGCAGCCAGAGCCGGCGGGGATTGCTGGGAGCAGTTCCTTCATCCTGGGAGTGATGGCAGGCGGGAATCTCTCGTTGCTGCAGCTGGAATAAGGGTTGTGATCAAAACGGAGGAGCTCCTTCCTGAAGACAGCCCCGAGAACCCCGAGCTGCACGGGATGTCGGGGCAGTCCGAGGGGAGCTTCCAGAGCCCAGACGAGGAGGCGGCCTGCGAGAGCCCCTACGGCTCCGTGTCCCCGCCGAGGGACCTCCCGGGAACCAGCCTGGGGGACTCGTCCGAGTATGGAGCCGACTTCAACGAGATCCAGAGGGTCATCGTCCACCACGGGAGCTGCACCGGTGAGACACTCTGGACATGGGAGGCCCGGGGAGCTGTGGTGGGTTAGGAAAATGTGGGCAAAGGGTTGGATGGGCAGGAGGAGTTAAATCCCCCCCAGAAACCAGCACCAGAAGGAAAGTTTCTGGGTGCAGCAGCTTCCAAGAGTGGCTCTGGCCAGGCCTTGGGCTTGGAGGAGGAGGCACCATGTCCCTGCTGGGCACAAAATGTGGTTTTTGAGGGCTCCTGTTCCACTCCGGAGCGGAGTGAGCACTGGCCCAGCCCTCCGTGTGTTACCCACCGAGACCAAGGGAAGATGTGCCTCAGGCAGTGTTCTGTGAGAGCCCCAGTGAGCCCTGCTCCCAAAATCCCACTGTGGCAGAGGGCAGGACGTTGGTGTGAGGTGTGGAGGAGTGGATGGTTGCACACCGGACTCTGCTGGAGGAATGTGGGAGGTCCTGCAGGTTGCCAAGTGTGGGAGTTGCTCGGGGCAGCTCCGCAGGACAGGGAAGAACGGCTGGAGCTCTGTGGTGTGTGAGCTGCCAGGAGGGAAGGGGAAGGATGAGGTGATTTAGTGGAGAGATGCAGTGATGGCACCGAGTGTTTCATGTGTAGAATTCTGCCAGTGGAGTGGCAGATGCAGGCCAAGTCCTGCAGATGTGCTGCGAGGGTGGGGATGGGAGAGCAGGGAGATGAGAGGTTGGGAATGGTGGGTTCCCTCCTCCTGACGGCTTTGTGGTGTAACACAAACCAAGACGCACAGGGTTGGGCTCTTGAGGGCCTCAGCTCCGTCTTGTGGGTCCTGTGGTCTGCTCACGGCTTTGTGAGGGAAAGCAGCCAAGCCACCAGTGGGGCTGGAGCCGATCCTTGTCCGAGAGCCGCTGCCTCTGGCAGGGCGTGGGGCCCAGCTGGTGGGGCTGGGCAGGAGCTACGGCAGTGCTGGCCGGGATGGGGGATTGAGCCCCCAGGTCCATAGAGGGGGGCAGGGAGAAGGACCTGGGTTTTCCCCTCCCTCAGAGGGAAGAGGGCCGCCACAGCTTTGACACATCCACTCCCGTCGGTTTCCCTTTCTTGGGAAAGTGTAGCTGCTCTTCCCAGGAGACTATTTAGGCCTGGCTGGAAGTCCAGTGTGGGGTGACATGAGGGATGCCCTGTGGGCCTTTCCTTGGGCTGTGCTGGCTGTGCATGTCCTGCTGTGTGTCCCTGGGATGGCTGCTCTCACCAAACAAAATCCCTGGCTCACTTCCTGCCTTGGTGACACGAAGGCGAACCTGGCCTGCTGCCATCCATCCCACTGCCATTCCATCCCACTGCTGGGTGCTCTGGGAAGGAGGTGGGTCTCTCCCCTCATGGCAAGGCTGAGGGAAGGGGACAGTCCCAGGCTGGCTGTGCTGTCCCCAGAGCAGAGCCAGCAGCCCAGTGCTGTGTTTGTGTCGAGTGGTGCCGTGTGGGGAGTGCTGTTGTAGCCCAGTGAAACAGCAGCAGATGGAGCTGCTCTGAAATCTCTTGGCCACCCGCGCCCTGGCGAGCCCATGACACTGTTATCCCCCACATCCTGCAGCACCATGAAGCTGCCAAACCTATTGGCAATTGGTCAGAGCAGACCCTCCGGGGGAGCCTGACCAGGGGTGGTTTGTCTGAGCTCCGTGTTCAGGGGGCATGTGGCCCATCCCAGCGCTCCGGGCTCCGGCTGCAGCCAGCTCGTGTCCGGGTGGTGGGGCAGGCGCAAACAGCTGCAGGAGCCCGTGCAGGTGTTTCTGTAGCACCCAGGGGTGTAAGAAGCCACCCCGTCCCACCCAATAACCTTGACACTGTTCGGTTTTCCCCCACAGAGGATGGGATCGTGATCAAGACAGAGGAGGAGGAGGAGGAGGAGGAGGATGACCCGGACACGCTGGAGCCGTGTGCCATGTTCTCGGGCCGGAGCGAGCCGCCGGCGTTCCCCAGCCACGAGGCCGGGCTGGGCTGTGAGGCGCAGTGCAGCTCCAAGGCGCAGCCCCGCGGCCTGGCCGCCCGCGTGAGGAAGCCGTCGGCCTGCGAGAGGGACTCCGGGGACATGAAGCCGGCCAGCGGCCAGCAGCGGAACCGGACGCGGGAGAGACCCTACATCTGCCCCGAGTGCGGGAAGAGCTTCATGCTGAAGATCAACTTCATGATCCACCAGCGCAACCACCTCAAGGAAGGGCCCTACGAGTGCCACGAGTGCGACCTCAGCTTCCGCAACAAGCAGCAGTTCCTGCTGCACCAGCGCAGCCACACGCGCCGCGGCGTGGGGGTCCCGCGGCGCCCCGAGCACGGCCTCAAGCCCCCGTCGCGGCCCCCGCCCCCGGGGAAGCCCTACAAGTGCTCCGAGTGCGAGAGCAGCTTCAGCCACAAGTCGAGCCTCAGCAAACACCAGATCACCCACGTCGGGGAGCGGCCCTTCACCTGCGGCGAGTGCCGGCGGAGCTTCCGCCTGCAGATCAGCCTCCTCATGCACCAGAGGATCCACGCCGGCAAGAACGAGATGGCCTTCCTGTGCCCCCAGTGTGGCAAGAACTTCACCCGGCCCTCCCACCTGCTGCGGCACCAGCGGACTCACACCGGCGAGCGGCCCTACCAGTGCAGCCAGTGCGAGAAGACCTTCAGCGAGAAGTCCAAGCTCACCAACCATTACCGCATCCACACGCGGGAGCGCCCGCACGCCTGCGCCGTCTGCGGGAAGGGCTTCATCCGCAAGCACCACCTCCTGGAGCACCAGCGCATCCACACGGGCGAGCGGCCCTACCACTGCACCGAGTGCGGCAAGAACTTCACGCAGAAGCATCACCTCCTGGAGCACCAGCGGGCGCACACCGGCGAGCGGCCCTACCCCTGCACCGAGTGCACCAAGTGCTTCCGCTACAAGCAGTCGCTCAAGTACCACCTGAGGACGCACATGGGAGAGTGAGGGGCTGCCCAGGCTTCCTCTCCCTCCTCTCCCTCCCTCCCTCCATCCCTTCCTTCCTCCTCGTCCTCCTTCTCCTCCACTCATCTCTCCCACCCTCCCTCCATCCATCTCCCCCCACCCCGGCTCAGGGCATGGACATCAAGGAAGCTTTGTGTGGTAGCGCCGCTGGTCTGGTGGAGACTCGGCTGATTGGAAATAAATTAATGAATTAAAACAAGCAACGCGCGGCAAAATTAAAAAAGATTATATATATATAAAATTAACAGAAGCAGCTGATTTAGGGGGAATCCTCACCAACAAGCAAACAAACCACCAACAAAAGAAACCTGTACACAGGGTGTTTTGCCAGAGTAGGACTCGTAACTGCTTTTTAAATCTACTGTTTGGTTTTTTTTAATAAATGTGGAGGAACTTTTTATTTGATAAGCAACCTTAGGGTGGGCAAGATTCTATTTTTGGTGGGTTTTTTTGGTTGTTTTTTTTTTTTGTTTTTGTTTTGTTTTGGTTTTTTTTTGTTAACTGCTCTCTGTAGGCTGATTCTGGCACAGTCACTTTTTGTCCAGGAGCTCTGCGGAGGCGCTGCCTCGTCTGGGCTGGATGCGACAGGAGGAGCTCCGGCCGGGGGGAGGTGAGTAATTAACAGATGCAGCTGATGAGGAAGTTGTGCGTGTGTCTAGATTGGAAGCGCTGATAGGTGCCTGCCTGGCTCGCGGGGCTGTGATGCACTCCTGAATTATACAATAGAATAAAACTCTAGTTGCAGTAAAAGACCCTTTTTCTGGTAGGACCCCTCCGCAAGGCTCCTCCAAACACCCATTCCTAGCACTCGATCCTCCCACCAGGGGCCTGGCCCTGCCACCACCGAGGGCATCGGGGTGCTGTGGGGTCACCACAGACTGAGAGTGAGACCTTGTGTTTAACTGCTCTGCTGTCCTTGAGCTGCTGCCGGTGGCATCGACCACGTTCCTCAATGCAGGAGCTGCAGGATTCCTGCCCAGGGGAGGAGCAGCTCCAGGCTGGCTGCAAGGAAAGACCTCCCTGCTCCTGGGCACCTGCTGCCAGGGTGGGTGGGACACGATCCATCTCCTTGCTGGTTGTTTGAGCTCCTGTTTGTACCAGCTCGGTTCCTGGGGATCCCAGCTTGTCCTGGCTGCAGCTCCTGAGGCTGGGCTGTGGCTGGGTGAGATCCATGCGAAGAGCTGGGCTGGGGCTGGGGTGGTGGCATCAGCTCCCCGGAGGACGCCGGGCTCCTTCCCGGTGCTGTCAGATCTCACGTTGGACAGTGGCATCAATAAACGGAGCGATGATGGGAGAAGTTGTCAGGACCTGTTAATGCCTTTGCAGAACCAAAGTCCTCATCCAGGACTTTCCTGGTGTATGAACCCCTCCTAAGTTGGAATTTACAGCCTTTTCCATGCTAGAAAGTGCCAGAGAGCAGCACAGCCATGTGCAGCTGCTGAGAGCCACCAGCTGGTCACCACTGTGGGTAGGAGCATTTTGGGGCTGCCAGGGCAGGCTCTTGCCAAGGTTCCTGCCTTCCCACTGCTGGGGTGGTGCCTACAACTCCCTGGAAGCAGTTTGGTGTTTCAGCTCAGGGCCTGCAGCCTGACAGGAGCTGCCACTTCCATCCCTGGACGTTGGCCAGGCTGGACGAGGCTTTGAGCGACCTGGTCTAGTAGAAGGTGTTCCTGCCCTTCCTAGGGGATGGAACAAGGTGAGCTTTGAGGTCCCTTCCCACCCAAACCATTCTGGGATTCCATGAAAAGTTCTGTGGCGGGGCTGATGTCCTGGGAGGGAGGTGTGGGGGCAGGACAGGAGCGCCTGGCTGCAGCCCTGTGTCCCTCAGCAGCCTCCCTGCATCTCCCTCACCAGGACTAAATGCAATTATGGGGAAGAGGGAAATGAAAAGCAGAACTGATTCTGGTTCTCAGCAGCTCATGTTCGTCACACTGGCAGCAACACGGACCTGGCACCATCCTTTTTTCTTCCTAAAAATGGATGAATTCAGCTTTTTATTGGCAAAAAAAAGCTGAGGCGCCTGTACTAGCCTGGCTGCCCCTCTGCAGTGCCAGGACCTTGGTGTGGCCAAGCTGGCAGTGCCTCTGCTCTGCTCTGTGTCACTGGGCCCCACACAGCAACTCCTGCCCCTCGTGCTGCTGCTCACCCGCCACACTCGGATGTAACAGCCTCGGTCACCGGACACTGTCAGGATTTAACAACATCCTGGTGACCTTCAGCGGCTCAAATGTCACCAATCCGTCTGCAGAGACAGCTCCCGTGCCAGTGGGACAACACGGCCATCGTGGCCCTGAGTGCAGGATTGGCAGCCACACTGAAAACCAGCATTGTCCCATGGTGGGGCCCACTGACTCGACAGCTGCTGTCCCTGCAGTTTGGGGCAGTGACACTCACCCAGCCTTCCCTGGCCTGGGGTGCTGGAGGACCTGGACACAGATGTGCCCAGAAAGCAGCTCCAGGAACAGGGGATGAGCAGGAGCCACCATTGTCCCCACTGGGATGTGAGATGGGCAGTGTACCTCAGGCAGCACCACAGAGGCTCCAGATGAATGGGGGCATCAGGCTGTCACCCAGGGGTGCTGCAGGGACAGCGGGCAGGAGGCTGGAAGCACTGTCATGACCTGTCACAGACCAGGCTCTGGGACCCACCGGGGCAGGGAAGCGGGCAGTGGGGTGGCAGGGACGCACGGCAGGGCACGGCCATTGCAGGGCAGTAACTGCCTGGAGAGGGATTTGTTCAACTGCTTTATTGTGTCAGGGGGTGGATGGTGCCCCTCAAAACACTCCTTGGGCCCCAGCTGGCAGCCCATGAGGGTGGAGGAGGAGCAGAACCAGCGACTGAATATGGGGCCTTGATTTTGGGCACCCAGCACCCTGCGGGGCTGAGCCACAGCAGCACAGAAGGGACAATGTGGACCCGCAGCAGGCGGAGAAGCGCGAGGCAGCTCGAGGGGCGCTGCTTCCTTAAGCACCGCTGCTGCTCGCCGGGTGTTGTGGAGCTGGGGAAGGAGACACTGGGAGAGGCACCGGCAGCCATGGGGGGCGGGGATGGAGGCTGGAGCCCTCCTGCCCCGGAGCAGCCCGGGGACTGGGCTGGTATCAGGCGAGCAGGCCGGGGCCGGCAGCGCAGGGAGGCAGCACAGGATTACCCTCGGCTCCCGCACGGCGCAGCTGCCGCCCTGACACAATCCCTTAAAACTGCATTAACCCGGCCCGGGTGGCCGGGAAGCGGCTCCGGCGAGCGAGAGGCCTCGGGAAGGGATTCCCGCTCGGCAGCTCCGACCCGCCGCCACGGCCGAGCCAGGGAGAAGCTCCCGGACGCGTTCCAGGTTATTAATGATTAAATTAATTTAAGCATCCCGAGCATCCGCGGGCGCTGGCAGCACCGTGCCGGAGCGTGCCGGCGGCGCCCCGGGGGAAGGCTGAGATGAAGGCTCGCACTCGCACTCACCCCAGCCCTCCCCTTCTGCGGCCGCTGCTCCATCCCCGCTCGCGTGGGCTGCCCACGGCCACGCGTGTGCAGGCACGGGCACACGCAGCGCACGCAGCGGGCCCCGTGCCCGTGTGCCCCCCGGTGTTTTCCTGCTCGTTCCTCCCCGGCTTGCACACACACACTTGGACAAGGACACGCATGTGTGTATTGTGAGATCCAGGCACAGGAACATACACAGGGAGAGACAGGGACGCTCCCACGCATACACACACACAAACGCGTGTGTAATGACATGGATGCACACACAGAGGCACACACACACACGTGTGTTGTGACACGGATGCACACACAGGGACACGCAATGTACACGGAGGCACACACCCCTGTATACAGATAGCAACACACAGAGACATAACCAACAACCACATACACGTATGGAGACACACACACACAGATCCCCATATAATGCACACACACACACATGCAGGCATACACATAAATGTACAGACACGCACAAATGTGCTCCCACATGCAGGCACGTGTACAAAACCATTCACACCTGCATGTATATACACCACATACACACAGACATACAGACACAGACACTGACAGACACAGACAGTCACACCCTCAGCCCATTCCCGGCCCCGCAGCCCCGCCCGTTCCCGGCGCGCCCCGCCCCGGCCCGCCCCATCGCGTCCGTCGCGGCCATGGCTCGAGAGGTGCTGGGTCTGGGCAAGCAGCTGGCGGCCGAGGCCACCTGCCCGTTGTGCCTGGATCTGTTCGCGCAGCCCGTGCTGACGGCGTGCGGGCACAGCTTCTGCGGGCAGTGCCTGGAGGGCGTGCTGGGGGACCCGCCGCGCCGCGCCGCCTGCCCGCAGTGCCGCGCCGCGGTGGAGCCGGGCTCGCTGCGCCCCAACCGCTCGCTGGGCGCCATGGCGGGGCTGGCCCGGGCCCTGGAGGAGGTGGCGGCGCGGCCGCTGTGCCCCGAGCACGGCGAGCTCCTGGCGCTGTTCTGCGAGCCCTGCGCCGCCCCGCTCTGCGCGCTCTGCCGGGACGGGCCCGGGCACCGCCAGCACCGTGTCCGCCCCGCCGACGAGGCCGCACGGGAGCTCCGGGTACGGGGCGGCGCCGCGACAGGGGCTGGGGAGGGGCTGGGGAGGGCTGGGTGCCTTCGCTGGCCGGGGTGGGGTGGCCGAGGGGCACAGATTAGCGTCTCCTCCGGGCTCAGGGTGGGATCCCCTCCACGCGTGGGCTGGGGCCCCTCGGTGCGTGGGTTTAGGTCCCTTCCAGGGACAGGCAGGGGTCCGTCCCTCTGGGCACAGGTTAGTGTCCTGTCCGGGCACACAGCTGGGGTCCCTTCAAGGACAGTCTGGAGTTGTGAGGAACGAGACAACTCTTAGAAAAATTAAAATAATTTATTAAAACAGAAAAATTGAAAAATTACAAAAATCAGAAAAATATAAAAATTTGGGATCCTAGTGGCTCAAGAGGTATGCCCAGGAACGCAGGGATTAGAGATGTTTGGGCTTAAACAGCACTGGACCTCTGGTGGAAAACTTGCAGTGCTGGGCTGACTTTTAGCTAACCCAAAAGTCAAAGAAAAATTATTAAAGGCTCCTAAATAGGAGTAAGGCTTAAGTGCCCAGCACTGACGTCCACCACAGCTGAAATCTGCAGTGTTCTGCACCTGCTCTGAGGCTGACTCAGTATTTTATAGTACCTTTGCTCCGCCCCAGTCCGCCCACAGACCGCCCATGGCACACCCCTTTGGTCCTAAGTGATTGGTGCTTCCCTTTGACAGATTATCTCTGTCTACCAATAGCTCGTCGTTGTCAGGGTTGGGGTAGTAGCAGCTGGAGTAAGAGTGGTAACATGCCCTCATTAAGATTCAGGTTGCCACGGAGCTTACTTACAGACCAACAGCTAAAGGTCTCAAATTAGCTGTTGGCTGTTAGAAACTGGGGTTTGGAGCTGGTTCTGAGACTAAGGAGCAAAGTAGAAACCCTTAAAATAAATATTAAAATACATCTAACACATCTTAAAACATTTGTAAAGGTATACAGAGAACATGAGAAAAACAACTCTTACAGTGTACAAGTGGTTTAAAGCTGGAAAGGGATTTTTAACTGGAACACTTCTAACTGGGGGATTTTAACTGGACCTGGTGCAGAAAAACTGCTTTGAACAAGTGAAAACACTAATAGCAGAACTTGATATTTGTACCTGGACTGATGGGTGAACATTAACACTCAATTAAAAATTGTTTAACCCAAAATTAACTAATTAAAACACTTAACATGCAAAGACCAAACTAATTAGGGATTTCATGTATGACATGGGGTCTGCTCTGGGTGTGAGTTCGGGACGCCTCTACGTGTGGATCTGGGTCCCCTCCATGCATGGGTGGGTCTCCTCTGAGCACGCTCTGGGGTTCATTCAGGGCACCTGTCTGGTTCCCCTCCACACACAGGTTAGGGTGGGTCCCTGTCCAGCCACGGATTTGGGCCCTCACCTGGCTGCTGGCTGGGGTCCCTGTGTGGGTACCAGTTTGGGATGCCCATGTGTCTGTGGGCTGGGGTCCTGTATCGGACCCTGCTGGAGCTGCTGGTTCTCCCATCGCCTGGCCCCAGCCCACCCAGGAGCCCAGGTCCCTCTCACTGCTCACCCCTCTGTGTCCCCATATGGTCCCTTGTGCTCTAGATGTCCGCAGCCAGGGTTTCACCCCCACTGTGTGGGCTGGGGTCCTGGCTCACTGCAACGCAGGAGATGACTCGGAGCATGAGGAGTTTTTTAATACTCCAGCAAATGTATGGAGCATGTCTGAGTCACTGCTACTGTCACTGCTAACCTATTCCCAGAAATCCCACTTCCAATGCCAAAAGTTGGTTTTTCTAATTAAAAAAAAAAAAAAACAAACCCCAAACCACAGACTCCAGGGTTTCCACAGGAAGTTATTCCAGAAATATTTCTGGCCACAAGAGCTGTGGATGGGGATCTCCCCAGCCTGACTGAAGTGAGTTTGGAGAGATGGGTGCTGTCTCTGAGCTCAAAACCCACTCCCAGGTACTCAGGGGTCACCCCCAGTGACTCCCCAGACTGGGATTGTCCCCACACAGGCTGTTCGGTGAAGTCATCTCCCTCCTGCAAATGTCACTCCAAAATTACCAAAAATGCCTTTTTTAATCCCTGCCCCAGGAGACACTCCAGAGCAACCTGCTTTTTCTACAAAAACAGAAGGAAAAATTGAAGCCCAAAGGAGACCAGAAAACTGATGACCTGCTGGTGAGTGTTCCTCTTCATGCCCCACACTGGTCACCCACCCGGCTCCCCAGGCATGTCCCATCTTCCCCTCTCCCCCTATATATTTATCTCCTATTGCATGACAACGTTCTTTTCTCTCTCTCTCTCTCTCTGTCCATCCCACATGGCCTCCTTGGGCCCATCAACATCCAGACTTGCCACCCATCTCTCCATTCTTCCCGCTTTTCCTGTACAAAACCTCTGGTCCCCTTCTGTGTGATCCTTGTCGCCTCTCTGCAGCAGCCGTGTCCCTGCGGAGGCAGCCGGAGGCTGGGTGGGCTCAGGGCCTCCGTGCGGTGCCTTGCAGATGACGGTGGTCTCAGAGGCGCAGCGTGTGCGCGACACCTTTGAGGAGCTGCAGCAGTTCCTGAAGGAGCAGGAGAAGATCTTCCTGGCCCAGCTCGAGCGGATGTCCCAGGAGCTTCTTGAGAAGAGCCATGAATACAGCTCCAGGGTTTCAGAGAGGGACTCGCTGCTGGACACGGTGATTGCGCAGATCGAGGAGAAACGGGACCAGCCGGTGGTCGAGTTCCTCATGGTGAGGCTGCATCACCCACTGGGCGCTGTGACCCCTGGCGAGGCTGGGAGCACCCACCTGGCACCCTCACATCCCGGTGCAGCCCGGGGCCAGGCTGTGACACTGCAGTGTGCCTGCTGTGGGTCAGGGCCCTGAGGGAAGGGAGGGTTGGGGTGAGGTGTGGGGTGACCCCCAGCCCCCTTAACCTGCTTCACCACAGCTGGGCAGCCACCGTAGCTCCCTGCCCCGGGCACCGCTGTCCTTCTCAGCAGTGCCAGAGCTCACCTGTGTTTTCTCTCTTCCAGGATGTTGGCAAAATCCTGAGCAGGTATGAAACAGGCTTGGTGTCACTCTCCTCCTGCGCAGCTCTTTTGGGCAGAGGTTTGGCAGTGCTGCAGGAGCCGGGAGGGAGGTGCTTTGCCCTGCTGAGTATTTGGGATCTCATGTGATGTTAGCAGGAACCAGAGGCCATTGCACCCCTCTTAAAGATGGGCTTCCTATGCTGATAGCTGGGATAGTGCTCCCCTGGGTTCTGTGGCTGCAGGGATTTCCCTGTTTCCCTCCTGGCCCTGGCTGATGGCTGGGCTCAGAGCTCCTCTTACTGTTTTTCCCCTCAGCTGCGAGGCAGCCAAGGCCCCGATCCCAGAGCCGGTTTCCCCGGAGCTGCAGAGGAGCGTTGAGAGCCTGTCTGAGATGAGCCAGCTGATCGTGGACATGGTGGCCAAATTCAAAGGTAAAGCTCTGCTGGATCCACGCTGTGCTTCCCCTGGGCTTGGGAAATCCTCAGTGCCTGCTGCCTCTGCCTGGGGCTCGAGAGCAAAATGCCTGCTCCAGATGGGAACCATCCCTGAGATGGGCTTTGCTGGAGCCTGGGGCTCCACATCTGGCTTGCTGTCTTGATGGGGAGCAGGAGAGACACTCATGCATCTTCCTTTCCTTCTTCCAGTGAACCTGCAGAAGCAGATAGACAGTGAAAAGGGTGAGTTTCTGGAGCTGATGGGCACAAGAGAGGGGGAAAACCTTTCCAGGATGAGTTTCCTCATGTCCTTGGTGCAGAGATAGGCTCACACCACATCTAAGCCCGGCATCTGTCTAGCCCTGAGTCCTGTTGTTTTGACTAGGCCTGCTATAAAAATCCACGTCTGTCCCGTGCCAGACAGCACCAGGGACGCTGTCCTGCGACACCTGCCGAGGGCCAGGACAGCACGAGGCCATGTCAGGCTGTGCCCAGTTAAGCAGAGGTGCTGTACATGTTTTTAGCTGGCATTTAGGCATGATCAGAAGTGCTTTTGCAGGTTCTTGGGGCCCACATGATGCAACATCGCTGGGCTGAGGTCTGGCTGGCACCACTTGTGCTGAGGCTGCTCTCCGCGCTCTCAGTTTTTGGGATGTTTTTGAGCACAGGACAGTCGTGCCTCAGTTTCTCCCCTGCAGTCCCTGGAGGAGTGGGTTTAGCAGAGGGTCTGGGGTGGTGACACTGCACAGTGACACCTGTGCGGCCTTGTGGGATGGCCACGGGATGGCAGCAGAACATCCCACATGGACGGGCAGCTCCTGCTGTGGCACAGGCTGCCCGGTTGCTCGGCAGAGCAGGGTTCCGAGCTGGTTTTCCCTTGGATGAGCACTTGTCACATGAGCAGGGACTGGCCTGGCACCACTCCTGCCTTGCAGCAGTGCCTCCTCACACCCACGGGGATATGCTGCTCCCCACAGCCAGCGATACCCAGCAGATCTGGAAGCAGATTTAGCAAAGCCCGTCGTGTCTGTCCCCTGCATGTGGGGACGCTGGCTGGCACAGTCCTGCTTCAGGGAGCATCTTTTCACCCTTTGGTCCCAGTGTGGGGGACCATAAGGGTCCTGTGTCCTGTGCCACCTGAGGGGGCTGCAGGAGTGCCCGCTGTGCTCCCAGGACATGTCCCAGCCCCGTTGTGCAGGGGATGAGATGCTGGTTCTCTTCTCAGTGGGCACAGACTGGTGTTTCTGTCATTCATTAGAGACAGTGATGCTGGACCCGGAGACGGCGAGTCCTCACCTGACCCTTTCGGAGGATTACAAAACCATCCGGCTCGGAGGTGGGAAACAAAACCTCCCTGATACCTCCAAGAGATTCACAGGCAGCCCCAGTGTCCTGGGCTCCCGGGGGTTCACGTCTGGGAGGCATTACTGGGAGCTGGAGGTCGGGAAAGGGAACAGCTGGGCCGTAGGGGTGGCCCTGGAGTCCGTGCAGAGGAAGGAGTCGCTCAGCCTGGCCATGGGGAAGATCTGGGCTCTGCGGCTGGACTGGGACGACCAGTACAGAGCACTCCGCATGCCTCCTGTCCTGCTGGAAGTGAGGGAAGAGCTCCACAGAATCAGGGTCCACCTGGACTATGAAGCGGGCCGAGTGACCTTCTACAACGCAGAGAGCATGACGCAGATTTTGCAGTTTGAGGCCACCTTCACTGAGAAAGTCTTCCCATATTTTTGGCTCTGGTCACGAGAAACCCACATCCAGCTGTGTGACTGATAGGGTCAGATGGCTCCCAGGCCCCTGCCTGTGCCCTTGGCTAGCTGAGCAGGGAAGAGATGTGGGAGAGACACGGCATCACGCTGCAAGCTCACTGCAGCTCTGCCTGGGCTGGATCCGCTGTGCACTTTGCTGCATCTCCTCTCACTAAGTCCTTTAGAGCATTAAAGAAGTGCTGTCCTGCCTGGGGGTGCCTGTGTGCCAGTATCTTGGCCAGATCGCAAGGTGACAAGTGTCCTACCTCCCTGTGGGCACTGAGGCCATGGGATAATGGGGAGGGAGGAGGGAAGAGGCTCTGATTGTCCATGCCAGCCTTTGGCAGCTCTGCGTGGCTTGTTGGCATCTGTGCTGTGCTGGAGGATGCAGCCACCCCGCACACAGGAAGTCAGGGTGGAGCACGAGCTAATAATACTGGTGGTAACTGCTCAAAAAGCATGTAAAAAGGCAAATGTTCAGGGAGAGTGGGAGTGAGGGTGCACCTGGAAGAGCAGCAGGAGCTGGGGGTGTGATGGGGATCGCTGAGATCTGGGGTGGTCAGGGAAGGAGCAAACACCACACTGTCTAATCCGGGAACCGGGAGCATTGTGTGACTGGTGGGTGGCAGGGCCTGGGCAGAGGGACATGGGGCGTGTGTCGTTTGGTCCTGGAGATCCCCTGGATCCAAAACGATCAGCTGGAGACAGCAGCCTCTGGATCCAGTGGAGAGACCCGGCAAAGGATCTGCCAGGGACTGGAGAGCACGGATCTGCAAATCCTGAGCTGAGGAGAAACTGCGTGTCCTAAAGAGTCTATGTGGAGTACAAGTGGGGGACAGTCAAGTCTCCCTTCTCCTGCTCAATGAACCCCATCCTGATGTCGCAGGGATGTGCACAGCCTTATTTCCCTAGCTGCTCACCAAAAGCCTCACAAAGTGGCTTTTGTTCTCATAGAGAGCTCATTTGATGATAAATGATGTGAGAAGGGCTCTTTGAGGAGAAAGGATGTGGGAAGGGTTTGGCTCAGCGAGGCCGTGTTATCTGCTGAGTTTGTGCCTTTCTTCCTTCATCTTCCCCATTTTCCCCTCACGCCCAGGCTAAAGGGAGACCGCCAGAAACATGGCGGCAAAGCGGCGCCGCCGTGAGGCGGGAACTACATTTCCCAGCATGCAACGCACACAGCGATAACGCGGTGCGCCTACTAGGAACACTGGGAAATGTAGTCCCCCGCGCTGGCGCGCATCCCCCCCACCCCGATTTCCTCGCTTTCCTATTGGTCCGGAGCGAGGCCAAGGGGCCGCGGTGGGCGGGGCCTCGCCGCCGCGCCGCCGTTCCTACTGGCCGGGGCGCGCGCGGTGGGAGGGGAGGTTTGAAAAAAAACAACCCGCCCCCCCGCGGGACGCCGCGCGCTGATTGGCTGAGCCGCGGTTTGGCGCCAGCTTCGGAGCGGGCGACGGCTACCGGCTGGGCTCAAAACGCTGCGGCGGCCGCGCTGGCGGCACAGACGGCACGGGACGGCTGAGCTTCCAATTCCCATTTCCACTCCGATGGATCCCGCCCGAGCGCTTCCCACCACCGCCGCCGCCTCCTGCTTCTCTCGCCGGCGGCCCCCGCCTCGCCCGCCGTGGTTAAGGCGCTCTTCCAGGATGAGCTCTCGCCTGTCTCCGATCTCCGCCTCACCATGGAGCAGCTGGGGCGCGGGTGAGTCGGGGCGCGGGGCCCTGCGAGCGCTGGGCCCGGGCACCCCCCCTTTTTCTTGCCTCTGTCGTGACCCCTCCTCCCCAAAAAAAGCGAGGTTTGGAGGGCTTATCCCCCGCTGTTTCCTCCCGTGCTAAGGGAGCCTCTTCCTCCTCTCCTCCGCCCTCATACAAGCTCTCCCGGGCATTTCGTCCCCTCTCCAGGGCGTTCTGCCTCCTCTCCAAGACGTTTGCTTCCCCCTCCCAGACCCGAAGCGAGGCCTAGGGAGGTTCCCCCTTTTATGAAAAACCCCAAGGCCTCCCGGAGTCGTTTTCCTTCCGTTCCATCCACCCCCATAATTTCCTCCCGCTCAGTGAAGCCTTGTGGCATTCCCACCCCCACCAAAAAACCCACAAACCCCAAACCCCTGGGATGTCTTTATCCCCCCTCCCAAGCCCCAAAGCCCCAGGGATATCTTTTAACCCCCACCCCCCTTTCCCAGACCTAAATGTCTCTACCCCCCTCCTCGCCGCCCAAGGTCTCAGGAGCTCGCTCCCTTCCCTGTCCCCCCCTCCTTCCAGAAACAAGGCCTCGGGGTGCTCACCTACCCTCACCCTCCAAAAAACAGGGAGGCCTCGTGGATCCCTCCTTTTCCTTGCCCCCCATCCCCCAGTGGAGGCCTTGGGGGTCTCTTCGTCCCCTTCTCCCGCCAGGAATGAGGCACTGAGGGCTCACCCTGCTTTCTCTCCTTCCAGGCACCCTCCCCACACCTAAACCCGAGGCCCGCAGTGCCTCTTCTCCCAGCCCTTCCCCCAAAAAACGAGGCCTCCCGGAGCTGTTTCTCCCCACCCCCGCCCACGAGGCCTCGAGGAGTTTTGTACCCCCCACCTTGCAAACATCCATGACTCCCTTAGGGTCCCCCACCGCTTTCCTGATGCCTCCCCCCTGCAGAGCTCTCTCCTCCTGCCCCATCCCACATGGATCCATGCTCTGGGACAGCTTCCCCCTGCCCTGGTTTTGTTCTGGGCATCCACCTCCCTCCTGAGCCCTTCCCTGGGCTTCCCTCTCTCCCACAAATACCTTTGTGTCCTTCCTGCCTGCCTTGTTCCATCCCAGCCCTGTTCCTGCACCCTCATCCTCTCTTTTCTGTCTCCCATGTGCTGCAGTCTCTGGGCCCTGCAGCTGCTCTCCTGTTCCCATAACCTCAGCCGCAGCTGCTCCATTTTCCTGGTCTCCTAACTCCTCTAATCCCATTATTCCCACAGTTTCTCCCGTGTGTGGCTCCTGTTTTGTCCTGGCCCACTCAGGTCTCGATGACCCTCCTGGCTTTTGTTTGTTGATTTTCTGTCATTCTCATTTCTGCAATCACCTGCTTTATGATCCTTCCCTCCTTCAGATTCCTGGGATTCCTGCAAACCACTGGCAGTCCTCCCCATGTAAATTATTCAGCCCTTTGATTTCCTAGCCCTGGCTACGTTTTTTCTTAATTAGCACGTGCTGGAACCTCACTCAAGTAGCTTTCCCTTATATATGTGAGGCTAAATATGATTTTCTTCTCTCTCAGTGCTGAGGTTTAGCAGATAAAACAGAAGTTGGGAGGCAACTATTTATCAAAATGTGTTTGAGTTAGAAATTGGCAGTTTTTTCTATGCAAAACCTGAACGGGGGGAGTGGCTGCCCAAGAGAGGGTTGCAGTTCCAAGGAGGATAACTGGGCTCTGATGGAAATCCAGGTGATGATCACCTGTGCTGTACCTACCTGCAGTGTGGTATTTCTTGCTTTTAAAGCAAATCCCAAATTCCTTTTCCAGGCAGCTTGAAAACCTGGAGCAAGATGTGGGAACCAAGAATGGATTACACAGATCAGCATCTTCGGAGTCCACAGACTCAGGTAGGGCTTCCTCAGCTAATAAATAATGACTAAGAACTGCAACGCAATGCACTTTTACATGGCTCCCACTGCAGGCAGCTCCCAGGGTTTGGAGAGAGAACTATCCCTGCCTGAGGTCCCTGCAGCCCCCTCTCATTCCCGTGCTCTTGGAAGGAGGGAGGCAGTTGGAAAATCCCACTGCAGCTCATGGTTTGGGCTGTGGGTGGCTTGGTGGTTTTTTATGCTTCATTTGTCCTGGAGACTGTGAGCAGTAGGGAGTGAAAACTGGTTCTGCTCCTTGGGGGACTCCAATAGAGCCTTTTCCCCTTTTTCCCTGTTGTGGTTTGTGCTCTGGGCTGCTGTTGGTGGGAGCAGTTCTGGGGTGTCCTGCTCTGGGCATGGCAGGCAGCAGGGACAGCTGGAGGTGAATCAGGCTGCTGGGGATAACCCAGGGATCCCTGGGGAGCTGGGCTGCCCCCATTCCCTGGTCTGGGGTGCTTTGTGGATGCTGCTGTGGAAAACAGGGAGATGGTGTTTTATCCCTCACCGATGGGATCTCCTGGAGCTCCTGTCCTTTGGAGGGTGAGGAGGGAGAGTCCTCGCTGGGTTTTCTCTCTTTAAACCCAGACTGTGCCAGTGAGTGGCTTTGTGCTGTGTTTTCCTGTTACCCAGAGCTGGCTGATGATCTGAAACCCCTCAGTTCTCTGATTTTCTGGTTTTCACACGAGATGTTTTATCAGTGAAAATGAAATAAGCTCTCACTCCATGACTTGTAGATTGCCCCTGGTGCTTCATTGCTCCAGCTCAGGGAAATCACTGTTTCCACCTGAATTTATGCCCCATTTTGAGGGCACTTTCAGCCTAAAAAAAGAACTTTATGAAGTGCTAAAACACAAGTACAGCTCACAAACCACAGAGCAACCAGCCTTGCTAAATCCTCACGTTCTGTGGCTCCTCAGGGATCTGTTGGAGTGACTTTGGATGTGTCTGTGCTGAAATGCTGTGGGGCTGTAAAGCTTTGCTTGGTCTGTGCTTCTGAAGCACTTCCTGTTAATTTCAGCACATCCAGAAGGGCCTTTTGACCGCTTATTTTTTTGGAATGAGCCCAAAAATCTTTTTGTAGGAAGAGGTGTAACTAAAACCATGCCTTAAAAAAAAAAAAGCCCTAAAGGACTAAATAGTTTATTAAGGGGTGTGTGAGAGGATAAACAGAGTACTCCATGCTGAGTGCCAGCACTCTGTTCCATGTGACAGCTCAGGCAGGGCTTGGGGGGTGTTCTTAATGATCCCTGTTTTTCCCCAAGCCCTGGCACTTGATGATCCACAGCCAAACCCCACAGTGGGGAGTGTCTGTGACTCTTATTTATTCTACAGCGAGGTGAGGCTGCAGATGGGACTTTCCACGGGAGTTTCTGTGGAAATCTGCTGCAGTGTCTGATAATCCCTGGATACGAATCAGTGGGAAATCTGTGTCTCCTCTGCAGGTTTGGCTTTGGATTCTCCCGGCCCCACGACCTCACACAACACCATGGAGGACACGTGAGTAACCCTGTGTTAAACCTGGCTTGTGGCATCATTACCAGACCTGGGCTGATGAGGCCTGGTGAGGGTTTTCCTGTGCTGGCACATGTGCAGCTTCCCTGCTGCAGCTCTCCATGTGCTCCACAGCTGGAATGCTGGGATTGGCCCTGCCGTGCCCAGGGCACTGAAGTGCTGGCTCTGAGCGAGGGTGGTGTGCCAACCACATGGCGCTGGCACCTTCCTGCAGTCTGGGGCTGCACTGAGGTCTATCTAAATTGCGTTTTTTAACAATTTATGCTTGTCTGTGCCTTAAGAACCACAGAATCATTTAATTTGGGAAAGACCCCTAAGATCTTCCAAGTCCAACCTTTGATTTTTGCTTTTAGGTTTGAGAAAGCAATCAAATCCAGCAGGCTGAAGTAAGTATAATTCTTTTTTAAATTCTTCCTCAGTGTCTGTTTTAGATGATGGAGTTGGGAGGTGATTCCTGTTCATGTCACTGCCTTTTAAAGCAAAATGTTGAAGTAAGTTTTGTTTGTTTCTCGTTGTAGCCTTCGGATACCTTTCAGAAGAATCCATTCCCTGCCAGTAAGTGAGAGTGGTATTGATGTTTTATACGTTAGTTAAAGGATTTAGCATGGGTTTAGTTGAATACATTTAGTTGAATACTTGTTAATTTTCTGGCTTCAAGAGCAGCTGCTGGGGTACTTCATGTCAAAATTGCAGCTTGTAAATTCCAAATCTCACTTAATTTAGTGTGAAATTTCCGTGATGTGGCTCCATCACTGGTGCCCTGAAGCATTTTGGTCCCTGTACCAAGATGCCAGCAGAGGATTCCTGCACAGGGTGTGCACAAATTTGTAGTCAGAGACTTTCCAGTCTTTATTAACCCCTTTAGTGCTTAGCTTGTGCAAGGACTGATGCACAGTCCTGAACTGTCCCTCCTGTGTTGTAGCAAAGCCTGCTGGGCTCCAGCCCTGCTCTGAAGAGAAACCACTCTGACTCTCTGGACCCTGATGCTTTCCAGCCTTTGGAACAGGATGAAAATAAGGAAAATGTAAGTGTTGTTTCCTGCTGCCTGTGATGATCCCGTGGGAGGGGAGGGACAGCTGGATTAGCACATCCTGCACAGGGAATGTGGTGGGAAAGGCTTCAGTCACTCCCTGCCAGGCTGCACTTCAGGCACAACCACCTTTCAGTCAGTTTTTCTGGAGGGAACTTGCAGCTCTGAGAGTGGCTGCAAGCTGTTGGGAGGTTCATAAAAATTGGGAAGACTTTGCCCAGTTCTGCCTTCGTGCCACTGACCCTGATTCCTTTTTGGCTGTGGCAAAGGACAGTGTATTCCCTCTGCTTGCTCCAGGCAGCTGCAAGAGCTGCCTCCAGAAGGTGCTAGGGGAGATCACCCCCTCTCTTCCCACTGCTGCCATGGGGAGCCCTGGTTCCTCATGGAATCTGTGTTCTGGGCCTGCCCTGGCTGCTGGGAATCCCGTGGGGGATGAGGTGTCAGGACACAGCCTTGGCTGCCTCCAAATATGATTTAGTCTGCAGAGAAGTTGAGTGACAGAAACAGAAAAGCCCTGAAGCCTGTAGGTGATGCCAAGAGCATAAATGCTGGATTATGTTAAATGAAACACTCCTGTAACATCTTTAATTTGAAAGCATTCACCTTCAGACTATTCCTGTTGGCAGGAGGGAGCTTAAATCCAAAATGTCAGGCAGCTTAAAAACCATGAAAAAGATAAAAGGATCCAAGCAACTTAACACAGTTTGTAATTTTGGTAAAAATACAATTTTTGTGCTTTTTATTTCAGGAATCATTTGAGTTTAAGAAGCCAACCAAACCAGCTTCTCGTTGCTTCCGTGATGGAAGGGGTGTTCCTGCAGCAAGACAGAATTCATCTCCAGCTCAGGTACTTGGTTCTTTTCAACTAATTCTCACCTAATTCTCTGGGATCAAAAAAACTTCATCAGGGTTCTGAGGTGGTACTGTTGCTCAGGTGCCAAACAGAAAAACTTATCTGCAGATAAGAAAATGGTTCTCACCTTTGGCTCATGAGGTGGCATTGAGCCAATGAGAAATTTGAAACATTGTTTTGGGAAAGATGAGTCAGCACAGAGCTGAGGTTGTGCTCAGCTACTGAAGGGAGTGGACGTTGATGTGGGATTGAAACGATCAGTAAAACTGATACTTAATATTCAGGCAGATGCATTTGGAACAGTGAACCCACCTGTGTAAATGCAGCTGGATTTTGTGTCCAGATGTGACAACCAGGGAGAAAATCTACCTTATTTGTACCCTGCTGTTTAGAAAAACTGAAAAATCATTGTATAGAAACAGAGCTGGGGGGGGGCAGGTCTTGTCTCTGCTCCCTGGATCCAGCAGGGATCCTTCATGCTGCTGCCTCCTGCCTGTGCTGTGCTCAGCACCTGCAGCTCAGGGTTGGGAATAAGCACGGTGTTCCTGTAGTGCAGAGAGCCGTGGGGCTACAGCATCCTGCAGGGAACAGAGGGGTTGTTGTTGTTATAACAACTCCCTTTGTCTTCTCTCAGCTGCCCATGGGTGAAACAGCCTCAGGGGAACAGGAAAACTACAGGGCAGCCTTCCTGCAGCAGCACTCCCTGCCCTCCTCGGAGAGCGAGGATGACGATGGGTTCCTGGAGCTGCTGGATGACCAGGACTTGAAGGTATGTGCAGAGGGCATAGGATGGAGAGCCCCAAATCAGCTCTGCCTGATGTGTCTGGTGTGCTCTGGCTGCAGTCAGGGTGCTCAAACTGCAGCAAGCTGAGTTTTTGGGAATCACAGAATCCCAGAGTGGTCTGGGTTGGAAGGGACCTTAAAGCTCATCCAGTTCCAACCCCCTGCCATGGGCAGGGACAGCTCCCACAAGGAGATTAGTTCTCATCTTTTTCCACTCACTGGGGTGTCTATATCTTGCTCTTCCCTGGTGCAGCCAGTGGGATTTATTTGGGCTGTGAACAAGTGAATTATTTTTGGTTTGAGAACTGAGGGAATTATTTGAGCAGTTGGCATTTTTCTTTAGAAACTCGCTGAAAGAGTCAGAGGTGGTGATTGCTTTGAGCCACTTAAATACATGACTGTTTCCAAGTGAATTTGAAATGTTTAAAACCCTGGAGACTCATCTTTGTTAATCAATCAATGAGCTGGTAAACTCACCTTCTCCAACATGGCTCGGCTCAGTTCCGTTATTTCCTTAAGAATTGGACTGATAATGGAGTTAAATCCCTGAAACTGCTCTGACAGCTGAATGCAGCTCGAATGTTTGCCTGAGCCACGCAGGAGCTGTACTTGCAGTGTCTCCTGTGGTGAGATGGATGAGAATGAGCTTCCTTCTCTTCCCAGAATGACGAGGAGATGCCCTCAGACGTGTCCAGTCTCTGGACGGCGCCGCTGGTCATGAGGAGAGCGGACAGTCGGGTGAGTGTCCCCACACAGGGACAGGGACTGTCCTGGCAGCTGGGACAAGTGATCCCACTGTCTCCTGCATCCCTGAGAACAACAAAACAAGCCCTGGCAGAACCCCGTGCAGAATTCCCTTATCTCTGGGGCAGCTCACCTGGGAGGCTTGGTCAGTGTGGAACAATTGGTGTTTATAGGCATAAAATTTCTTCTTGCACTTCATAAATGTGAGAAGATCTTGAATTGCCTTATCAGAATCCTGATATATCTGGAATTCACTCTGCCCAGACTCACCTGGAATGCTGTAACCTGATCCTCTGATAACAGGCTGGGAAAGGAGTTCAGACTCCAGCAGAAAGCTCCTTAATCTGCTGATAAATTGGCTGCTAATTGGTGTAGAGCACTTTGCTGCCTCTTTATCTTGCTTATGGTGCTCCAAGCTCCCCCAGTAACAAGTGTTACTGGAAGTGTAAAGCCTGGATAATTCAGATTAACAGCCCCCTGTTGCTGTGCAGTGGTGGTGCCTTAAATGAGGCCAAGTTTGGAATAATCTGAAAGCCTGAGTTGTGTTTATTTTCTTTTGTAAATCTTTGCTGGACAACTCAACTCCTCCCTCGTAGGCCAAGCGCTGCTGCTTGTTTGGCTCTTCATCCATGTCAAGCATTGCAGGAAGAACCACCCAGAAAAGGATGGAGAGATCCCAGGAGGAGAATTCTCCCGGGAAAAGCAAGAAGAGGAAAAGCCTGCCCGGAACTTCCGAGGACTCCACGGTTGGTGGCTCAGCATCCAGATTGTGACAGGGAATTGATGAGGGGAGGTGCAGTGTTGGGGTCTGGTTTGTGAAGGTTGGTGGGAGCTTTTCCAGGTGGATTGTTGGTTGGGGCAGGGCAGCAGTTGCACAATCCTGAACCTGCTGGAAGCTGAGGAGCCATTTTGGGGCTTGGGAGTACACTGAGCTGTCAGCTGTGGGAAGCAGGGAATGGGATGTGTCTGCCCTTGGTGCTCATGGATCTCTGACCTGTGTCCTGCAGAGTCTGAAGCTGGTGAGGATCCAGCCCTCCACAGCAGAGATCGAGAGCATTTTGGACAGTGACCAGAGAGACCTTATCGGGGACTTCTCCAAGGTAATTCCAGAGATTCCATGGCCAAGTGCTGAATGAAGTGTTTCAAGGGCCTCTCTTGGTGGGGATGTCTCAAACCAGCCCAGAAAAACACTGCCATTTACAGAGGCTTTTCTGTTCCCTCCTAAACCTGCCTTGCTTCTTTGGACTTGGTCTTGGAGGTCTTTTCCAACTTTAACAATTCCCTGACCTCAACCAACCAGGGGAGGCTGTTGGTGAGAAGGGGATGTTCCAGGCTAGACACAAAGTAATCCATTTGTGGTTAAAGCCCTATAAAATCTCTCGAGTGTAGGAGCCAAAAATTAAATTCTACGCCTGATTTTAGACTTTTTAGGTGTTTTAACTTCTGCAGAGGTTCTGGTCAGCAGAATATCTGTTAGAGGGTGAACTGCTGGATGCTGTGCTGTCACCCACGTGACTCTCAGCTGGAATTTTCTCAATCCTGTCTCTTCCAGACTTACTTATTTGACACTGTCGATGGGAAACATCAAGATTTAAAATACATCGACTCAGAAATGGTGAGTGCTCCAAGGAGAGCCAGAAAAATTCTTTACTGGGGATTGGGGAACAGCATAAAAATGGCTTGAAACAATTGAACTCTGGTTTTTGTGTTTTTTTTTTTTTTTTTTTTTTTTTTTTTTTTTTTTTTCAGATGGTGTCTGTGCTGACTGGGAAGTTCGAGAGCTTCATCAAGCAGTGTGTGATAATTGACTGTAGATACCCCTATGAGTACGAGGGGGGACACATCAAGGTATGTTGGCCCCACAAGGGCAGTGCAGGGGGCTCTGAAGCTGCAGCCTGGGGTCACTTGGCACCCAGTGGGGCTGATATCTATCCAAGGCCCTGTGGATATGTTATTCCTTCCAGGGCCTAGAGGGGCTCCAGGAGAGCTGCAGAGGGACTGGGGACAAGGATGGAGGGACAGGAGCCAGGGAATGGCTTCCCAGTGTCAGAGGGCAGGGCTGGATGGGAGATTGGGAATTGGGAATTGCTGGCTGGGAGGGTGGGGAGGGGCTGGGCTGGAATTGCCAGAGCAGCTGTGGCTGCCCCTGGATCCCTGGCAGTGCCCAAGGCCAGGCTGGATGGGGATTGGAGCATTCTGGGACAGTGGGAGGTCTGGCAGGGGTGGCACTGGATGGTCTTCGGTCCCTTCCTGAATCATTCCAGGATTCTGTGACTGATCCTGAATGTTGCTGCCTGAGCAAAGACCCTCCCAAATACAGGGGATGGGGGGAGGGAGATCCAGGCAGCCACAACCTCCAGGTGCTGAACTGCAGGAGGTCCAGGTCACCCAGAGCCCGTTCCAGACTGTCCGTGGTGTCCTGGTGGGGTTTGGAGCCATGTTGGGAGAGGGTTCCAGAGCTCCTCCAGCAAGACCAGATGAGGAATTGGCTCCTAGGGAAGTGGGATGAGTTTGTGGCTGTTCCCTTCCACTCACTGCTCTGACTCTGCCCTTCCAGGGTGCCATAAACCTCCACATGGAAGAGGAGGTGGAAAATTTCCTGCTGAAGAAGCCGATCCAGCCGTCGGAGAACAAGCGCGTCATCGTGGTGTTCCACTGCGAGTTCTCCTCGGAGCGGGGCCCTCGCATGTGAGTTCCTGTCCCTGGATCCGGCATTCCCGCAGCCCTGCAGCTGAGTGGCCGGGCTGGCTCCAGTTGCTCTGGTGGTTGTCACCTCTGGCAGGGTTTGGCACAGCCTGGGGTGTGAGTGGCTGTGCTGGGCCTGGGCTGGAGCACTGGAATGTTCTAAGGGGAAAGGAGAAGCCTGTGAACTGTGGCTGTGGGGCTCCTCAGCCTCCCCCTGACAGGCAGCTCCAGCTCCTCCATCGAGGGATGGGGGCTTTGGGGAGCAGGTTTGGGAGTTACTGGTTGAATGTGGGATTTAAGATGGGATTTTCCCCGCTGCAGGTGCCGGTTTGTGAGGGAGCAGGACAGGCTGAGCAATGAGTACCCCAACCTGCACTACCCAGAGCTCTATGTGCTCAAGGGGGGCTACAAGGATTTCTTCTCGAGGTGCCAGGTGAGTAACGTGGATTCTCCATCCCTGGAAGAGTCCAAGGTCAGGTGGGGATGGGGCTTGGAGTACCCTGGGATAGTGGAAGGTGTCCCTGCGCATGGCAGGGGGTGGAACAAGATCTTTCAGGTCCCTTTCCAACCCAAACCTTTCTGTGGTCCTTTTCACACTCAAAAGGAGTGTGAAACAATAGATAAATAATATTAATTTCTTCCTATTCAAACTTCTCTTTGGGGCAGAGTGGTTTGGCTGGGGGGCTTTTCCTCCTCTCTCTCTGTGGGCTGTTCCCAGAGCAGCTCAGCTTGTTTCTTGTCTCGGAGCTGTCTTCCTGCCATAGCTGAAGGGCTTTTCCACTTGTCTCAAGAGTAAAAGAGAAGTGGTTTCTGCCCCTTTAGATCAAACTGTCAGTCACAGAAGGGATTTCAGGCTGCTTGGAGCAGGGGAGAGGACAAGGCTTGACAGTAATAAATGGAAACCTGAGGTCTTGTACAGTCCTGACCCAGCAAAATTTGAAAACCTGAGCTTGGAGATTGCAGCCTTTAATTGAGACAAGGAAACTAAAACCCACCTCCAGCTCTCCCCAGCACTTCAGGGGTGGGATTTCTCCTGTCACTTGGCTCCTGCTCCTGCAGCATTTCCGTGGTCCTAGCGCTCCTGGGATCTGTCCTGCTGCTCTGACACGAACAGGCCTCAGGCCCCCACACTTGCAGTTATCCCTTAGACTGCCTTCCTTTTCAGGGAGATGGGAGATACTTGGCCTGTCCATGGCCAGCTGGGTGGGGCTGTCAGCTCCCTCCCTGTGGGATGTTGGCTCTCCCAGCAGCCAGTGCTGCCCGGGGTTCTGGTCCTCCTGCGATCTGCGGGCTCCCCTGGGCTGAGGGACAGCCGGGCTTTGGGTTGCCCTGAGGAGGGGGGACCGAGGCCTCAAGGTGGCAGCACGGGACAGCCAACGGCGGCTCCCTGCGAGCCAGGACCTGTCCCGAGGCACAGGGATCATGGAATGCTGGGAGCTGGAGGGGACCCGCAGTGATCACTGCTCCCAGCGTGGATGGAATCCACGACCTTGGCGTGATCAGCACCCTGCTCCGACCAGCTGAGCTGGAACATCCTTCCAGTCTCTTCCATTCCAAGCTGAACTCTGAACCAACCCAGCCTGTGCGTTGCCTGCCAGGAAATTTGGGATGAGAGCCCTGTACACAAAGCCCTTGTTTTGCTGGCTGTAACCTGAACATCCCCGGGCTTTGTGTGTCTGCCACGGAGCTCCCCCGTGGAGCAGGGTCTGTCCCTGTTTGTTCCAGGGGCTGCTGGCGGTGGCATCACCACCCTGGTGACACTGAGGTGACCCCAGCTCCTCTTCCCACAGAGCTTCTGCGAGCCCCAGAGCTACCGCCCGATGCACCACAAGGACTTCAAGGAGGACCTGAAGAGGTTCCGCACCAAGAGCCGGACCTGGGCTGGGGAGAAGAGCAAGAGGGAGATGTACAGTCGGCTCAAGAAGCTCTGAGGGCTGCAGGGACCCACAAGGACTGCCCAGCCTGGGGGCTGTGGTGGGAGAGCCATGTGTTCCTGTGCTCCCGCTCCCCTGGGCCGTTTCCCCCCCTGGGATCACCTGGACCTTGGCCCCGTGAGCTGGACGCCGCTGGGAGCTGCCCCTTGGGATTCTTTTGGTTACGTTGCTTCATGAAAATGTTGTGGCTTCTTGTGTTGTGGGACACCCCCAAAGCGCCCAGGGAGGGTGGGGACAGCCTCGTGGGGCTGCACTCGGTGGTGTCAGCACTGCCAGGGAATGTTAGTGCCTGTTGATTTTTAAATGCTTAATTTTATTTAAATACAGTCAAGTGAAGCCAATACCGCTGCGGTTGGATCATCTGGATTGTACTTAAACCTTGTTTCTGCTCCAGGGTGACCTGCTGGGGGGGTGTTGGGGGTCATTATTTTTCTCAGCTGCAGTTTTGGTTCTATGTAGCATCGTAGGGAAGGAAAATGGGAAATATCCCGTGATGGCTCAAGATTCCCACCTGGCTGAGCGCTGCGGGAAGCCTTGGGAGCCCATCTAAAGGGAAACTGCTTATTGTTCATAAACACGATGTTCACCTCGTTTACTTACTCCAGGCTGGTTTATTTCATAGTCTCTTTTTGTTGGTTCTGGAGGAGTTGGTGTTTCAATGGAGGCAGAGTTTTTGGGAGCTGAGGGGTTCAGCAGTTGGGTGACCCCAGGATGCTCAGCAGTGTCGCTGCTGCCTCCGAGGCCTCCTTATCCTGGAACATTCCCAGAGCAGAGCCTGGCTGTGAGGGCTTCTGGGAAGCTGCTCCCACACTGCTGCTCTGGGGGTGGCTTTGGCCACTTCTCTGGCTGCCGGGAAAGGCAGGAAGTGGAATTGATCCGTGAGGGAAGCGGAACTTCCGCGGCAGTGTTGGACCCCCCAGCTGAGGAAGTTCTGCAGTCCAAGCCCCCAAACTGCTTTGCTGCTGGTTTTGGGGTCACTTCAGTCCCAACTCTTAAATCCATCTTCCTCACACACCAACTTCCAGGTGTAACTGGTGCTCCTGGGAAGCTCATGGTGCCTGGGGAGTTCCTGGCTCACTCTGTTGTATCCATGTCAAAAAATACTGAAATGGAGGTGCCTTATGTGGAGTTTTAACTTGATTTTTTTTGAAACCTATTTCTTAAAACCTGTTGTTAATCCTTTTGCTCCCAAGAGGATTAAACTTGGAATTCTTTGTTGTTTAAAAAAAATTGGAATCTGCTGTTTTCCCTCAAAGCTGAACCCCTTGAAGGGGGGGAGATGATGAAATGTTAAATCAGAAGTGATGGTTACAAATTTCCCCCATTGCCTTGGGAAGGGGACGTGGGGTGGGAGGAGGCCACGTGCCAGAGAGTTGGGGAAAGTCATGGGCAGTGTCCTGAGTGACCCAAACTGCCCTTGGATTCAGCCCAAGGGCTAAAGCACCAGCTCAGCACCACAAGGGCCGGGCAGGATCTCTCAGTCCCACTCTGTGATCCAGTGGTTGCTCCATGGAAATGTTTTAACTCCTCCTCTGTGTCCAGAAAAAGCAGATGGAGACTGGCCTGGGTCACGACCCTCCTTCCCAAGGTCACGCAGCTGGAGCAAAACCATTGCAGCAATGCCTGGTTTACAGCTGCACTTCCCCTAAATCTGCTCGTGGTCCCAAGCTCCCAGGTGCTGGGGGAGCTGGGTGTGGGGGGCGGGGTGGCTGTGTCCCAGCAGTGCCAGGGAGGAGCCCTGCCCAGGCACTGGGAACGTCTGTAACCCCCGAGGGGTGCAAATGAGACCCCCTGTCACAGCCCACCTGGTTCTGGGTGTTGGGAGTCCTGGGGAGGGAGAGGGGTCTAAACAGGGTCCAAACCCTTATCATCTCAAAACTTAGAGTGCTCTGGGCAAAGGGAATAAAGTCCTAACAATCCAAGCTCTGGGCTCCACCTCTCCTTGCAGCAGGACATGGATGAGCTGCTCGCTGTCACTGGTGGCAGAAGAACCCCAGTCTGGTGCTTGCTGCTTTTCATGTTCTGGCTTTGCTCGTTGCTTCCAGGATAAACTTCCAGAGCAGGCTGCCCCTGGATCCCTGCAAGTGCCCAAGGCCAGGCTGGGCAGGGCTTGGAGCAGCCTGGGACAGTGGGAGGTGTCCCTGCCCCCACGGCAGGGATGAGCTTTAAGGTTCCTTGAACCCAAACCATTCTGGGATTCCATGATCGTGCAGCCACCTGAGTGTCAGTGCTGTGTTCCCATCACTCCATCAATGCTGTGGGCAGTCACAGCTGGCTTTTGGCTGAGGATCCTGCTCTGTGCTGGAGTTGTTCCCAGGGGGGCACCTGCGAGGGCTGTTGTGTGGAGGATGTGAGGAGCAGGTGGCCGACAATGGGGTCAGATTTAAAAGCTTCCCTGGAAATACAACAGTGCGACTCCAAAGCCACAGGAGGCTCGAGCAGAGAGCCGGGTGGGGTTTCTTTCCCCCCTTCCCTCCATCTGTCACCCTTAAAACTGATGTTGAAAGCAGCTTAAACCTTCATCAGCCTCGCCCCACAGCTCCTGGACGCCGCAGAGCTCGGTGTTTCCTCCCATACTGTGTCACCTTTGTGGCCTAAAGGACTCTCATGCTCTGTCCTTGGGCCTAATAAAGGCCAGCTGCAAAGGGCCACCTTCCCTGCTGTGCCAACAGCTCCTGGATCCCCTTGGGAACCAGCAGTGAGTGTTGGACATCCCTCCGGTGCTGCCTCAGTGGCGTTCAGGCTGCCTTAGGAAGAGGGAAAAGGTGATTTTAGCCATAACCAGGCAATTCCCTGATTTTAAATCCTTTTGCAGCTTTTCAAACAAACCTTCTGTCTTTGCCTTTCTGCCTCCTCTGTTTTCTTTGTGCAGCAGCTCTTCCCAGGCCTCTTGCAGCCTGTTCCCCCATCCTGGCTCCTTTCCTGCACACACCCAGCCCCTGTGAATCCCAAACTTGGAATTTTCTGCAGTTATTTGTCCAGTGAAGCTGCCCCACCTGAGGCTCTGCTGGGCCAGGAGGGATTATCCCAGCTGGAGGCAGGAGCACAGAGTGAGAACCAGGAAAGGGCAAAGCAGGATCGCTGCAGGGCCTGAGTGCTGCTGCTTTGGGCTGAGGCAGAGGTTCAAATCCTCAGGTAAAATTCACTAAAACTCCCCAACAAACCAAGCTCCTGCAGGTTTGCAAGCGGTGCCGCTGGAGGTGTGTGGCTGTGGCTGGGAGAGCCCCCTCTGCCCAAAGCTGAGGGGTTTGGCAGGGAGAAGACACACAAGGAATCCCCTCGGATGAAATCTTGGCTGTACCTTGGTGAGTCAATGTTTTCTGAAGGGGACTCACGTGGCTTTGCTGGGCAGAAGCTCCTTTGTTAAGAAAATCATTGGCTTCTTGTCCTGGCAGTGGCTTTTAGTGCCAAGCGTGACTAAGCTGGGCCCTGGAGAGCTGCTGCATGGGCAGCAGTGCCCCAAAATTCCTGGAGATGTTGGTACCAGATTGGGCCAGGCTGCCAGCTGGGTTTCTGTGGGACTGGGGCTGGGTGGTGACCGCTCCCATAAAGACATTCCTGGGGCTCCATCACAACCCAGTGCCCCATAATCCGTCTCCTGTGTGGGGTGATCCTGCTGTGCCACGGCTGATCCCTCGCCCAAAGCCCTGAGCTCCCTTTGGGCACAGCAGCACCCTGCCACTGCACGGGAGCCGGGGAGGGCGAGGGGACGGTCCCAGCTCCCCACCAGCTCCCCAGGGATCCTCGGGAAGGCCCTGCCGGGAGCAAGGAGCAGAGGCTGCCAGGCAGGGCGGAAGGTCCTTGTTAGAGGTCACCAAATCCAGGCAAAGCTGGAAAGGAAGCTAATCTCCTGCTGTCGAGCCAAGCTCCAGGCGCGCTGCAGGAGGCTCCGGGCGGGGTGCCAGCCCCGGGCCTGGCAGCGGCTCCAGCGTGGCCCTGTCCAGTGCCCGTGGGGAGGCCTGTGCTGAGCCTCGGGGTCCCTCCATGCTCCAAGGGGCCGGGGCAGGAGCTGCTGCCTCTGGAGGCTGCTCTGGGCTGAGGGATCCAACTGCTCGAAGGCAGTGGCACAGGGGTTCTGGGGGTGGCACAGAGCGTCTGCTCAGCGTTAAGGAATGATGGGTTCCCCCCACGGCGCCCTGTTCTCCTTCCTGAGGGGACCAGGCCCTGTTCAGCCCCTGCCTCCAGATCCAGCGGTGCCATCGGGTCTGTCACTGCCACCAACCCCGCACTGCCAGCACTGGTCCCCGGGCAGGGGCTGCACTGACAGGGTTTTCCTCACCCAAAATACTTCCCTTGGGGGGGCAAAGTGCAGTGGGTGTAGGGGGAGGCAAGCCTGGAGGCCCCTCCATGTCCCATGCAGGCTTTGCCCCTCAGCTTCACCTCCTGCCACGGCGCCATTCTCAGGGGTGTTTGAAGGTCCTCAGGCACCCTTGGAGAAGGGATGTCACTGAGATATCCAGCCAGGGAGGGTCTGTCTTTGGGGTTTGTCTGCTCTGGGGGCACAGCCCCAGCCGGGCAGTGCTGGCCCAGGGCTGTGTGTGCTGCTCTCCCCTGCTGCAGACACAGCCCTGGCTGTTGCTGTTGGATGAATTCTCCCTGCTTGCTGGGGCTCAAGGCTCAAGCAAGGAGCTGTAAAAAGGGAGAACAACATCAAAAGCAGAAAGTGGAAGGGGGCCAAGAGGAACGTGGCCAAGTGCCCTTTCCTTCTTTCTCTTTCTCTCTGTGTGGGAAGTCCCCCAGCCTGTGGCACATCCCTGTGCCAGACACAGCCACGGCTCTGCCACCACGGGGCCACGCGACAGGAACGGCCCCGATGGTGGCTCAGGGGCCCGGGGAGGGCAGGGAACGGGGGAGGCTGAGCCGGGGAGAGGGGCCCAGGGGAGGAGCTCCTGATGGAGCCAGGATGGAACTGTGCTGGAGGTCCCACTCCACTCTGGGGTTGTCCACATGGGGTGGCTTCTGCCATCGCCTTTGGCGGCACGGGAAGGTGGGACCCTGGTGGGAGGTGCTTGGTGGTGGAGGGGGTCTGTGGCTGGATCCTGGGAGTCCCCACTGGAGGAATTAAGCAGGGCGGGGAAGGAGATAGTGGCTGCTCTGTGGGGAGGAGATGAGTGGGTGCAAACACCCCACAGGCAACCCCTGTCAGGTGCCACGGGAAGGCACAACCCCAGCTCTGTGGTGCTCGTCCCTGTGACCTCCTCACCAGGATTCCTGCCCCAGGCAGCTCAGGAAACCCCACAAGGGAACCCCGGAGCTGGCGGTGGGTCAGGAAGCGTGGCTGGCACCCGGGGTCACCTGGCAGCTGCCCCATGAGGTGACCCACGTGGTGTCAGGGCTCTGTGACACTCAGCAAGGATCAGTGGAGGCTCCCCAAGGAGCTGCAGCCCCTTTTTGGGCACAGGTTCCCTGTGCCAGGAAGTGGCCGTGCCCTGGCCTGTCCTGAGGGTCTCGTGCCCTGGGAGAGGGCAGAGGAGGTGCCGGGTTTTGGGCTGTGCCCTGGGAACAGCCCCAGGCAGCCACAGTCCTGGGTGGGTGACACTGCCAACGCCGCAATTAGCAGGTGCCAGCACTGCTGGGGTTTGTTTCTGGTTCAGCCCTGGCTCAGCCCTGCTTCCTCCTCCCACCATCCTCCTCCTCCTGGGGCTGGGCAGTCCCAGAGGCACAGCTGGGCCCACGCAGGTTCCTGACTGCCACCACCCACTGCAGCCCTTGGCCCGAAGGCTGAGGAGCAGAGCCCTGCTTTGGGAAGCAGCTACTGAACCAGTTTGGCGAGTGCCGAGGTCCACGGGCGAATGCTGTGCTCATGGGAACTCTCCCAGCATCACCACAGTCCCAGGAAATGTGGGGTCTGCCCTGGCAGAGCGAGCACAGGTGAATTTGGGGCTGTGTTTGGGGCTCTCCTGGGTGGAGAGCCGGTGTTTTGTGTGTGGAGGGAATGAGTTTGATCCTGTGGGAGCAGGAGCGGGAGTGGTGCCACAACTCTGCACTGGGAACAACCGGTCACATCCCCACCAGCCCCAGCAATCCGCAGCCCCTCGGCTGCTCCTCTCCCCTCCATCCAGTGTGGTTGGAATTGGGTGAGACGTTTGAGCATCCATGTGTTGGAGCGAGCCCAGAGGAGGCCACCAAGGTGATCAGAGGGATGGAGCAGCTCTGCTGCAAGGAAAGGCCGCGAGAATTGGGATTGTTCAGCCTGGAAAAGAGAAGCTTTGGAGCGACTTAATCGTGACCTTCCAGTGCCTGAAGGAGCTACAAGAAAGATGGGGAGGGATTTTGGACCAGGGCCTGGAGTGACAGGATAAGGGGGAATGGCCTTCTCCAGGCCGGACACCCCAGCTCTGCCCACCTCTCTCCATAGGAGAGCTGCTCTCCTCACCTCCAGCATGTCCCTCTGGGAAGCAGCAGGACCTGCTCCTCCCTCGGCCAGGGAGGCAGAGCTCCCCCCAGAGCTCACTGGGGCAGAGCCATCCCTCAGGGCACCGCCTGGCACTGCCAGAGTCGTCCCTGGGCAGCAGAGCGAGCTGCCAGCCTGGCTGTGCTCTGGGGTACGTGCGCACACACACCCCCACGCTGCAGCTGTGCACAGATGTCTTTGGATCCCGCTGAGGGTGTTTATTCCCATTCCCAGCTGCTCCCAGCTGACCCTTGGGCTGGCTGTGGTGCTGGTGGGACCGGTGGAGTTGTTCACGGCGTGGTTTTTGTCAGGAGCTGTGATCCAGCGGCCGGGGGTTTGTGGTGCCAGGGCTCTCTGCACTCCCTGCTCCTCAGCACAGCCCTCACTCTGCAGCCAGGGCCTGTTCCCAGGGGATTTCACCCCAAATTCACATCAGGCGAGATCTGAGCCATCATTTCAACCCAGCTCCCGTGCCGTGCCAGCCAGCCCTGCCGTGGGGCTGGGAGGCGAGGAGGGACCGCTCTCAGCTACGCTCAGCAAGGAGACAGGGAAGCGGGATATTCCCTGGAACAGCAGCAGCTGTTTGCACAGCGAACGTGTGTCCGTGGCCTAGGAGACCGTCTCCTGCCTGGAGAGCTGACAGTGGGAATAAAGACGTCGGGAGCCCGCAGACAAAGGCACGATTGTTGTGGCCGGGGCTCGGGAGGAGCGAGGCTGCTCGCAGTGTCCCTGGGCACTGCCAAACAGCAGCTGGAGCCCGTGGAAAACAACTCGGCAATGCCGCTCTCGGCACCGGGAAGGCCCCGGCAGCCGGGCACGTCCCATGCCCCCGCACAGGGACAGCAGGCCTGGGACGGGCCGAGGGAGGAGCCGGCTTTGGCTCCGGGCTGCTGAAGGGAATCATCCAGCAGGGCCTCCTCACAGGAAAACGCTCCGGGAATTCCCGCGTGGGTTTTGCTGGATGCCGGCAGAGCTGCTGGCCCCGGGCTGTGCCGGGGAGCAGCCACACGTCACCGAGGGCTGTATCCCCCGTCCCCATCCTGTCTGTGCCAGCCGGGCCAGCCCAAAGCGTCCCATGCTCCTGGGATCCCGGGTGGGAGCTGCGGGATGCTCAGGGCTGCCCGTTGTGTGATCCATCCCGCCCGTGGGAGGGAGAGGGGGCCGAGGGACAGGGTGGGCATTCACAGCCCCTTTCCCTGCAGGACTGCTCCGGCCCCGATGGGCTGAGGCCACTTGGCAGCTCCGGATCCCTCTGGATCACAGGCCCCGCGTACCTCTGTGTGGCAGTCTGGGAGCACTGCGGGGTTCAGGCGAGTCACGGAGCCGTGGTCACCCTGTCTGGTGAGTGTCACGCACCCCTCACACCCTCTCACACACTCACCTCTCACACACTCACCCCTCACACCATCACACACTCACCTCTCACACACTCACCCCTCACACCATCACACACTCAGCCCTCACACCCTCACCCCTCACACCCTCACACCCTCACACACTCACCCCTCACCGCTCACACACTCACCCCCTCACACACTCACCCCTCACACCCTCACACCATCACACTCACCCATCACACACTCACCCTCATACCCTTACACAGTCACCCATCACACCCTCACACGCTCACACCCTCACTCACACGCTCACCCCTCACTGCTCCGCAGAGCATCTCCCGGCAGCTCTGCCCCTGCTCCAGCGGGAGCGGCGCGGCCGCGGAGCTGCCCCGAGCTCGGCTGAGCACAGCAGGGAATTTGCAGCAGCCTGGCCATTTCCCACGCATGAGGCAGGAGCCGGAGCCAGGCGCTCCTGTGCCGCCCCGTTTCTCCCGGGCTGGCTGCACGAGTCCCGTTTGTCAGGGCCGGGGCTGGAGCCGAGCCTGGGCGCTGTCCCAGGGCTGCTCCTCTCCGGGGGGAACGGGCCGGGCAGGAAGCAGCGGCTGCTGCACACATTCACACCCTCCTGCTGCCAGGGGATGCAACAGGAGAGCCCGAGGAAAACACGAAACGTTTTGTTAACAGCCCTTGAAGCAGCTTCCTCTCCCACCCCGCTTTGGGCTGGAACCAAGGAGGAGCTTCCCTGCCTTGCTGAGCACTGATGGCAAAACTGGGGCTCGGATGCTTTTTCTTCCTCCTGGAAGTGATGAAGAGATCCCTGCCAGGCCCTTTCTCCTCCCTCACCACAGGACAGCCAGAACAGTCTTTTCTTTCTGTGGGATGATGTTGCTATTGACAAAAGTATGTAGACACCCACCCACTCATAAATAACTCGGTTATTGCCAAGCAGAGCGGGGCTTTGCCATAATTCCCCACGGATCTGTGCTGTGGTGAGCGTTGTTCCTCTCTCCAGCAGACCAGGCCCATCCGGAGCTGCTTCTGCAGCAGATCCCAGGGCAGCCCAGCTTTCCTGGGGCTGGGTTTCAGTGGAGTCACGGGGTTGGGATGCTGGGAGCAGCCAGTCCAAGACAACATTTTGATCAGCCCAGGAGGAGAAGCTGTTCCAGCAGAAAAGAACAAAACAGTTCAGCACTTCACGGCCCAGCTGCGTGTGCAGGGACGTTCAGTCTGCAACACTTCAAGGAGCCCAGGAGACACGAGGATTTCCTATCTTCTCACCCCACCACAATCAGTGCCCTGAGGCACTTCCCTGTTTCATCAGACTTCCTGCGAGAAGAAATTCAATATTCAAATAACAGCAGCCAAGATTTGTACCAGTGGGATTATTTCAGCACTGGTACGTGATCCTTTGTGGGGTTTATCTGCCAGCATGGGCAAACTGGGCAGAAGGTGCTTTTTGGTAAACCCTGAGTGTTTCTCCCACAGGTAAATCATGGAATATCCTGAGTTGGAAGGGACCCACAAGGACCATCGAGTCCAGCTCCTGACTGAGGGATGCTCACGGTGGGGACAGGTGGTGCAGGGATGAAAGCCCTGGTCTTTTTAGAAGTGTGGGGTTTGGCAGCATCCTGAATCCCTTCCTTTCCCCCCCCAGTGTTCCTCCAGCCCCACACCTCCCTTGGCACACAGGACCTGCCACAGGCACCCAGAGGTGACAGGGAGCAACATCACCTACTCATTTTCACACCCACGGCAGGGGGTGGGAGGAGATGAGTTTTGAGATCCCTTCACCGTTCTGGGACTCCATGAGGAAACAATAGCAGCCATCCCTCCTGCACGTGGTTATAGAGATGTATACGCACAAAATGGCTATTTTATGCTGTCTCTTTGTTTAGCAGCTTTAACTGCTGCAGAATTAATGGCCTGTAAAGATTAGAACCAGACGGAACCGCTGCGAGGCTCAGCTGAAGCAGCTCCCCCCGGGGGCTGTGGTGAAGCTCTGCACAACATCACGGTGCCATCTCGGCTGTTTGATTCCATTTCCTCCGCCGGCCTGGCAGGAAAGAAAATGTGGGGTTTTTTTTTAAATGAACATCAGTGTTTGAAAATATGCTGATTGTTTTCTCGGTGCATTTTCAGTGATAAATTAATAGCAGCAAAACAGCCAAGCCCCCCATCCGTGCCTTTTTTGCAGTTGAGCAGTCGGTCGTGGATGCTCCAACCCTCCCTAAGAACAGCCATTCCTTTTCTTGGGCTATTCTTGCAGTTTGGGCCTGATTTTCCTCTCTAAACACAGCCTGTCTGTTGTCAGCTGCCAGAGGACAGATTATCTCCCTGCTCTCCGTGCCGGAGTGTCCTGGCTGGGAAGCCCTGAGGGATTACCACGGGATAATTTGGTAATAAATAGCCATATTTGTAATATTTGGTTACAAATCACATCCTAATGTGCTTTAATAATGGGGTGTGTTTACCATGCAGACACAGAATTTCTCTTTCATCACAAACCCTCCAAGATTTCTTCCAACCTATCTTTTAATCTAATCCTAGAGAAACTTTGGACACAATCCTTACTCCTTACTTTCATCATGCTGCCAAATTCTGTTGTTGGTTCTCTTCTCCCAGACCAAGGCCCGACTCGGTGGCAGCACATGGAGAGTTTGGTGCAGGGCCTTGTCAACAGAACCATCATCAAAGGAAAAAATTATATCTTTTGCCTGCAAGGCACCATGCCTGCAGTGAAAGGAGAGGACTGGGAAGCTGCAGGGACTCCTGTGGTCCCGATTCCTGGGATCTCCCCAGCTCCAGCCGTTCCTGTCAGCTCCGGTGCTCCATGGAAGACCTGGGGGTGTTAGTGCTGGAATTTCAGTTTCTAAACAAGTAAGAGAAGTTTCTTTCAGTGTTTGTTTTTTGTTTTATCACTCTCCTACTTCATGGTGAAGGTTTAGAGCTGGTGAGGAAGAGCAAGGAACGCTCCTCTGGCCCAGCCAAAAGATAAAAAAGAGTCACCTCTGCTAAAATACCTGAGTGTGTTTGGGGAGGCAGCGAGTCTGGGCTTTAATTAACACAGGGCAGTGCAGCCGCAATTACACTCACGGCTTTTTGCAGTGAAGAGGGAAATCAGGGGCACTGCTGCCCTTCTGTCCCCTTTCCCTTGAGCCCATGGCTTTGGTCACATCCCAGAGTTCCTGGAAGAGCCTGCCCAGCAGTTCTCCAAACAGGCCCCTTTCCCTCTGCTTCAATGTCTTTTCATCTCCTCTCCTGTCTCTGTGCAGCTCCTCTGGAGAAGTCAGGGCTGTCCCACTGTGGCTGCTGAAGGCAGGGCAGGAATCCAGTGTCACTGCAGGAATCGGCTGGGTGGGAGCCCTGGAGGTGCCACAGGGACACACAGAGGGACCCACAGAGGGACACAGAGCTCACACCCGTGGGGATGGACACAGCTCTGCCTTGAGGGCCACACGGAGCAGCAGGGAGGAGAATCCCGGTGCTCCGTGTGCTCCGTGGCTGATCCTGAGGGAGGGGATTCTGCCCCTCGGCCCCACTCAGGTGAGACCCCACCTGCAGAGCTGCCCCAGCCCCGGGGCCAACAGCACCAGGACCTGGAGCTGCTGGAGAGAGTCCAGAGGAGGCCCCAGAGCTGCTCCAGGGCTGGAGCCCCTCTGCTCTGGAGCCAGGCTGGGACAGCTGGGAATGTTCCCCTGGAGAAGGGAAGGACACAGGGAGAGCTCAGAGCCCCTGGCAGGGCCTAAAGGGGCTCCAGGAGAGCTGGAGAGGGACTGGGGACAAGGCCTGGAGGGACTGGACACAGGGAATGGCTTCCCAGTGTCAGAGGGCAGGGATGGATGGGAGATTGGGAATTGGGAATTGTTCCCTGGGAGGGTGGGCAGGCCCTGGCACAGGGTGCCCAGAGCAGCTGGGGCTGCCCCTGGATCCCTGGCAGTGCCCAAGGCCAGGCTAGACACTGGGGCTGGGAGCAGCCTGGGACAGTGGGAGGTGTCCCTGCCCATGGCAGGGGTGGCACTGGATGATCCTTAAGGTCCAAACCATTCTGGGGAGGAGAGGCTGGGAGCAGCAGTGCTGTGAGGCTGCAGAGCTCAGATTCTCAAGCCCTGGTGGGACCCACCAAGCACAAGCTCCTTCCAGCTGCTTTCCCCATCCCGCTTTTGCAAGAGCCCTGTCCCCATTTGAGAACCTTTGCGCAGTTCCCCTGATTTAACAAGCTCTGTTGCAAACCCACACTCATTCATTAATGCTCAGGCTGTTCTCATTCCATCCCCTTTAATAACTCTCTCTCACCAGTGCTTATTTGGGATGACTGTGGGAAGGTTTTGAAACCAGATATAGGCTTGGCAAAACACTCATTATGGCTGTGGCTCATCTGCTCAACCCAGAAATTGCATCTTCCCCCAGTGCCCCAAATCTGCTTCCATTTGCTGAAGCAGCAATTTGACATTGAAGTCATTTGGTTCTTCTCAGCGGTTTCACATTTGACTTCTCAGGTTTCCTGAGGAATTTGTTGCAGACTAATGTTTAATCATGCTCTGGTAGGGTGACAGCTCGAGTTTAGCAAAAATGCTGCTAATGTTCAGATCTGGAATAATTTATTTCCAAAGCAGATGCTTTCCCAAAGGAGTGGATTTATTTAGAGACTAATTTTAGGGAAATGCTTGGGCTGGTTACAACCAGCACTACTCTGTCAGCATGTAAAGCTCTGTGCAGTGCGTTCCTGACACTTGTGACAAACTGATTATCCCTAATTCTCTCTTCCAAAGACTCTGTGGCCGAGGAGAGGAGACAACAGCCACAGGAGCCTGTTCTCAGAGGGAGGAGAATTAATTCACTGACTTTGAAAACTGCTCTGAGGCCAACTCTGAATGAAGTCATCCATTAACAAAAAATGGGAGCGATGTCCACATGGGACACGACTTCAGTCAGATTCCCTTTCCAAAACTCCCTCTGCAATGAGAGATTAAAAGGTTCTCTGCTGCCTGAAATCAATCAGTGAAGGTTTCCAAGTGCTCTCCTAGTGGGATCTGGACGCTGCCCTGGCCTCATCCAGGTTCAGTTGGGGTTTATAGAAGCCACAAGCACAGTCTGCAGGGTTTTCAGCTCGGATTTTAGCTGAAACCTTTTATCAGTGATTCACTAATGATGACATGGGCCTGGGAGAGCTGCACACAGCAAAGGCTCCTCCCATGGGGAGGAGAAATCCAGCAGCTCTTCCATGGACCGTGGATACTCCTCTTCCTGTGAACATCTCTGGAAGCAAAGAGGGAGAAATATAGCTCCCTGCTCGCTCAATTCCCTGCAACTCCTCTTGGAAGGAATGGCCTGAAGGTCACCTTCAGGGATGTGCTGAGACACCTTAAACACCTTCTCCCATCTGTCTGGGCACTAAATGACCCCACAGCTTCCCAAATTCCCTATTGCCTCTACAGGTTCTCCTGTTACTCAATTCAGGTTCAATCCACCCCATGGACCCTCAGAGAGCCTGTAGCTCCCTGTTCTTGAGCAAGCCCAGAACCTGGGCCAGCTGAGGACCAGAGGATTTGCTCTTGAGCAGAGACCATACCGAGTGTTTCACTATGATGTGTAATGACCTCTGGGGATTGGTTTTAATTTGGGAAAGAATCCTCGAGTCATTCAGGCTCCCCAGCCACCATCTCCCCCACTTTCACGTGGTATCTTGATGTCCTGAGGGTTTGCTTGTCTGTCACCAACGCCTTCATCTCTGCCTGACATGAGTTAATTGCCACAGAGCTCTGATCTTCACGACTCTCCTGTCATCTTCCCCACTCCTTCTCCAGGAGCCTTTTCCCAAGCTTGCTCTGCCTGCACAATTCCCTGTTCAATGACTGATGCTGGCACTGAACACCTCTATTTATAGATGTCTTCGGCACTTATTTCCTTATCACTTACTTTGCATGGCATTTCGTGCCCTTCATTTTCCCAGCTGCCACAAACCTTCTTCAAATCGAATAATTTGGCAATAGTTTGGACAAGGGGGGCTTTGATTCCTTCAGAGTTTGTTTTCTTCCCCTTTAAAGCAGTTTTTAATGCAGATACCACTCCACAGCTGAGTGCTGCTATTAGGGATTCATTCAGTTTACCGAAAACTTGAAAATAGCTGAATTGGGCTGTTTGGTTGCCTGGATCCTTGGCTGCTGGATGCTTCCAATTATAATCAATTCACAGAGGTAGGGGCCTAAATTTTCCTTAATTCCTGTCTGTCTGCTGCCCTGCTGTTTTCCGTGATAAATCCTCTTGGCTGCAAAAATGAAAATGCCAAGATAATACCTAAGATCAGTTGCCAACAGCCTCCTTTGCTGGGCCCTAAGACCTGCCTGCTCTCCCCAAAGCCTGTTTCATCTCTCAAAAGGCTGGAAAGCGGCTGTCTCTCAGTCTTTTTGCTTCTGCCACTGCTCAGACTTTCTAGTTTTCTGCTTTTTTCGAATTTCATAGCCTGCCAAGATTTTTTTCTCCTTGGATTATCATTATTTTCCATGCTTTGTATGAACGAGTTGTATTCCTATTCCAAGCAACGCATTCACTCCCCCCTCCACCCCCTTCCTTAAAGTCGCTCATTTTTGGGAGATGAATAAGAATTTAAATGGGAGCTCTCCCCCATAGTACTGAGAGCTGCCGTCGTTTCCCCCAGCTCTCGTGTCTTTTTAAAGCAAGAGCAGAAGGAGATGTAGAAAAATCCTGGCAGTTTGTGGCCTTTGAGCACAGGCTTTGGACATTATCGGCATTTCTTTCCTGCCTTCGATGATGGGATTTCGCAATCAGGTCTCCAGGTCTGTTGCGGAGTCCCAAGGGAAGAAATCGCCTTCTAGAGCCTGTGTTAACGTTGTCTCTTCCAGAAAGCTCGGCTCTAACAACATGGTGATTAAATCAGATGACAGATTGAGTTTCATCCTTCGGCATTTTCAGGCAACTTTTAATTCCACCCTTTGGTTCAGCTCTAACTGGAGCAGCTCTGCTGCAGCTGTGCCATGAGCCTGTGCTGCATTTTCACTGTGCTCCTCGGGACAGTTTCTGTAGTCACAGCCTCATCCCAGCTCTACCTTCCTTCTTGTCCTACTCCAGCTTTGGATGTGAGACAGTTCCTCGGAGTTCACCTCTCTGCCCCAGCCTCAGGGGTGAGCTGATTCACTCTGCTCTGCTCTGGCAGCCAGGGCTTGGGAGCAGAGGCAGGAAACTTTTTCAGTTGCAGCCTGAAAACCCTCCCGGTGAGGGGATGTGTGAATGGTGTGGAAGGCTCACGTTCCAGGGCTGCGGAGCCAGGTGGGATTTGTTACCTGGTCCTGGGAGCTGCCAGTCCAGCCCAGCACGAGCAGCTGGGACTGAGGGGCTGCCAGGGACAGGAACCAGCTCTGGTTCCTCAAGCGAATCCAGAGGAGGCCACAGAGCTGCTCCGAGGGCTGGGCCCCTCTGCCCACGGCAGGGGTGGAATGGGATGATCCTTAAGGTCCCTTCCCAGCCAAACCAGGAATTCTCTACTCAAGCAGGGCTCAGCTCTGCCCTCGCTGCTAAGGTGGCACTGCCTTTAATCCACACAGAGACCTTGCTTCTAGCCTGAAAAGGTGTTTTTCATGCAATTTTCCTGTGCAGCCCATATTTAAAGCTGCAGCATCTGCATGAAAGCCACACACCCTTTATTTGCATGCCTGAACTGCTGAGTGTGCAGCGGCTGCACAGCTCAGGACGAGCATCACGCATGTCCTTCCCAGCCCACATGTCCTTCACACGGTGCATGCAAATGGCCTGGCTGCCCAAACTGCAAATAGCAGGAAATGCCCTGGGAATTCTTCGGGCAGCCAAAGTGCCCTCAGCCATCTCCATGAGCAGGGAAACTTCATGAGAGTCAGGTTTCTAAAGTGGCATTTCCAAAACCAAACTTGGGCACTACTGTACATGGGGTGTCCTGAATTCTGCCCAGGCTGGGGGCAAGAGGAACAAGGTGTTAGAGATTTAAGGGAAGATGAAGAGTAATGGAAGTATTGGAACACAGATGAGTGATGCAGGAAATGTATGGAGATGGTACAGTCTTTCCCAAGGCAATTCCCACAGCACACTACAAAGACATTGGAGATTCAGGAGAGTTCACCAAAAGCAGGGGGGGCACCTGAAGAGAGAAGAGCACGTGGTGAGACACTGAGGGATCAGGCACCTCAGGAGAGGTCAGAAATGATGTGATGGAGCCACAGCAAATTCTGAATGGCCAAGAGAAGATGCAGCAGAAAGCCTCCATTCTTTTTTCTGTTCTAACACAAAACCAGAGGAATTAGAAGGCAGGACCATTACCCTCTGTAAGGTGCAGTCACATGAAAATGCTGCCCCTGCCTTAGGAAGGCTCAGAAAGGGAGTGGGCTGCTGGGTCCCAGGATTGCCCAGAATAGTCCTAAGGAGTGGTACGGAAAGTGTGTGCTCTGAAAAATCCTGTCCCAGAGCTCCAAGCAGCACAGGAGGAGACTCAGCGCAAGGAGATCACCCCTGCTTGGCCTGGCCTTGCCTGTGCCTGGCACAGCCCCCTGGCACTGCACCCTGGCACAGCTGTCCCCAGACACAAGGTCCCACACCAGATGTGGCCCTTGGTTGCCTTTCACAACTCCCTCGTTTTGTCCCAGCAGTGACAGCAGGTCTCACAGCAGAGGCCTGGAAATCCTCTGGACACTGTGTCCTTCATCTCAGCACCCTCGGGCCTCTCCTCCCAACCTGCAGGTGAGTGGTCAGAACTTCCCCCTCTGCTGCTCTCTGCACTTCATCTTGTACCTGCTCACCTGAGGAAGGAACAGTAAATGAAACCAACCCAGGCCCTGGTCCCTGACACACTCTCCTTGTCAGTGAAGGGTATGACTTGCACAAAACTTCTTGCAGACCCTCAGGCCTGATGGAGAGGGCTCTTTGCAGATGGCTTTCCCCCAGAACAGTCAACTTCTGTCTCATCAGGCAGCTTTTGTCAGTCCCGGTTACATGCTCCATCTAGTTCGGGCTGGGAGCTCCTCAGGGCCCAAAGACCTCTCACCCTCTCCTGTCCCCCAAGTGTCCTGTGCACCAGCAGCAGGACAGAAATAGCAAATCACCATCAAAGTGATCAGGAGGAATTTGGGAGCTGCGCATTTCGCATAGCAAGGAAGAAAACATCCATGGCTGCACCAGGGAGAGCTGCACCGAGTGGGGAGTGTCACAATCCCCTCTGTCCCCCACTTGGGAGTTTGAGGAGAATAATTTGATTGAAAGGCAAATCCTTTAATCTGCAGATATAAATCAGCAGAGTGGCAGAATTGCTTAGGATGGAATACATCATATAGGGCATGTCCTGTATGTCTCTTCCCTTTAAACAACCACGGGCCCTCCAGCTGTTAACCTATTTATAAAAGGTAACTTAAGGCTACGCGCAAACTCCTGAGGACATTTCATTCTGTCATTACAGCACAGACTCCATTTTTCTGCCTCAGAATAATTTGGCTCGGTTTATGAAGACCCAGGCTAGAGGAGAGATCATCTCTGATACTAAAAGCCCTCTCCAGAGGAGCAGGATGAAGCCCCCCAGGAGGTCAGGCTGCCCTGTGCTTCCCAGGACAAGGCTCTGCTTGGAGAAAGAACGATGCAAATATCAGCTACTGAGTCCTGACAGGTTCTCCTCTTCCCACATGAGAGATCCCAAGCTCTGTGTGGAAAGTGTCCCAGGTCACCCACAGCAGGACCTGTGGTGCAGGACAGCAGCAGGAGCTGTGTTTTCTGGGACCACAGAGCTCTTGGCAATGGAACTCACTGCCCCAGCCTTAGTGCAGCCCCACAGCCAGCTTCCTCCTCCTCTTCTTCCTCCTTCTCCTCCTCCTCCTCCATGGCCCCACACCAGGTTACAGCTGACGGAGAGATCCCAGATCAGGAGATCACGGGGTGTGCCAGCTGCAAGGCAAATCCCATGACCAGTCAGAGAGCCTTGACAGGTCTCTGGGATGGCAGGGATCCCTGGCCGAAATTCCATGCCTTCCATTGTGCTGGAGTCAGCTTTGATGAGCAGAACAGCCCTGTCTGGCTGGCAAATGTCTGCCAGTGACCCACAATGCTTTTGTTGTCTCCAGAGCAGCGTCTTGCCTCGCTGAGTAGTTACCTTCTTGCATCCCTGATCCATGATAGGGGAGCGATGAGAGGTTTGCTTTGTACGAGTATTCAGATTCTCCAAGCTGCTTACAGACATTCAAAAGTGAATGAACCGAAATTTCCTGAAAACGAGAGTCTGCTGGGTGCTGCTCCAAGTGTGGAGGCAATTCCCTGCTCTGCTCAAACCCTTTCCAGATCTGCTTCATGAGTTCTTCTTCTCCTCGATGGAGTTCGGGTTCATCACTTACTGCCTGCACTGCTGGGCACCCATTTTTGGATGTGAGCCCTGCACGGGCTCTGCTGCTCGTCCGGAATGAGTGAGGGATGCGAGGAGTGACAGCCCAGCCCCCGCCGCAGCGCCGCGTCCCCGCGGAGCCCAGACAGACCCGCAGCGCTGCCCCTGTCGGGCACCTTCCTTCGGCCATCGCATCCCGTGCTTTGAGCAAGGGAATGACAAACCCTTGCCAGACGGGCAGGAAAGCTGCCCGGTTCATTACCGCTTATCTCCAACACTTGTGCTGTCAGTGCCCTGGATCGGCTGTGTCACCCAGCGCCCTGCATTTGCACCGGCTCCCATCAAAGCAGTGGCAAACGAGCGTTCCCCAGGCTGAGCTTTCCCTTTCCAGCTCTCCCGGTGCCCACAGGTGACTCACCCAGCACGGGCCAGGCCCACGCAGAGAGCAGCCCCAGTGCTGGCTGCCCTACCTGCCCTGCTGGGCTAATGGCGCTGGTCAGGAGTGACTCCTTAGGGAGATGAGCCGGGCCCTTTCCCTTTTCCCCAGCCACTTTCACTGTCTGGCTTGATGAAAGGGCAGAGCCATTGCCTAAACACCTTCTCTAAACACCTTCTGTCCTGCCACCAACCCCACCAAACAAAATGCCCCCCCTTTGCTGGGACAAGGACAGACACACCTGTGGCGTCTCACAGATTTTGTCTGCCTTGCACCGAGGACATTGGATCATGCTGCCCTCCCTTCCAGGCCACATGGAGATGGAGAGGACTCGGAGTCTGGAAAAGCAAGTGGAGAAATAGGTTATGTTCTTTAGAGGGACAAACAAAGGTAAAGGAGATGGTTTGAATTTTTGCACAGGTGAAGTGTATGGGGAGGCAACAAACGGAGCGTGGCCTGAGGTTGCTCCCAGGAAGCAGAGAATAGACTTCAGATTTTAAACTAAACTAAGGAAGTTTCATATTAAACAGTGCCCTGCAAAGCCATGCTAAGCTTGGGTAGATTAATAAAGTAGAAATGAGTTTTTCTGGGCGAGGTTGGAAAGCACAGGAGCAGCTAAGAGGACACATCTATCAGTGGTTCACCTAGGAACAGGCCCAGCTGGGATTTCATTGATGATTTTTTTCATTGATGATCTTTATATTGATGATTTTTGAGGAGTTACAGGAATTCACCTGTGTGGAGGATAGAGGTGCAGCTCATATTATATAATGTCCTTCCTTCCTTCCTTCCTTCCTTCCTTCCTTCCTTCCTTCCTTCCTTCCTTCCTTCCTTCCTTCCTTCCTTCCTTCCTTCCTTCCTTCCTTCCTTCTTCCTTCCTTCCTTCCTTCCTTCCTTCCTTCCTCCTTCCTCCCTTCCTCCTCCCTCCTCCCTCTCCTCCCCTCCCTCCCTTCCCCCCCCCCCACCATGGCTGTGGGGCTGTCGGAAGCCCCTTGTGCAATTCCATAGGGACGCTTGGGTTACAGTGGACAGTTGCCTGCTGCAATTTATAGTTTACAGTGGACACACCTGTGGCATTAAAGGTGCTCTATGATTTCAGGTGTGCCTAGCTGGGATTTGGGTGAGGTGTCAGAGCTGCTGTGTGACAGGGAGAAGCCTGGGCACACATGTCCTTAATCCACCAAAGGTTTGCTCCTGTGTGATTGCTGTGCAGGGAAGGCCTGGCTTTGGGCTCTCAGGTTTTTTCTTTTGGGGAACAAATTCCAGACTCGGAATTTAGAAGAAATGATCCTGAAGCTCTTTTTGAAGCCAAAAGCAGGTCAGCCCAGTGGTCAGACATGCACTGATGGAATTCACTACTTTTTATTGTATTATTGTGTTGTAACCCCCTGCTTTTTGTTATATTACATGTCTGTTCCACAGACACAGGAATCACTGTCCTGCTCTAGGACCAGGGTGCCCCCTGTCTCAGAGACAGGCAGCAGAAAGGCTCCAGAGGGGAAGAGAGGTGGATTTCCTAAGGAGAGAGAGGGATCATTAAGCCTCTGATGATCAGGGTAGGCTGGGACAGCCCTGAAATTCAAACCACCGCCTGACCCTCCCAAAGAAAGCCATTAGGATGCTATTTTATCTTGGAGCTTAAAAATAGCACATGGTACAAGCAGTTGTTATGGCTCTGCCTTTCATCAGGACACGGGATTTCCCCCTCCCAACTCCAGCCCTGGAAAGGTATCCAGGCTTGGGAGGTTGGGAGAGGGGTGGGCAGAAGATGCAGCTTAACCCCACCTGGATGGGGTGTGCCCCCTTCCACACCTCATGCCAAGGGTGTTTCCTCCCTCCAGTGCCCAGACATGAGGCACACCTATTTTTGTTTTAATTTAGTCACCATGCTTTGATTTTCTTATCTGGCAGGCCAGCGAGTCCCATATTTTCATGATTTAGTAGCTCTGCAGCTCCCTCTGGGCAGATGGGTGACACAGAGCCCTGGGGGACATGCAGGAGCCTTGCTGTCAGCAGACAGGGGATGGTGTCCCTCCCTCCTGCCCGGGTTAACTCCCAGAGTAAACCCTGTAATGGTTTATCCATGAAGGATGGGGCTGAACGTTCCTCCTGCGTGGTTGCTGTCACTGCGCCAATCCAGTGTCACCTCGCTCTCGTCTCAGGGAGTTTCAGCCATGGGGAATGGTTTCACTGAGGGAAGCAATTGAGGTTACAGTGATGGTGGATGAGGGAACAGTGACCGGTGTCACCCGCCTGGACTTGTGCAAAGTGTTTGACTCTGTCCCACACGACATCCTCGTCTCCAAACTGGAGAGACAGGGATCTCCTGGATGGGGCACTTGGTGGATAAGGAGGGGGCTGGATGGTCACACTCAGAGTCGTGGTCACTGGCTGGATGTCTGAGTGCAGAGCAGTGACGAGAGGGATGCTCAGGGGTTGGGGAGTTCCAGTGCCTAAAGGGGCTCCAAGAGAGCTGGAATGGGACTTTGGACAAGGGATGGAGAGACAGGACACAGGGAATGGCTTTAAACTGAAGGAGGGTAGATTTAGAATGGTTATTAGGAAGAAATTCTTGGCTGTGAGGATGCTGAGACCCTGACACAGGGTGCCCAGAGCAGCTGGGGCTGCCCCTGGATCCCTGGCAGTGCCCAAGGCCAGGCTGGACACTGGGGCTTGGAGCCACCTGGGACAGTGGGAGGTGTCCCTGCCAGGGCAGGAGTGGCACCGGATGATCCTTAGGGTCCCTTCCAACCCAAGCCAGTCTGCGATTCTGTGACTCTGCAGCTGTGCCTGCTGTAAAAACATGGCCTTTCACCCCTCACCGTCCTGCTGTGTATACTTCATCCCTTTATCCTGTTTTCCTGCTCTCCTCCTGCCCTCCTGCATGCGCAGAGGGTTGCATTTCTGGGCCAGAAGGGCCACGGAGGATTATGAGTAGCAGCACGAGTGGTCCCTGCTGTTCGGCCACCTGGAGGGGCGGCTGGGAGCTCCATCTGTCCCGGGGCACTGCTTTATCCCAGGACTCCTTCCAGCTCCTCCACATCCACGACTTCTGTGCAATACAGGCACGCACACGCTCCTAGGCTTTCCTCTCCCCTTTTAAATACTGTCCTTTCCTGCCCCACCACACCCTTCCCAAGGCATGGGATCTCCTTCATCCCCTCAGCCGTGTCCCCTCAGCCGTGTGCCCTCAGCACCGCCCCTCGGCCCCGCCCCCGCCGCTGGCCCCGCCCCGTGCCCCGCCCCGCGCCGCACCCAACCGCGCTGCCCGTTCACCGCAGCGCCGCCCCCGCCCCGCGCGGCCGCGCGCCGCCCGCGCTCGCGCTGATTGGCCGGTGCCGGGCGCGGCGCGGCGCTGATTGGCCGGACGGCGCTGGCCCCGCCCCCCCGCAGCCAGCAGGGTAGTGCGCTCGGCGCGCGGCCAGCGCGGCTCCGCTCCCCGCTCCTCCTCCCGCCGGGCCCGCAGGGGACAGCGACACTCGCCAGGCGCCTCCGTCCCGGCGCTGCCCCGCGCCCCCGCCGCTCGGTAAGGCCGCGGGGAGGGGGCTGCGGCCGGGGACGGGGCGCGGGGACACCGCGCTGCGGGCGCGGCGCCCTCCGACGCGGCGGAGGGGCGGCCCGGGCCGAGCGGGGGCTCCGGCCTCGCCGGTGTCCGGGGGGCCGGGGCGGGCCGGGGCGGGGGTGGCAGGGGCTGCGGGGCGCGGGAGCCGCGCAGGGAGGGCCCGCAGCATCCCCGAGCATCTCCCGGGGGAGCCGGCGGAGGGAGTGGGCGCTGCCGGGGCGCGGCTTTGTTGCTCGGGGGGCAGGGGCTGGGGTCGGTCCGGGGGTCTGGGAGGCCCCCCGGGATTTCCCGGCGTTGCTCCCGCAGGGTCCCTTTGGATCCGGCTCCCCGGGCGCAGGGAACCGCGGGTTTCGCTCAAGGGCGACTCAGCGGTTCCGCACTTCTCCTTGGGACTTCTCGAAACTTTTTGTGCCGTGTTTTCCCCCCGTCCTTCCCCGCTCTGCTCCCGTTGGATCCCTCGTATTCCCGGCTTTATAAGGATGGCTGCGGGCTCGCAGCGGGGCACGGGGTGAGGGATGAGCATGGGCAGAGCCGCGGCTCGGAGCGCTGGGTGTGGCGAGCCGGGGATGCGCCAGGCTCCAGGCCTCTGCTCAGTCATCGCAGACGCAGCCGAGCCATAAATTCGGAGCGGGCCCGGTTTCGGGATGAGCAAACTTCTCGTACATGGCACGGCCGCGTTATAAGGTACAAGAATTAAGCAAATGTTCGCCACGGCGTGATGCAGGGTTGCTGTTAATACGTCTAAATTCAAGGTGGTGAAGTTTTTGGTTCTGCAGATGCTGTTCTGCTGCCAAAAGCTGCTTCTAAGTGTATCCTGGTAGTATGAGTGTTGTAAGCTCTCCCTGTCTTAGAGGGGTGTGTTAAAAGCCTGATCTGTGAACATCCAAAACCTGAATTTAGATGTTTAGTTCTCTTTTCTTTAGGTGGCTCTTGATCTCTCTTACTTGGTTGCTCCCTCTCTTATTTCCTTCCCCGGATTCCTGTATGGATTTAGCAGATTATCTCATTGATTTTAGAGTTTTTTAAAAAGTTTTTATTTAATTTTAAAGCTGGAATTATCTATTCAATGAGCCATGTTCTTCCCAGCTTACAGTTCCAGCCGAAAGGCTTCTTGAATAATACAATAGCCATCCAAGTCCTGCTCAGCGTTTCAGTGTGGAGTAACAAGCCTTGCTTGGGGCCTCTTTCTGCTCTGCGTGTGATGCTGCTGTAGCTTCATTTTGTAAACTGAAGGGACAGGACTGCGCTGGAGTTTTACAACTCTAAAGCTTCTTTTCTCCTCTGCCAGGGCCTGGTGTCCCATCTGGTATGTTTTGCTGGTACTGTATCTATAAAGTGCTGTTGGAGCTTGATTAACCCCTCCTTTATTTGAGAAAGAGAAATTGTAACTCGAAATTATTCAGGTTGACAGTACAACTATGATAAAGGTGATATTGGCTGGACAGACCTGTCTGTTAAATTTACTTTATGGGTTTTTGTTTGGTTTTTTTTTTTTTGCGAGAACCGATGGAATTTCTGATTGTCCTTCCAGATGCATTTTGGAGGATTTGTGGGCTCTTTCAAAGTTTTTAATTTTTTTATTCTTTTGTGCCTTCTTGCATCAGAAGAGGTGAGCTTTTTCAGTTTGAAAAAGAGCTTAACTTACTTGCTATTGCAACAGCAGCAATATCCTGTGTCTTTTGTTTTGTTTGGTAATGATTACATGTTAGTGGCAAATAATAAGCTTGAAGGCAGAATAGCTGATCTGTTTGTGACTGTGATTGTTGACTCTGAAGCTGAAGGCCGTGGATATTATTAAATCTGTTTCTATGTGTCTCTGCAGAAATGACATCAGGGAAAGATCAGATAATACAAAGAAGTGTCAGTGGTTTGAAGATGCCAGCCCGGGGAGTTCAGCTAGAGCCCAGTGTTGCCATGGGTACAGTTTGTGGGTCACCCCCGGTTCCCCCCGAGCCCTCAGCTGATATTAGGAGAGGATTATGTCACTCCTGTCCTTAAAGAACAAACGGGGAGGCTGTTGGAGGACGCTTATGGCAGCGGATCCTCGCTGGGGCTTTACTGGCTGACTTTATCAGCTTGTTCCTCCAAAGCCAGGGCTGTGGCAGGCACTGTCCCTGTGCTGGCCACTGATCCCAGGCAGGCTCCAGGGAGTGCGGGCCCCGTGGGACACCACGGCTCCGCTCTGCGAGCTGCAGGACCTCACCCTGGCAGGATATCTGGAGATCTGCTTTAACAAGTTGCCTAATTTGTCTGTGGGGAGCTTTGAAGGTTGTGAGTGCTGTGGTAAATGATCAGTGCAGCCCTGTTTGGGTGAGCACTGGAGTGGCCAGGGGGTGAATAATCACACCCCAGGCTCCCAGACACTGCTGGAACCAACCCGGAGTTGCTCTGGGAGCAGGGTGTGCTGGTAAGTGTCATATACAGGTGGAAGTACTAATTCTGAAGTATTTGGGTTCAGTGCACTCGTTTGTTCCCTCCCAGGGACACCAGGCAGTTTAAGGCAAGGTTTTAAATAACAGAGTGCTGCCTAAACTGTTCTGTGATGATATTAAACACCCCCACGCCTCCAGCAGCCTGAGCAACAATGAGAGCAGAAGCCAGTTGGGTTTTTGGAGGGGCAGAAGGTGAGGCTGAGTGGAGGCTGGGGCAGGACTGGATTTCCAGCCTTAAGCTCGTTATGTGAAGTCTGATGAGTGCTCAGTTGAAACAAATGAATTACGTATTCCTGCTGGTAAAAGGGCTGACACAGCTGTAATTTCAGCGAATGGAGCTGTAATTATATTTGAGGTCCCAGCCCCTGTAGTATTTTAGTGGTTGCTTCTCTTCCCTAGAAATAAATGGATCTGAGCCATTAAATCAGATCTGAGTTCTTGCAGAGTTCAGGTCTGGTTTACACCCATTGCTGTTAGCATGTTCTTGCTCTTGTGTACCTCAGGCTTAAACTCACCTGCTGTTTGCTGAACCAGTAATGTCTCCAGTGAGAACTCAGTACTTGGACTGCATTTGTGTCTTGATGTGCAAACTTCCAAATTCTGACCTACACCAAACTTATGACTAAGGGAAACCACTGGTCAGACAGGATTTAAAGTCTGTCAGGATGAATTCAAGCTACTTGCAATTCAAATGAAAGTGATGGTTACTTGAAAGCGAAATAATGTGTGACTATACCTTGGTTTGGTCCAGAAAAACCCCAAATAATTTATTTTGCTAGGCTAGACATAGATTGGAAGATAAAATTCCAGTCTCCTCCGCTGAGAATGAAGAGTTCAAGGCGTATTACTCATCATGTTGTTGCGAGTCAGATTGCAGACAACAAAATTATAATTTGTGTAGGTACTTGTGGAGTTTCAAAGGCAAATTGAAGAAGCTGATACTGCTCTGAAAGGCAGAGTTATTTCCTGGAACTCCTGGTTTGTGCTTCCTGTCCCAAATGCAACAGATGAATCTCTTGCTTAGTCAAATGTCTGTGTCCACAGCTTCCTTGTGCTTTAACAGCAATTGAAGTGATTATTTCTGTGCTTGCTTTTTTTCCTCCTTGAAGGCAAATGAAATTATAGTCAGCTGTAGATCAGAGAAACCAGGGGTCTGTGATTACAGCACATGGGTGGGTGGCAGAGAGCTCGAGCCTTGAGTCGGAGCCACCAGCGCCGCGTCATCTCCACAGAGCTCATCTCCAGAAGAGAGGGTGGATGTCCTTCGGAGCAGGTTCTTGGGAGATGATGGAAAAGCTGGGCTGAGCAGAGCAGGTAGGACCCCTGCATCCTGGGGGGGGATTTCTCCTCCTACAGCTCAGAAACCAATTCCATGCCTTAGTGTTCCGCACATGGGAGGGAATTTCTCGTGGGAAGAAAAGGTCAGTGAAATCAGTTGCTGTAGATGTTATGCAGATTTTAACTTGGTAATGAGAAGAATGAAATACTTGTGGCTCACACTAGTGCCCTGTGTTGTTCCTGGGGAGGCTTCTTAATATGATGTTAGAAATTATTAAATTTATTTAAAATTACTGGGAAATCTGACCCCGAAGGATTATGAACAGACATTGGTGTGATACTCTAGTGCTATTCAAAATTACATCAGGATAGTGCTGAGGATTTGTCCCAAACAAGATCAGTCTTGGACTCCTCTGAGTAAGTTACTCATTTTTGTATGTTGCCATAAGAGCCCATATTTTGGAATGCTGGAGAGCAAAACTTTTTGCAGTTGTTGCTGTAGAAAACACGGGAGACACCGTGTTCATGGGAAGTGTAGGTTACTCCCTGGGTAAAAACAGTGTGTATGTAAGTGATGGTGTATTCCAACTCCATAGTGCACACTGCTCCCTGGAAGTGTCTGCTGGAAGGTGGGAGGGCAGTGGGTTATTTATTCTGTTCTCCCCTGGAGACAGGGAGGGAAGGGGCTGACTTCTTCTCTCGCTCCTAGAAAAGGCAGCTCCTTACTGTTCTTTTTAATCCTTACCTTATTTTACTCCCTGCCTCTTAGAATTTTTCTTGGGGACAGTGGCAGCTGCTGAATTGGTAGTTCCTCTGGGGAGTAGCAAGATACCAACATTGAGATAAAGCTCACAGTGTCCCTGTGATTTGAACAAAACTAGCAAACAAAAACAATAGTTGTAGTTGCATTATCGAGGGAGGTTTGTGTAACGCAATAGGCCCTGGATTAGCTTTCCTTTGCCAAGGTTGGATTTCCAGCCTCTTGGAGCTGTAACTCTCCTTGTACAGAGAGTTTAGCGTAGACAAACACCATACTGGAGTCTGTAGCCTGCCCAAAATGAGTGTGTTGGCAGGGTGGAAGAGTGGCTGTGTGGGTGGGAGGAAGGTTAAGTATCAGGTGTATCCCTGAGTGGGTGATGTGACACACACGGTGTAGCTGCAGATTAAAGTGGGATGAGCAGTGCCCGGCTCCGTGCGGGCTATCAGGCTACTCCGAGGAGCTGCAGGAGGCTTCTGGGAGAAGTATGCAGTTAATCACATCCATTAGCATGATTAAAATCCTGATTAGCCGGTGTCACTCACTCCCATTTTCCACCTACACTTTGCCCCTTTTCACCCGAGGTATTTGCAAGTACGAGCAGCAGCGAGGCCGGGCATGGTGCAGGCTCCAGCCACGGGATGGGCTCGTGAATGGATCCCAGGATTCTGGGCTTTGTGTTGTAACAAAGTTCCTCAGAACTCACAGCCCAGCTGCTGTCTGAACAGAACATCTGAAAAATCAGCCCCTCACAGCTGGAGGAGCCTCAGCAGGACTGTGAGGAATCCAGTGGAGCATGGAGTAGGCTCGTCTTGCTTGTCAGTCAGGTGCTCAGGGCTTGCTCGTGTTCTGTATCTGGTGTGTCATAACGCTGGAATTTTAACATCTGCATCCCTGGGTGCTGAGGAGCTCCTCGTGCTGGCTGGCACCTTGGGGCAGCAAGGCTCCTCTGGCCTCTAACAGCCAGGGCTAAATGGGCTGGAGAACAAGTCCAGGGATGGGATGATTGGGAAAGACAAGGCTCAAACTGAGGTTAGGGGAACTGCAGATCAGCTGGCTGGACTTTGACAAGAAGTGGAAAAAAAGGCAAAAAATGAGGTAATTGTGCAAATTCCTGTGTGCAAAACCTCTCTTCTTAAAAAACTTCACTGGCTGGGGAGATACTGTACATATTAAAACTGGATCCTTTTGGAAAAGCAAACGTCTCTGAGCATTAGGTCATACACTCCCAACACATTCCCGCCTGGGAGTGAGTCATTGTTCCTTTTGTAAAATTGTATTAGAGCTACATCATCCCCAAAAGCTGTTTTTCAGCTGAATTTAGGGTGTTGACACTTGCTCTAAACAAAGTAGAACTATGGGAGCATTTATCAGACCAATTTCAAAGTGTGTTTACATACTCTGGAGTTGCGACTCCCGGAGTGCTGGAGCTCAATTCATTCTTGTGAGTGGAAACCCTCATCTCTCGCACTGAGGATTGGAGCAAATACCTTCACATAACTTAACTGATGTTTGTGAAGTGCTTAAAATCCTCTGGAAGGGGCAGGGAAACATCTAGGTGCTTTTACCTGGTCTTATTTTTCCCTCCTCCCACTTGTTTCTTGCAGGGACTGTGCTGTGTCAGCTCTTTGCTGTAGATACTCCGGCAGTTTGTCCTTCCAGGAGCTGATCCTGAGCGTTTGTTTCCATATTGTGACTTTATTTTCTCTAACAAAACTCATTTGAGGTTCCAGCCCTCCTCTGCTTTATGCTTTTCTCTCAGGTTGTTGTGCCAGAAGTTCAGTGCAGTGAAATGGGGCAGTGAGAAATGGGTCAGTGCTCAGGTGGGATTTCTACAACTAATTTTAGAAGCTACGCTGATTCTGTTAAAGGGGAAGTAGAAACAACTGCTTAGAGGAGGGGATGCCAAGCACTCATCACACTGGCTTTGTTGGGGAAAATGTGATGGAGAAATGCTGTCAGTGGGATGAGTAAGAGCTTGGGGTGAAAGATCCTTGTCAGACTTTCATTGGAAAGGCTTAGGCTGCCAGGCACACCAGGATCCCAGAATGATTGGAGCTGGAAGGAGATCGCCCAGTCCAGCCCCTGCCTGGGCAGGGGCACCTGGAGCAGCTGACACAGGAACGTGTCCAGGGGGTTTGGGATCCCTCTGGAGAGGGAGACTCCAGGCCCCCCTGGGCAGCTGTTCCAGGGCTCTGCCCCTCCTCCATGGAAAGAGGCTCTTCCTCCTGCTGAGCTGGAACTTGTTGTGTTTTGGTTTGTGGCCACTGCTCCTTGTCCTGTCACTGAGCAGAGTCTGGGACCATCCTCTGGCAGCCCTGGGGGAGATTTGTGTGGATTGATGGGATCCCCTCTGAGCTTCCCTTGTGCAGACTGACCAGGCCCAGCTCCTGCAGTCTCTGCTCATCTGGGAAATGCTCCAGACCCCAAATCCAAGTTCAGTGTTGCTGTGTTTGCTGCTAACACCATTTCAGTTCATCAGAAAGGGAATCTGGGTGCAAACAGCAGTGAGGATAGGGCAGGAATTAGGCACTTGGAGCTGCTCTGAACAGGATGCAAACGGAAATCTGAAAGTTGTGCTTCACTGATAGTTTTCCTGTAATCCCCTCTGGAAAGCACTGGGCATTTTTAAGTACCTGACTCTTCTTAGTTCAGATTTGCCAGGGTTTCAGGCACACTGAGAGGAAGAGCTCGACTGTGGTAAAAGGTTTTCCCTGGGTTGGACTGAAGGTCCTCGTGGCCTGGGAGGTGCCCTTGGCAGTGACATCTGCTTGGGAAGTTCACGTGTGCCATTCCCCAGGGGTAAGTGCAACTTGATCCACACTTGAGGAGAAAATCAGCAGTGATGTGAAATCAGTAATGATGCTGGATATGAAATGTGCTGGATATGATGTTGGAAATGCTGGGGAAAACCCAATTGTAAACAGCAGCTTAAAAAACTGTTTCAAAATGTGATTGTTGGTGCTGCTTGTAGCAGTTCCAAGTGCTTAATTCCTGCCTGTACCCTCATTGCTCTCTGCCCCCAGCTTCTCTTTCTGGTGCACTGACGTGGTGTTAGCACCAAACACAACGATTTTTGAATTGGGAAAGTTGCTTTTTCCAAGAATCCCAGAATGGTTTCTGTTGGGAGGGACCTTAAAGCCCATCAAGTGCTACCCCCTGCCATGGGCAGGGACACCTTCCACTGTCCCAGGCTGCTCCAAGCCCCATCCAGCCTGGCCTTGGACACTGCCAGGGATGGGGGATTTTGGTGTTGTTGATGAGGTGTATTCCTCTTTGTGGTTTTTTGTGTTTAACCTCTCAGTTGCAGCCATTTTTCTGTTGCAGCTTTATTAAGTGCAGTGCCCTGTTAAAAGATGCTCCTTTGCTTATCTGCAGTGGTTTTAAGGAATCTCAGAAGTTTTTCTGCTGTCCATGGATACTTTCACTGCTGTTAATTAGGTAATTGGAATCTTCCAAACTGGGATAGCAAAGACAAAAATCCCCAAGCAGCTCCTGCAGAGGCTCTGAATTAAGCTCTGCAGACAGGGGAGGCAAAGAATGAGACAAAGAACTGAGTCACCCTCCCTTCCTTCCTTTGGACTCTTGTGGTGGGAGTGAATCGTTTCTGTTTTTAGTCATAAATCAGAGCAATTAAAAAACGGTTCTGGATGCTTAATGGCTGGATCATTCAAACTTCTAACTTAGCAGGAGCTGTGGATTTAAGTGATTTAAATAAGCAGCAGTAAATTAAATATACTGTGTGATGGCCTGTTGCTGGATTCCCAGCGGGACATTATGGATGCACGGCCTCAGAAGTGCTGCTTTGATTGTAACTCTGAGTGCAGCCCCCAGCCCTGGATCCAGCACGGGAAGGAGCTGGAGCTGCCGGAGAGAGCCCAGAGGAGGCTCCAGGGGGATCCGAGGGATGGAGCAGCTCTGCTGGGAGGAAAGGCTGGGAGAGCTGGGAATGTTCAGCCTGGAGAGGAGAAGCTCTGGGGTGACCTCAGTGTGGCCTTGCAGGGCCTGAAGGAGCTGCAGGAAACCTGGAGAGAGACTTTGGACAAGGCATGGAGGGCCAGGACACAGGGAATGGCTTCCCAGTGCCAGAGGGCAGGGCTGGATGGGAGATTGGGAATTGGGAATTGTTCCCTGGGAGGGTGGGCAGGCCCTGGCACAGGGTGCCCAGAGCAGCTGGGGCTGCCCCTGGATCCCTGGCAGTGCCCAAGGCCAGGCTGGACATTGGGGCTGGGAGCAGCCTGGGACAGTGGGAGGTGTCCCTGCCCATGGCAGGGGTGGCACTGGATGGGCTTTAAGGTCCCTCCCACCCAAGCCATCCCAGGGCTCTGGATTCTGGGAATGTTTGGCCAGCTCTGCAGTTGGTCTGGGTGAGTTGAATGTCGGCTCCTGCCCAGGTTTGCAGGATGTGACTCCCAGAGTGGAAGTTGGTTCCACCTCCACCGGCACAGCGACAGGACACACCCACCAGGATGTCACCGAGGCTGGAATCCTGCACTAAATCCTGTTGGGATGACGTGCTGTGGGGCTGGCACACAACGTGTGCGTGTCAGGTGGTCCTGTGACACCACGATGATGGGGACTGGAGGATGCTGTGGGTGGCTCCAGCTATATTTTATATCACAAATTTGCATTTATCTATGAAACTACAATGTCTGTAATCTGCAGGGTTAATTTTTCCAGGATATCTTCATGCTTAAAGCATACATTCTATTTTTCCTTAGGCTGTATTTTAACCCATTTAAGCATTTACAACACGAGAATTAAAGGATATTTCCATCTTGTGAAGGGCTGGATTTTCTTTAACTAGGTTTTTTTTTAGGTAAAATGCACTTTTTTTTTTTTTTTTTTTTTTTTTTGCCTTGGGATTTGGACAGAGCATGTAGGGCAATAGGATCAAGTGTCACATTGGGGATTACATATTTGTCCTGAAGTGACCCTCTTAGGAGCTTGCATGGGTGTAATTGGTGAATGACTGGATTTATAGGGATGTATATCTGCATTAGCACTGGTTTGATGTGACTCGAGCTGATTTGCTTTTGGTCCAAACTATTTTCAGCTTGGGGAATTGACTTTTAAGGAGAGATGCTATAATTTGCCTAAAACTGGCATTTTTAGGCTTGTATTTTCCCTTTAAAGCAATGGTGGTTTTATGAGGATTTAACAGCTCCACATATGAATGTGGAGCACTTCTGCACGGCATTGTCTGGTGGCTGAACCCCAAATTTATCCCAAAAGCTGTGCATCTATTTGAGACCTCTGGGTGTTAATGGTGTGGAATAAACCTTTATCATATCAACTTTACAAGATTCTTTTGTTGCATCAGTCACTGTCTTGTTCTTAAAACTGCAACAACTCTTTCACTCGTGGTGTTCTGTACTATTTTGGTGTGTTGTGTCCCTTTGCTGGCAGCTCCTGTGGCATTTCCCTCTCCTGGAAGGAATTAACATGAATTTGAAGGCGTTGGGGAACATAAAGGAAACTCCTTGCACCTCCAAGCTTAGTTTTCTGCAGCGAGGGTTTTGAACGTGCCAAATTAGCAGTAATTGCTGGTCTTGCTGACAGACTTTCCCTGTGGGCACATCCTCGTGTGCTTGTGTCTGAGCTGAGCCTGGCACCCTGGTTCTGCCTGCAGCTGGGATTGCAGCGGGAAGGGTTTTCCGTGTGGCTCTGGTGGGCAGTGAGAGCCCTGCCCTGCACTGCAGCAGCTCTGGGATCCCTTCAGGTGGTGATGGATGAGTGAATGGCTGTGATTCACAAAGGCCTTTAGTTCTACAGCATTCATTTGCATTTTTTCCTTAATTACCCTGAGCTGTGTTAGTCCCACAGGTTTCCCTCTGCTCCCCTTCTCCTGCTGCTCTGCTCTCTCTCCAAAGCTCTCAGCTGCTGTTCTTTCTCCTTTACTTCTGTTTTCCCAGATCCTGTTTAAGGCCATCTGAGTGTATTCAGTGTAGGGTGGGTTTCTTTTTTTTTACTGCAAAGACCTTTTAAAAGGGCTGTTGGAGGGGTGAGTGGAGCACAGAATTTAACACACTGCTCCCAGAAATCCTGACTCTGGCTGGCATCAGCTGATGGTGTCTTGTTTAAACATACCACAGACTTGATGTTTTTTCCCCTTGGGGTTTTGACTTCCTGTGATAAAAGGAGATTCCCTTTTAAAGCAAAGCTCCGTGGTTATATAATGAGAGAAGGAAATACTCCAGAAGTGACACTGGGAGAATACTGACCGTTAGACAGGAGAATAGAAAATTCACTCAGGAGGGCACTGGTAACTCGAGTCCTCCTGGGAAAGTGAGAGGAACACATTTAAGGAATTAAGTAAGGGAGTGAGCAGGGCAGAGCAGTGGAAGGAAGGTTATGGTGAGGACAGAGCTGTCCAGTGCACGTCTAGGATTCCCCTCAGAGGGTTTAACTCTTTCCAAACTGCTTTTCCTCTCCTCCATAAGCTGCTGTGTTGTTCCCAAGCACCAGAAGTCTCCAAATCTGACCTTCCAAGAGCTGTGCTGGTTTTTGCTGTTGGATTTGAAGCTATGAGTAGAAGTTATTTTTGAATTTGTGCATGTGACTTTGTGTGTCCCCAGCAATGCCAGACCAGGGAATTCCTTCCTTCCTTCCTGGAATCCTTCCTTCCTTCCTTCCTCACTTTCTGTCCCCCCTTACCAGGGTTGCAGACTTACCAAGGACTGTGCAGGAGTCAGAGTGGAAATTGGCTTTTTATGCTGTTGGTAGGGGAAAAAGGAAGTTTCTAAGGAAATTTGCTATTCCTCAGCCTGGGTTTTTGGGAGGCAGGGATACAAACTCCCAGGGAAGCCAGCTGGATTCTGGCAGGGAGTCACTGAACTCGCTGAGCCTTCGTAGTTCCTGCCCTTGGAGTTCAAACTCAGTGCTGCACACACCCCACACTCCCTACAGACACTGCTCCTGCAAGTCTGAGGTCCCTGTGGATTTAAAACGGAATATTGATTTCCCTGGTCTGCGATATGCCTATGGAAACCTGGAAAATGCCCACGATTCATCAAAATTAAGCTGGTTCTCTTTCTAGTCTGGGGTACATCCATTTTTTTCTAGTATGTAATTTATCTGTAGAATAATTTTTCAGCAGCCAGATATGCTGACTGTGCCTGTTATGTTTCCCCAGTGAAATTCCCTGGCAAGCCTCGCTTCTTCCAAGATCATTTTGAGGTGCTGATGTAATCAAATGGTCGAATGTGAACTCAACAAGAAATTATGTAGTGCAAAGTTTGCTCTTAAAATCCATATGGAATTAAAGTGCATTTGTTATTTTTGTGTATTTTTAGTGTAGGTATTTGTGCTATTCAGTACCTTTGCTCTTGCTAATTTTTTAATTAAGAGATGTCAGTTTATGCCTGCGGAGGGGGGAAGCAGGACCAGCGGTTACAGATCCTTAACACCTCATCAAAATTTCAGTGGGAGTTATTTTTTCAGCTCTATTTGAATAATTAAACATTGTGCTGAACTAACTTTGCAAATGTGGGGGGGGAGCACAAGGAGTAATGAAAATAGTTAATCTAAATTGAAATGCATTAGAGCATCCTGGTTGTACAGGTGTAACACCCTGCTTTATTCTAAATAGTTGTATTACTTAAAAGAAACTTCACAGCTTACAAACTGAGGAGTAAAATATAAACAGAGTTTGGGAACTGATTCTCTGAAAGACAGAACTGAAACAGGGGGGCTCTGGTGATGAATATCTTGTTTAACACAGAGATCACCTTGAGTAGTATACTTTTCCGTACTGAATTTTTAACCCTTGCTTCAAAGCAAGGGCACTTCCAAAGTGCCTTGGGGGACCTGCATTTTGTCCTTAAGTTAGTTTAGTTTTCAAATGAAAGACTGTAGAATCTCATTATTTATGAAACAGAAGCTCTGGATTAAGCTCAGATGTTCCTTTATTAGAGAATTCCAACTACAAAGGGAGGCTGGGTATCCACCAGCTGCACTCGCTGACTGATAGCAGGCTTTTCAAAGTAGTTTTCTTTCAGCAATCCTGTTAATGCTTTAAATTCAAGCCTAAATTTTTTTGTGCGATTAGAGGTAGGAAGAAAAATAAAGTTGGATCAGAGGAATAAATGCAAATAATTCAGCATGAACAGCAGAGCAGGAGGGTGAGGTGAGTAAATTATTTTGATATGTGTTTGAAAGTCAGCAGGACAGTATAGCACTCCCCACTTTACAGCATATTAAATAACATCAGAATGTAAGAACTGTGAGACCACATCAGGCAAAAGGTTCAGGTACATGGGCTTTGGTTTCTGTTTTGTCCTTTTTTCATCTCCTTGGCTTTTACTCTCGGGTGGTGGGGAAGTGTGGGCTGTGTCCCCGTGTCTCCTTGTTTGTGCTCCTCCGAGAGTCCTGGGGACTCTGTGGGGTTCAGTTCACAGAATCCACACTGGGTTGGGTGGGAGGGACCTTCAGGATCATCCAGTTCCACCTCTGCCGTCTCCTGGAGCCCCTTTAGGCCCTGCAAGGGGCTCTGAGCTCTCCCTGTGTCCTTCCCCTCTCCAGGGGAACATTTCCAGCTGTCCCAGGCTGGCTCCAGAGCAGAGGGGCTCCAGCCCTGGGGCCGCTCCGGGGCCTCCTCTGGGCTCTGTCCAGCAGCTCCAGGTCCTGGTGCTGTTGGCCCCAGGGCTGGGGCAGCTCTGCAGGTGGGGAATCACCTGAGTGGGGCCGAGGGGCAGAATCCCCCATTTCCTGCTGCCCACGCTGGGGCTCAGCCCAGGCATGGGGGGTCTGGCCAGGGAATGTTCAGCTTCTCATCCCCCTACACCCCTCGGTCCTCCCCAGGGCTGCTCTCCATCTGTTCATCCCCAGCCTGGGATTGTCCCAGCCCAGGTGCAGGACCTTGCCCTTGGCCTTGTTGAACCTCCTGAGGTTGGCACAGTCCCACCTCTCCAGCCTGGCCAGGCCCCTGTGGATGCCCCATCCCTGCCCTCAGGCGTGGGACAGCACCCAGAGCTCGGTGTCACCAGCAAACTGCCCAGGGTGCCCCAGTGCCAGGTGTGTAATTTGGCTTTTTGAGTTTCTCCATCTCCTCTGCAGCAGAAAATGCCTTTCCCTCCTCAAAGCCAAGAGCTCTGTGCACAGGTTAGCACTGGTGGTGTCGAGGAAATAAGCCAGCTCCAAAGTCTCAATATTGGCAAATAAAGATTACCTGTGGCTGCCACTGTCACCTTTGTCCTCTCAGCACAAGGTTTCACACTTGCAGCTTGCAGGTGACACTAAACACTCCTCTCCCTGCTTACCTCTTGTGAGAGTTTTTCTGTTAATCTCTCACAGTACAGGAGCTGTGATTTCTAGATGAAATGCTTTATATTGTACTTCTCAAAAGCATAATACCAAAAAAGGGGGTTGTGTGTTGGGAGGAGCATTTGCATCTACTAAACAGGGATGTGGGCTGTATTTTATGGAACTGACTGAAATCTTACGGTTTTTAATTTGGAAATTGCCTGTGGATTGTTCTCTCTCAGCAAGTTTTTACTAAATTCTGTTACTCTACTAATTTATTTTTTTATATATTTTTGAAAAAAGAAAAATTGTGTTTTAAGATGTTCACCGCGTTGGCCAGATTCAAGGCAGGCTTTTGCTCTCACATGTCCTTTGTGTAAATTCTGGGTTAATTAAGTGACTCATTCATTCAGTCTGGCTGAGGCTCCACAGGCCAAGGAAGCTCCGGCAGCACATGATGGGGTGAAGGAAAAAACAAACCCAGCACAGGGTGAAACTCTCTGAGGCGTCTGAGCTTACTTCTGGAAAGTGTATAGGGAATAGGCAGCCTGTGCCTCGGTGGAGATCTGCAGGATCAGGCATTTCACAGGACATAACGAGAGGTTCTTTGATTCCTGAACACTCCAGGGCTCCTGGTTTGTGTTGTCTTGATTTCTGAGGCCTGGCTGTTAATGGATGTCCCTGTGTTGTGGTTTCAGTTCTGTGCTGTACAATGGCAAATCTGAGTTCTGCACCGTTTAAACTGAGCAGGGCAGGGATGGATGGGATAGTGGGAAGGAATTCCTGGCTGGGAGGGTGGGGAGGGGCTGGCACAGGGTGCCCAGAGCAGCTGTGGCTGCCCCTGGATCCCTGGCAGTGCCCAAGGCCAGGCTGGACATTGGGGCTGGGAGCAGCCTGGGACAGTGGGAGGTGTCCCTGCCCATGGCAGCGGTGGGAATGGGATGATCCTTAGGATCCCTTCCAACCCAAAACGGTCTGGAATGACTTTTGTTTTATTCCAGCAAGTTTCTTGCTGTTGGGGTTTTAGGTTAGTCTTAGTTTTTTTTTCCTGTTAAAGGAATTTTCTCCCATATGCATGTTGCTAGGGGACAAATAGCTGTACTTAAGAAAGACAAAAAGGGGAGTGGGGCGGGCCTGGCTACTCCTTTGTCTACACCTGGGTGTGGGGTCAGTTCGCTCGGAGCGTCCGGAGAGAGAAGCTGCAGAGAAAGGAGCTGCTGCTCCTTTCTTTTTGGCCGTTCTTTCTTCCTGCTGGAAACAACGCCGGGACCCCAAAAGCCGCTTTCCCTGCCCTGCTGGAGACCGGGCTGTGGCTGCCCTGCTCCGCTGCTGCTTCGAGCTTTCGCTACACTGTAGCCCTGCTTGTCCTGCCTGCCTGGGCCTCCGTGGGGTTCTCCCATCTGGATACATCTCGCCTGCCACCCGGGATTTGCGTTCGTCCCTGCCGCTCCAGCCTGCCGTTCCAGCCTGCCGTTCTAGCCTGCTGTTCCCGAGAGCCCGGGATCGGCTGCCCAGGGGTTTGTGAAGCTTCTTTGTCTCATCCCTTCCCGGGATCCCGGGGCACCGGTGCCGCGTGCTCCCCGAGCTCGCTCCGGAGCGCCCCCTGCAGCCGCGGGGGAACCATCGCACCTGCCCTGCTCACCGGGAGCCGCCAGCGCCCCTGCCGGCTGCGAGCGGAACTGCACCCGAGGGGAAAGGGCCCGGCAGCCGAGAAGGCTGGCACTGGGTTTGTGATTGCTGTTACTGCCAGAGTTGTTGTTGTTTTGTTTGACTGGTTATATACATATATATATATATAGTAAAGAACTGTTATTCCTATTTCCCACATCTTTGCCTAAAGGCCCTTGATTTCAAAATATAATAACTTGGAGGGAAAAGGGGTTATATCTGCCACTTCAAGGGGGGGCTTCTGCCTTCCTTAGCAGACACCTGTCTTTCAAAACCGAGACACTTGCATGAAACACAGAAGCAGTTGCTGAAACACAAGTCAAAACCTGGAATGCCTGGTTAGGAGGGGATGGACAGACCTGAAAGTAGAACTTGCAAGTATTTCTTCTTTCAAACACCAAAGAGGAAAAAAAACCAAACCCAAAGAAGAAGCCTCTCCCTGAGCTCTCTAGAATTCATCCCATCATGATTCTAATAATTTAAAAATTTTAAAATGTCTTATAAATATTCCAAATCTAATGAGGTAGGAATGTAAGAGAAAGAGAGGGGAAGCACTGAACACTTTCTGAATAATAAACTGAATCTTTCTGTAAAACATCTTTACTAATTAATCCAAAAACGAAGCAAACAGAAGTACAGCAGCTTGTAACAAAAAGCTTTTTGATGGAGTTTGCTGCTGGGAATGAGCTCATCCCGGTGCCCAGCTGGGCACTGGGCAGGGCTGGAGCTGTTTGCTGAACCCAAGGGAGCTGCGTGGGCTGTGGGCTCGTGCTGGGGGGAGCTGCGAGTGTGGGGCCATTCTGAGCTTTCCCTCCTGCTTCCACAGGTGGAGTCAGCAAGAATTTGGATTGTGGATTTGCTGTACTTACTTTTCTTGCAATTGCATTGATTTTTAGGTACATCAGGAGGGCTGGAGAGGGACTCTACCAAGGGCATGGAGCGCCAGGCCAAGGGGGAATGGCTTTAAACTGAAGCAGGGTAGATTTGAATTGGTATTAGGAAAAAATTCGTGGCAGTGAGGGTGGGCAGGCCCTGGCACAGGGTGCCCAGAGCAGCTGGGGCTGCCCCTGGATCCCTGGCAGTGCCCAAGGCCAGGTTGGACAGGGCTTGGAGCAGCCTGGGACAGTGGGAGGTGTCCCTGCCCATGGCAGGGGTGGCGCTGGCTGGGCTGTAAGGTTCCTTCCAACCTAAACCTCTCTAATGAAAAGTTGTTACAGAATGAAGAAATGTGGTCCCCATCCTCATTGAGAAGCATCACTTTGGTCCTTGGGCGGAGCCAAGCAAGGTTGAAATTAAAAATGATGTAACAGTGATCCTTGGCTTCATAATTTAAAGTTATTCCTTTTAAAACATAGTACAGTGAATCGATGTGCCTTCTGTGCTTTCTACCTGTTTCTGGTTTTAAAATGATGAAATTGTTGCTTTAAAATAAGCAGTTGATTGGGAAAACTACTTGTAGTAAGGGCAAACCCTGAATATTCAACTTGTACAATGCTTGTGGGGGTTGACACTCGGATCTTGCTGAGTGGGAATTCAGTGATGTGCCAGAAACACAGTTTGCTTCATTCTAAGTCAGCTTTAAACACCAGAAGTTGTATTATGCATTGTTCTTTCAGTTTCTCACCCTGATAAGCTGCTTTGTTGTCCTTGGAGGCACTTGGAGCCTCATGCTGGTTCCAGTTTAAATTGCAATATCTGTGTGTAGGGGAGGCCCGAAGGTTTGGAGTCTGCAGAAACTCCAATACAAATGTTTGATTTCTGCCAACTAAAGAAGTGCTGAGAACTGTAAAAGTAACGGAATTACATGTGAGGCAATGTCTTAGACTTGTCTCCCTTGTCCCTGGAATTTGTCTTTAAAACTATGGGAGAGTTAATTAGGGTTTGAGTTGTAACAGCTCCTACACATGAATGCAGCAGGAGCGACTGAATTCATCGTGGTGAGGGTGACTCAGAAATCCCCAATTCCTGAGCTTTGGCACAGTTTTTGTTCCGTCAGTACTGTCAGATGTGGTGCACAGGCCAGTGTCACTGCATTCCCACCTCCTGGGTGCATTCCTGGAGTAGTGAATGCAGTACTGGGAGTGGAGCCTGTCAGTGCAGGGCTGCACATGGACAGGGCAGCAGTGAAAGGGCTTTGCTGGGTCTTGGAATCCCAGAATGGTTTTGGCTGGAAGGGACCTTAAGGATCATCCAGTGCCAGCCCTGCCATGGGCAGGGACACCTCCCACTGTCCCAGGCTGCTCCCAGCCCCAGTGTCCAGCCTGGCCTTGGGCACTGCCAGGGATCCAGGGGCAGCCACAGCTGCTCTGGGCACCCTGTGCCAGGGCCTGCCCACCCTCCCAGCCAGGAATTCCCAATTCCCAATCTCCCATCCAGCCCTGCCCTCTGGCACTGGGAAGCCATTCCCTGGCTCCTGTCCCTCCAGGCCTTGTCCCCAGTCCCTCTGCAGCTCTCCTGGAGCCCCTTTAGGCTCTGCCAGGGGCTCTGAGCTCTCCCTGTGTCCTTCCCTTCTCCAGGGGAACATTCCCAGCTGTCCCAGGCTGGCTCCAGAGCAGAGGGGCTCCAGCCCTGGAGCAGCTCTGGGGCCTCCTCTGGACTCTCTCCAGCAGCTCCAGGTCCTGGTGCTGTTGGCCCCGGGGCTGGGGCAGCTCTGCAATGGGGTCTCACACATCTCCACACGCTACGGCCTCAGCACTCCCGGTTTTCTTTGGATCTGGGTGAATGATCAGAAGCAGGAATGCAATTGTGTCTCGGCCAGGAGCAAGTGAAAGTGTGGATGGACATATGAACAGCTGGGCTTTGCTTTTTTTTTTCTTTTTTCTTAATAAGTCTGAGCTGAACAGTTTTAAGTCCAGATTAAAAGCTGGATTGTATAATTATTTTTTAATTGGTCTTTGCAGTAAGAACCTGTGCATTAAACCACAGAACTTTCTGAATTCCAAATGCTGCGAGAAATAGAAATCAGGTGGATTTAGTGCTGAAAATTCATTTTATGGATGTGTGAAGCATTTTCATTCAGTCATAATTCAGTGTTTATTATTAATGCAGCTTTTGATTTCTGAAGGTGTTATTTGAGCTTTTTAAGCAGTCATTCTGCACTGATTTATTTGGTTGTGGTGTGAAGTAACACATGTTGTACTGGTTCCAATCTTGATGAGGAAACTGCTGCTGATCTTGCTGCGTTTTCAGAGCAGGAATTGCTTTCCTTGATAAGCACAGAACAAGGATCAGAGAAAACACTTCCAGCAGCTCCCTTGGCTTAGGCTGTCATTGCTCTGATAACACAGACAGCGTGAGAGCTGCTCCTCTGCTTTCTCAGAACAGGAGGGTCTGTGGGGATGGAATCTTGGAAGATGCCAAGTCTCTCCCTTCTTTATGTTCCCTGTAGTTCTTATCCAGCTCATTGTTTGTTTACTGTGACTGAACCTTCAAAAATGCAGCAAAGTAAAAGTGCTCAACTCTCAAGGGGGACCTTCTCTCTACAAAAACTTGAGAGGAGGTTGTAGTGAACAAGGGGCAGGGCAAGGCGGAATGGCCTCAGGCTGTGCCAGGGAAGGATTGGGTTGGACATCAGGAGCAATTTCCCCATGGAAAGGGTGCGCAGGCCTTGCCAGGGGCTGCCCAGGAAGGTTTGGAGTGCCCATCCCTGGAGGCGTCCAAGGAACACCTGGAGGTGGCACTCAGGGCTCTGGGCTGGGGACAAGGTGGGGATTGGGCACAGCCTGGACTCCATGGCCTTGGAGATCTTTCCCAATCTTAATGATCCTGTGATTCTCATGTCCTCCACACCTCTGGCTGGCTCTGCCATGACTGCAACCAAAGAGAGGTTTAAAAACCTGTAATTAAATGTTTAGCAGCACCCTGCAGGTTTAGGGCAGGGTGGAGGGATGGTGGGTGGCAGTGCCAGCCCCTGGTGCTCTGCAGGGAGTGTTTGGGGCCTGTGTGTGTCCAACACCCCGTTCCCTGTATCGTGTCTCAGATCTTGCAGCAATGTGCTCCTGGGTTCTCGTTTAACACAGCTGTCTGCACCTTGTTGTAACCTGTCAGCAGCTGATGGTGGGTACTCAGACTGCAGCCCAGTTTTTCACGCTGAATTGAACAAATCTGTTTTTCCAGGCAGTTGCATAACGGGAAGTGTCTGCTCATCTTCTGTTCCACTTATTTTTTGTTGGCTTTGGAAACTTTTTTCTTTAGAAGCCTTAATTACTCTACTACAGTTGTAAATAAACATCTGAAGGATTTATCAGGTAATTTCAGGGCCAGCCACGGTTGCCTTGAATTTTCTAAGGAGTGACACTGCTTGAAAAACCCTAAAAGCCACAGTTTTGACACAGAATATGAATGTGTTCCAGCTCAGTCCAAGAATTTATCCACAAAATGGCTTTGAGCCTTACTCTGACTGGTTGGTTTTCCAACCCACCTTTAACAAAGGGAAACTTACCCCTTAAAATGGACTTTTTTTTTTTTTGCTGGTGGCCTTGTTTTTCAATCTGAGTCTGAAAAGCTTGGGTAAGGTGAGTTTCTTTATGCCTTGGAAATGTGATCTGTGAGCTAAGAGGCAAAGAACTAAATGTTAATGACCTTAACCCTATCTGGCTGCACTGCTCTGACCCTTATCTCCCATCTCCCCTTTCCCCAGGTACAGGTATCATTTTCTGCTTGTACCTCCCAGAACAAATCTGCTTGGAGATGCTCCGATTTTAGCTGGAAATCTGAAATAATGGGAGAATGTTGGTTTTCTTTGGTTCTCCTGAAGCCTGGTAGTGCCCAAATTCTTGATTCTGGGGTGTAGAGAGGTTGGTTGTGCTGGGGATCACTCAGAGCTGACCTAACAAAGCTCTGCCTAAGCCGAGGTGCAAGTTCTGTTGGGTGTTGGGCACTGTCCCCTCACAGGGGAGGTCAAATGATGTTTTGAGGCTTCTCCTGAATTTGCCAGGAGAATTTGGAATGTTCTATGAGTGACTTCTGCCCGGCTGGGATCACAGTGAGGTCCTGACAAAGTCAGCGTGTAATCAGGAGTTTAATGTTTTAGTAGTTTTGGTGTCTCAGGATGCAGATACTGCTTAATTCTTGCTAATCTGGTCTTTTCCATGTAAAACTTTCAAGTAACAAATCCTCTGAAAACTTCTGGAATATGCTCATATTCTGACTGGATTTGGTTTGAATTGATTCTAACACTTATGTTGTCTCTGCACTGATTTTGAGTGTCATTAACTTCTGTGGTAGAGGATGCCCTCTAGTCTAGAAGCCGATGAAAAAGATGGAGAGGGACTTCAGCTAAAAGCATGGAATGACAGGACAAGGGGACGTGGTTCAAACTGAGAGGGAGTAGGTTTGGATGAGATGTTGGGAAGGAATTCCTGGCTGTGAGGGTGGGGAGGCCCTGGCACAGCTTCTCTGGGCAGCCTGTGCCCCTTGAACCCATCCCCCCATGTCCTGTCGTTCCAGGCTCTTACCCAAAGTCCCTTTCAAGGGATCTGTGATATTTGTAATCTGTAGCTTCTGTATTTTGGTATGGGCTAAAGAAGTCTTGGAGAGGGGAATTATCCCTTCTGTGTGCTGGTTTTGATCCAGGAGCTCTGCTCACGGAGGAAAAGCAGATTCCTTCTCCACTGGGCTGTGAGCGGTGGGGTGTGTGCCTTGTCCTGGGGATGTGTTTGCTCACCTGTGGCTGATGAGGGCTGTGGGGTGGTTCTGATCCCTCCCCTCTGGCTGTTCTGACACCGCTCCTGCTGTCGGGAGCCTCTGATTTCCGTAGCAGCAAACACCAGCCACTGCCACCGACCAGGAAGCCTGTGAGCAGAGGGGATGGATATGGGTGAAGGAGGGTGGAATTCCCTGCAGGGCAGCCTCTGTGTGTGGGAGCAGATCCCACAAACAGCAAGCAGGGCGAGCCTTCGCTCGGAACTGCTCACGGAATTCTGTCTGTAAAGAGCAACCAGCTCATGAAAATCATCACTGAGCAAAGGAGATGCTGGCTTTGCTGTGGACTGGGTTTCTCACCTTTGGTGGGACTGAGTTTTGGAGATGTGGGTAATGCCTGGATCACGTTCCTCGTGTGTTCCTGCACATCTGAAATACTTCCCCTGAAATACGCAGCTTATCAAACCTTTCACACTGCTCTGCTTAGATACTGCTCTGTGTTTAGAGCACATCTGGGCATGAGAGTTGGGTTTATAGGAACCTATGTAAATGATCTTTTTCATGGAAATATTGATATATCTATTAACCAAATAACATGTATTTTCAGAACTTTTAACCCAGTGTCCTGGTCATGCTCCTAGCCCATATTCTGTTGAACTTTGGTATTTTTTTTCCTTTTTTTCTTCCAAAGCATCCATGCAAAATCTACTGCCGTAATAAGTTTCCAACCTGAAAAGCCAAGAATTAAATAAGTCCAGAATCTCTGTTGTAAAGGTACTTTTAGGTCAGGGCTGGGGCGGTTGCAGGTTGGGGTGAAGCAGCACAGGTCAGTGGTTCCACCACGTTGGAGTCCCTGTAAAATGCTCCATTCACAAGCACCAAGCAAAGCTCAACTCCAGGAACACCTGCATGGATCCTTTCCCACGAAATCCTAGGGGCTTGCTAGGTGGGTTTTTCAGTGCTCAGTGAGGTCCATTAACTGTCCCTGGGTTGTGACCTGCAGATCCCTGCCCACCCACACGTCCCCATGGGATAATCCCCTCCCTCCTCCAGGACAGGGATACAGGGGGAGGTTGTGACCTGGTGTAGGTGAAGAGATATTAATGGGCAGCTCGGGCCCTTCAGTTATGAAACCTGGCAGGCATCAACCTTGAAAATGTAAGGCGATTTCAGTCTCGTGACTTTTCATGCTTTCTTACAATAATAAAATGTCAGAGATGGTTGGGAGTTCTCCAGGAGCTGTGTGGCTTTGAAGCTGTTGCTGTGGCAGCCTGCAAGGTCCCAAGGAGATGGGAAATCCAAGCTTCTCTCCTGTTTGCCTACAGCAGGGCCTGAGCTGACACTGCAGACAACATTCCTTAATCTGCTGTAACTTGGTAAAATCGCTCTTGGGGGCAGCAATTTCCTTCTTGGTTTTCCTTTTCCAAAGTTGAGGAAAGATGTTTTGTAGTTCCAGTGAGATTAGGGAGTTCTCCATTCTGGGGTGCGTGGGTATATTTGATTACAGAATCTTGCAATGGTTTGGGTTGGAAGTGACCTTAAGGATCATCCCATTCCAATCCCCCTGCCATGGGCAGGGACACCTCCCACTGTCCCAGGCTGCTCCAAGCCCCAATGTCCAGCCTGGCCTTGGGCACTGCCAGGGATCCAGGGGCAGCCCCAGCTGCTTTGGGCACCCTGTGCCAGGGCCTGCCCACCCTCCCAGCCAGGAATTCCTTCTCAATATCCAATATAAATCTCTCCTCTTTGAGTTTAAAACCATCACCCCTTGTTCTATCATCTTCCATCTGTCTTTTGTCTAAGCCCCCTTTAGGCACAGGCAGGACACTCCTTCATGTTATGTTTCTGGATGTACATAACACTGCTGGCCATTCCACTGACCCTTTGATCTGCACAGCAAGGGTTTGGCATGCGTGAGAGTGGAATAAAACAAAAGGGCTCTTCTGGAAGCATCTCCAGTCTTGCCAGAGGAGCTGTGGGGGAGCAGCCGTGTTCTGCTCCTGCTGCTCTGGGTGTGGTGTGCATGCAGTGAGTAACAGAAGGATCCTTCTTGTTTGACATGTTGGACAACCTGTTACACCTTGGCTGAGAGACTTTGTAGAAGAGTTTTATAATCCAGCAGAAATGTTGATTTTTAAAAAGGCCCTGAGTGATAAGCCCTTGCAAATGCCCTATTTGTTCCAGTCGTGGGCTGGGGAGGTGTTCCTGGTGGTTTGCTCTTGTGTAGGGGCAGCTGAGCTGGACTGCTGGAGCTCCCAGGAAGCTGAGGTGATGTGAATATGACAAAAACCTAAGTAAGAGCTTCTCACAGTCTGGTGTCTCCAGCTACCCTCGTGCTACTGAGTTACGTGATGTTTGGTGACTTCTGGTAGTGCTGGGATGTTTTATTTGAGGAGATTTCCTCTTGCAGCCTTTGACCTGGGGCAAAAATCCTCTCCCAGACACTGGTGGGTGCTGTTCCAGAGCTGCCATGGACCAGGGCCATTCTTAGATGCATTTGCATGTAGCAACCCTGGTGTAGAGAGCAGGATTTTATATGTGGGAATGCTCCTGGTCACTGTAACTCAACTGTGGCATTGCAGCTCCTGGTGAGGAGCTCCTTCCCATTCCTTCCTGATGCAGGAAGGCATCTCAGGAAGGCCATCATTTGGCTTAGCAGCCTCTCATTAGTGGACAAGTGACATTTGGATAATGAAAGCTGCTTCTTCTCCTTGTTGCCATCAAAGAGTTCATTAATGTTCCCCCAGCTAGGGCAGGACGGGCACTGGAGGAGCTCCAGCCCTGAATGATGATTTCATAGTTCAAGACTTGACTCTGTTCTTAGTGCTCCTTGTATAATGTGTGTGCGACTGAGTCTTTATGAATGTCAAATCATTAAAAAAGCTGTTTCTGGCCTCTACTATCCCAAAAGATGCAGGTTGGGTAATGCTGGCAGAGGGTGGGCGTGGGGATGTGCTTTGACAAGTAAAGCAGATGACAGGAGTTACAGTGGGATATGTATTGATTAGACAGAACAGTAGGAAGAATTCCTGAATTCTTAAACCCTCTATTTTTAGATGTAACTCGTCTGGGCTGAAGGCTTTCTGCTCCCTGAATTGTTCCAAAAATAAATATTTCAGAAGAGGATTAAACTTGAATGTGAAAGACAGTGTTTTTTTTATGCATCAGTGTTCATGGAAGGAGCTGGTCAGAAATCACTATTTTCCTTAAATTTGCATGCTCTGAATCCAAATTAGAGCTGCTTTCACCAAAACTACTCATCCACACGGGAGGCTCGAGGTGCTGGTGAGAATGCAACTGTGAGAGCTAATTTTAGCTAATTCAGTCCTGTGAGCAGCAGAGTCCTTCAGCTGTGAAAAGAGACACTTCGCTCTTGCTTAAATCACTTTCTTTTTTTATTGAGCTTCTGCTGAACAAGGACGGGCTTTGCTGATTCTCACCAAGGGCAATTTCTGCCTTGGGTTTTGGTGCTGGGTTTCTTTTTGGTGTGAATCTGGATGTTAAGATTTTGTTTTGTTTTGACACTTGAGAAAGATCTTTGAATCTTTCTACGCATCGCTTGTGTCGAAGTCCTTCATCTCAGCCTTCTCTGGGTGTTTCCAGGCTCCTGTCACGTGGTACTTCGTGTGTAACATGGGCTCTCCCACCCTTCCCACGTTCCTCTCTTGGGCACTGACAAACCAGAGGGCCCTGGCTTCTGGAGCTTTCCTTCCCAGGTGAGTGCAGCCCTTGCTGCACTGCCCAGCCTTCCAGAACCCTTTGGGAAGGTCCTTGGCTGGTCCTTGACACTGGCACTATGGCAACCCATGAGTCACTCCTCCAACTTCCCAGAGTCATTGCATGTTGTTTCTCTTTTTCAAATTGCTCCTGACATCCCAAAATCCGTGGTGCTATAAAAACAGCCCCGCTTGTGCAGCTGCTTATTTCCTGTCTGATTTTATGAACCTCACTGGGTTTTAACTTTGTCAGCCTGAATCGCTGCCGAAGACTCTTACTTTAAAGTCTGTCCCCTCTAATAAGGATGAAATGTGGATGTTGCCAAAGAGTGTCTGCTTGCTTTGCAGTGGGAGACCTTCATTCTTCCCTGTGCTACCTGGGACTGGGGAGGATCATCTCCTTCTCCAAGCAGTAGGACTTGCGTGACTGCTGTGGAGCTCTGCCTTGCTGTTCATGAATATTTCCCTAGAAAATTATTCACTCTTCAAGTGCAGTGGAATTACATCCTGTGTTTTGAAGACTCTTTAAATTATTAGTCTAACTTAACTTCTCTTGGGAGAAGCTCTACTCAAAAGCCTGGAATTAAATGTAAAAGCAGTCTCTTTCAAATCCCAGAATCAATTGGGTTGGAAAAGATCTCCAAGGCCATTGAGTGCAACCTGTACCTGACCCCCACTTTGCTACCAGCCCAGAGCACTGAGTGCCACATCCAGGCCTTCCTTGGACACCTCCAGGGATGGGGACTCCAAACCTCCCTGGCAGTTGCAATGTCTGAGCACCCTTTCCATGGGGAAATTGCTCCTGGTGTTCAACCTGAGCCTCCCCTGGCCCAGCCTGAGGCCGTTCCCTCTCCTCCTGTCCCTGTTCCCTTCGAGCAGAGCCCGACTGCCCCGGCTGCCCCCTCCTGTCAGGGACTTGTGCAGAGCCACAAGGTCCCCCCTGAGCCTCCTTTGCTCCAGGCTGAGCCCCTTTCCCAGCTCCCTCAGCCATTTCTCCTAGGATTTACTGTCAGCTTTATCTGAGATGCCTCATACCAGTGTGGGAACAGGAGTTTGATACTGAACAAAAATTCATTGAAGTATTTGGCAGTGGTGTCCATGAAGGAAAAAACTCCGTCATGTATTTGTGAATAATCTCTTGGTTTAGGGTCTTCGTGAGTTCAGGAACAGGCAAGGAGACAACATAGGGGGTTGTGGCCATAAAGGCAATTTTCCTTCTCCTGGAAGGTGTCCTTGCCCATGGCAGGGATTGCAATGAGATCTTAAAGGTCCTTTCCACCCCAAACCATTCCATAGTTCTGAGATTCCCTGTCAGGTTGTTGTAGGTATTGCTGTTAGCGTTATTCCTCTGGGAAGAGCCAGGGATGAAATCTGAGCTGCCCAGTCTGGACTTCATGGCCACCGTGTATATTTAGCTCAGGGTTCACCAGCCTTTGCCTTTGGAGCCTACATCGACACCCTGGGACTGCTTTGCATGTGGAATGTTGGAGCCAGGATGGGCAACGCCCCTCTTGGCTTCTCCTGTCGAGTGATCTCCATGCCCTGTATGTGTTGGAGACAGGAGCTATTTAAAGGGAGCTGTTTATCCAGAGCTTTGGAAACCAAGTCTGAAGGGTGAGAGAACAGGAAACTCAAAGGCTGAGGGGCTTTCTCTTGCAGGGCACAGGAAACAGTCGTGAATTTGGGATGGGAAAACAGAAAACGCTGCTTGTTTAGGGAATTTGAGGGAGCTGATAAGGGCTTCTGATATGGGGAATGGCACATTCTTCCTGTTATAAACTCTGTGCCACTAAAGTGCATTCCACCTTGCTGGAATAAGAGGGATAATCCAGAGCATTTTTCTGCTCCCTGTCTCTGGCATTGTGAACAGGGGCTGGAACGATCACTGCTCACACAGAAAGTCCTGGATCTTTGGAACTGGAGACTGTCCAGTGATGATCATTTTGCGAGGTGCATGTGGGGAATCCCTCTCTTTGGTCCTTTTTGGGTGGCTTACCAGCATGAGCTCTGTGCTCTCCTCCAGGACCAAGCAGAGCTGGGAGTTCACTCCATCCTCCAAAGGGCTGCCACTGGAAACTGGTAGAGACAAAGTGATACTAAAAGTAGTAAGTAGGTGCTACTAAAAGTAGTAAGAACCTTCAAAATTACAGAAACCTGAGGGGAATTGTTGATGTTTGCCCTGAAATATGGATATGATTTTGGCACTCCTTGGAGTATGACTCTGTAGTATGACAGATGGGGTGTGTTTGGTGAACTCTCAGGTGAGAGACTGGGTGGTAACCTGGCAGTAGTCAGTGTGGTAATGGGGTACAGGGGATTCACTTCTTCTGGGAGGGGATTCTCTGAAGCTGGAGAAGCCGTTGGAATGTTCTGTACTAACAGGATGACGAGCTTGGGAAGCAGAGGAGCTGAGGAACAAGAACTACTGGTGCAGGATGTGGAACTGGATCTTACAGGGACAGCAAACACGAACAGTCTGCAGGCCAGGCAGTGCCTGTTCTCTGATAGGGCAGGCAGGATCAGATGGGGAGTGGTGTGAGATCCGCTTTTCCTCTTGGTGCTGCTTTTCCATGTCACTTGTGGGAAAACAGTGTTGGGGAGGGAAGGAACTTGGGAGCT